>NC_136376.1:12835000-13340000 GCF_037039965.1 Doryrhamphus excisus | reverse complement strand
ATCCTCGGCGACTTCCGCAACATCAAGGTAGACGTTTAAAGGCAATTGGTAAAAAGAAATAGAAGCCAAGGTGCTGCTAGAAGATGACGTTGCTTGTCGCATCTCCTCACAGTCCTTCCAGGGTCGCATGACACAAATTCCGGCCATCAGTAGATTCCTGCAGCCCGGAAGCAAGAGGAAGCCTCAGCAAGACAAAACGCTCATTAAAACGGTCAAGGAAGTCTTCAACTACAACATACAAATCCCATGAAATTCCTTTTCCACTCAATGAACAATGAGTTAATATATTCCACATTTAAAGTTCATGAATGTTAGGAATAGAATACTTCACTTCATTAAAGGTATTCTGCATTGCATATATCATTTATTTAATCTGCTAGTTACAACAACAAATAGTTGACAATGGCGTAGTGCAGGGGTGTAAACTTTTTCCACCAAGACTCACATACTGAAAAATCAAAGCAACAAAACGACCACTTTTAGATATTTTGTAATGTAGTGAAAAGGTTACAAAATAGTGTATACATACATACATATAGTATATATATATATACACATACATACATACATACACACATATTTATATCTATATATATATATATATATATATATATTCAACAGCATGTAGCTAACATGAATAAAGTTATTGGTCAGTAGGTAAAATGTTTGATCTGTGCTTTCAAAAACTAGTCGGAATCATGTATGAAGACTCGTCAGTCGGTCACGCTACCATCAGGAACAACAGGCGGAACACCATGAACAAACTGCAAACAGAAACATTAACAAGCCCGCCATTAGGAAAACTGACATTAGTTCAACATCTCCAGCACCCCTTTCCCGCCACAACAACTAGAAATGCATAATAGTAGAAAGTGAAAGTACAATTATAGAATGAGTACGTTAGACCCATAGAGAAGTAAAGAATGGTTTCAGTATACCAATTAAGGGAGGGTCATTCCAGTGGGAGTTAACAGTATTGGACCATCATCAACATAGTTTGATTCTGACCTGAGAACAGTCATAATGCCAGCTGGCATCAGTTTGCCTGATTTCTTGTACCTCGTCCCCATGACAACAGAAAGGACTCCGGAGGCACCTGAAGACAAAAAGCAAAAGACATGAATGTGGGCCTGTACATTTGAGAGAACGATTACTGCACTCTTGCACACTTACACAGCGACACCTTGATGTCAGTGGGGTTGTTGGAGATGTTGTAGGCGCCGTAAGCAGACAGTCCACCAAAGACTAAGCCAGCCATCAGAGACATGACACTGCCTTAAGTGATGGGGACACGTGATGATTAGGATGTTGTGTTTAGTTCACCTGTCAGAGGAGGTAACCCTCTTCAGCTCATTCAACCTTTTCTCTTGTATCCCATGTATCCGCCCAGAAGGATGGCTGCAGCGTAGCCAAATCCAATCCAGTCAAACGCCATTGTTAGCTGGAAACAGACATATGTAAGTTTTCATACTTTGGTATGAAACCATTTTAGTTTTTACAAGTTGCACCTCCTTCAACTGGTCACTAGGTGTCGCTGTAAATTTCGCATTGAGATGCGACGCAAAATAACTATTGGCTGACTGTACGGCAAATGCCTTTGGAAACCACAAAAAATATTAACCGTGTTAATGTTATATGTGTTAAATACAATTATTCGAGCTTGTTCAGCTACGTTAAGAACATACCTCTGTTTAAAACAGAAGGAGTCTTGTCACCAGCTACTGCTCGAGTACACTTCCTTGTTCAGGCAAACACACCACGATGATACGCATGCGTAGTAGTATATGTGTGTTGCCTTCACAGACGCGTAAAAAGTAGGGAAGTACAAGAGTTTACGTATAGCCCATTTTAGCTTCTTGTATCACTGTCGAGCTGTATTTTAACCATGTGACAAAGACCTGTAAGCTTTTTTTCCTCTGTCATGTGACACAGCATGTCTAACAATGCTGAGTTTGAACAGCAGAGGACATGTACAAACTCAGCACACATAAAATCCTCAAACAAACATGGCTCTTTGAGAGCGACACTCCCCCTCTTGTAGTCAATTTCCACTGACTGGCTTGACTGAACAGACTACCTGTGCAGCCTGACTGCTGTGTCAACTTTCTACCCTTACAGGGTGCTGACAGACAATAACGTGGCTGTAGAAACTGACTAACAATCGCCCGATATTACAATTAAAGTCGGTCCGAAACCGATACTGTGGATAAATAATCGAAGAGAACTGAAAAATATACATTTCATGACGCTAACATCGGTCTATTACCGACTGCTTTGGTATCAACATTTGGAACGTCCCGCCCACCTCGTCGGCCTATCACATTTACAGTATTCCGTTTAAGCCCGCCTCTCTTTTTTGAACAGGATTTATATCGATTTATACCGCACAATTCGCCACTTTTCTTCGTTGTTCGCATTGGACAGGTCACCAGGTAAGTTGAGACACTGCAAATACTTTACTTGTCAAATTGATTGTTTTGTAACTTTCCTGTCCAAAAAAGTTTTAGAGTTGCACATAAAGTATCGCAATGGCTGGCGTGAAGCTGCACTACTTTAATGGCAGAGGCAAAATGGAATCAATCCGCTGGCTTTTGACTGTGGCGCAGGTTGAGGTAAGAATGACAAAATTGAAGACAAAGCTGCTCCACCGTGCAAGATGATTCACTCCTGTTCATTTTAATGTTTAGTTCGATGAGTTCTTTCTGACAACCCGAGAGCAGTACCTCAAGCTGCTGAATGGTGAGTTTTATTTCCCACAAAATACAAATATCATCTTTTTTCCTGAGCTGTCTAGAGGTCATAGTGCTTATTCTTTAAAAAAAGACACTTTGTAAGCCTACACCAGAGATGTGGACTTGTGGAATATCACCTGACCTCTGTACAGGTATGCTTTAATATGCTGACTCACCTTGACTGGGAGTGTACGTGAATGCCTTCTTTGCAGATGGAGACCTCATGTTTCAGCAGGTCCCCTTGGTGGAAATAGACGGCATGAAGCTCATTCAGACCAGGGCCATCTTGAATTACATAGCGGAGAAGTACAATCTCCACGGCAAAGACATCAAAGACCGTGTCATGTATGTTCCATTCATCCAGTAGGTCTTAGAATTGGCTACAGCGGCAGAACACAATACATTCCATGTTGGTCCGCCTGCTAAATGATCTGTTCCAGGGTCAAACTGATGCCACTAGAACACCTCTATTAACTATATGTGTCACAATTGTGACTAAAAATAATTATTGAAGTTGTTGCATGTCTTTAAGTGTGAAGAAAAAGCAAAGAAGCGTTAATACCGTGTGTATTAAAGTGAACAGTGGAGATGTTGATACTGGAACAGTATCAGTATTAGGACTGGTGGCACTGGTGTCTCACTTGGAAACTCCATCTGATTTTTTTTTAAGCCGAAGAAAAAGCACAATGCACAATTTTAGAGATTCCATTGTGTTTGTGCTTGACAACACCCACTTGTCCACAGGATCAACATGTACTCAGAGGGACTGATGGATCTGATGGAGACCATCATGATTCTGCCTTTCAGTACTGACGAGAAAAGCAAACTGGAGAACATCGAGACCAAAGCCAAAGAGCGCTACCTGCCTGTCTTTGAAAAGGTGCCATTCACGTAGCAGTCTTGGTCAAGGACATGTTCTAACCCGTGTATCTAACCCACAATGCAGCGACTGCTTGAGCACATTTACCTGGTGGGAGGTAAACTCAGCCTGGCGGATGTGCTGCTGCTGGAGTGCACCCTCATGTTGGAGGAGAAATTTCCCGGAATCCTCGGCGACTTCCGCAACATCAAGGTAGACGTTTAAGGCAATTGGTAAAAAGAAATAGAAGCCAAGGTGCTGCTAGAAGATGACGTTGCTTGTCGCATCTCCTCACAGTCCTTCCAGGGTCGCATGACACAAATTCCGGCCATCAGTAGATTCCTGCAGCCCGGAAGCAAGAGGAAGCCTCAACCAGATGGAGCATACACAAAAACTGTCATGGAAGTCTTCAATGTGAAATTCCCATGAAATTCCTCTTCAAGTCAACGAACAATGAATGTAGTGAATCAACACTCACTGAACTTCATTAAAACATCTATTCTGCAATGCTTCTACTCTTCATGTCGTTTATTTACTTTTGCTATTTCTACAAAAATATTCACGATGATGTCGTGACGTCACGTCCGCATAGCGTTTTAGGCGCATTGATTTAAAAGGCTCCGTTCACATTAGAGACCCTTCAGCTCTGTCGCTCCTTTGCGCATTTGAAGTTTATGTTACAACTCAGTAATACAACAAGAGCAAGACAGACACGGCATTGGGTACTTCTGCTAGCCAAACAAAAGGACGTGATTATGTGTGCTTCATTAACTTGCCGTAAATATCTAAAGTTGTTGATGTTGAGCACGGCCGTGTCTTTTCCTTTCTTGTGTTGTCCTTGTAAAAGTGCTGTTTTTGGGCCATGTAAAAGGTTAATTGCTCCACTTTAATGATTAATCGTTCGTCGTTGCAATGAGCAGCGGTTACATAACGCAAGGTTTTTTAAAGCTTTTGTTTTGTTAAAAAGCGGACATTTATATTGAATATGTATATATACTATATATACTATATATACTATATATACTATATATACTATATATACTATATATACTATATACTAGTGTGCTGCTGTCTATCTTTTGCGTCGCGTAAAAACACGACGTACGTGAGACGCGCGTGTTTTGGCTGGTGTGAATTTCCATACCGATTAAAATAGAAGCGATTTGATGCGTCTGATGTGAATTCGGCTTTAGTGTTACTTTTATTCAAGCAACAAGTGTTTTGTTGTCCGGAAATGTCCCAGGTCTCTCCCAGAAGATAGTAAAATGCTACTGTGGACAAAAACATGTCATTATGCATCAATCATGTCTTAATAGATTGCAGACAATATCAACAGGAGAGAAGTGCATTGGAGGATACATTTATTCAGGAAAAAAATCCAATTCAATTTCGCTAATATTTTGCAATTCGACTCGGGACATGTGTTGTATAGACATATATTTTCCTTTTTAAGAAAACCCGGACTTATAGATGATAGAAGATTTAGCTTGTGTTCCACCCTCCAGTTCAGAAGGTGGCAGTGATGCACACCAAAAGTTGTTTGCCAACCGAGCTCGTCAATGTGAATCACCTGCTGGAGAAACTGCTTGGAAAGAAAACCAGCAGTGCTTCGGCCTTCTGTCCGCACATGTGGTCGAGAAGAACATCCAAAGTTCTACACCAGTTCTACACCAGTCCAAATACTGTAGTCCCACTGTTCTAAAGCATCACAATTGCTCGGAGTAATTGGGAACATTGGGAACATGGTTTGTGGACACCATCCTCACTGTCAAACATGGCGGTGGGTCCTTACTGCTTTGGTACGTTTTGTATCAATAGTTTCAGGCTCGACTGCATATACAAAGAAAATATTTCTTAGTTATTCCTATCAACATGTCAAGATTTTTCGCCTTCACATTGTGCAATTTTAATGCATTTTGCCCCCTTTTTTGTTTGATTTGATTTTTATTGAGAATATATTTTACATCATCTCTGTGAAGAAGCTATCGAAGAGCAGAATATAGGATTTTACACAGACCTAGAGAATTTTTGGTAATTGTCCACATTTTTAGTTTTTATATTCATCCACAAGATGGCGTCATTCTTTCACAATCAGTGAACTCACCCACAATTTCTCATCTTGGAGTTTGGTACTCCAATGTCAAGGAATGCTAATGCTAATGCTAATGCTAATGGTAATGGTAATGGTAATGGTAATGGTTTTATTTCATTTGAACATGCATCAGATTACAATTGAGTCCATCCCATAATCAGTTCCCAGTCCAAAAGGAGTAGGAAGAAGCAAAGCTTATTAAATCCTACCCCTCCATCTGGTACTTTTACAATCAGTAACTGTTACATTTGTTCACTTCCTGCCTTTTTGATATAATTTACTTTATTTTATTTTATTGATGTATTTTTTGTAGGAGGTGATATGACCATACAATGGCATAATGGGTACCATAGTAACCGTCAATATAGTGATATATATATAGCACATCATGACTGTTACCCCCAGGTATTATTAGTATTTGACATGTACTAGTATACAGTATTTCAGACTGAAATACTTTTAAGACTGATATCTGTTTCAGGAAGCTGGCAGTTTTTCTTTGGGTCAAATGGTTGTATTTTAAAGACTTCTCAAATGAAGGTCTCTAACATGTGTGAAATAGATCAACACATCAGGAACCTTCAAGGAGCATCGTTAAATGGTGCAGTTGACCAGGACAAAACAGAGGCCATGCTAACCCAGTATGACTCTCTCCCAAGAAAAACACTTTATTTCACTCACATTCCCATACCCACAACACATCAAATTGGTCAAAAACTGTAATTGAAACAATTTCAGAGCATAAGCCGCCACCGAGTGTGGACAATAATGTGCACGCGCACACACACACACACGCACACACACGCACACACACACACACACAAGTCTGAGTTCCTCTGGGCCAAAGAGAAGGCACAAGTTTGCAGAAAGTTTTTCAAAAATGTAAATGGCGTCTACATAAAAAGAAACTTCCTGATGAACTTCAGTTGGATAGCAGTTATTATAAAATATGTGACATATCGGGATAAGGGAGGGGCGTGAACCGATGGACGAGGTATAAAAACATGATTTACCTTTAAAATAGACTACAAATGTGTAAAGTGACATAAAGTGATGTGGAAAGTGGAATACAATACAGCAATGGCAAGTCACAATACAGAGATGCATATATGTATAATACACATGGCTTTTGGCTTTGCATGGCTTTGTAAGCTTTTTTTGCTTTAAAGCAAGGTAGATATTTTTACATCAACAAAGCAGGTTGAGACTATTGTAGAAAAAAAATCAATATGAATTCACGGGGCTGGCTTTGATTAATTATTGCTCAACATAAAACACTGATGGAACAACACGGCAAAGACGACGAGTTTTGGCAATTGACCTTGTTTTTAGGGGGACAATTAAGGTGGTGACACGCATCTTCAAGTCATAAAAGATCATTATATGCATATTATACTTGAAATGGCTACATTCATTTTCAATGTTTGAAGAGTACAGCTGGTGGATGAAGAAGCCCTTCTGGAGGCATTGATGATGCTGCAGTCATGTCAAAGCATGACCTTCCTACGGTAAAGCCACCTGAATGCACTGACAACAGGGTCAACATGTCGCAAGGAGCCAGTTAACGGCATTATGAGCAACCTTGCGTAAATAATAGCCAAACAATGCACTTCACAGTTAGACTATGTCAGACCTTTGCTTTTTAAAAAGATAAATACCATGTCAGGAGCTGAGAATTGGCTAAAATGGAAGAATGTGGAGCATGCAAGGTTCGGTAGGAGAGTAATGGAAGGGGAAGAGAGGACTATTTTTTTCAATTTTTTTTTAGCTAATCTGTTTTTGTTTCATTTTGTATTACCAAGCCACATGTTTCTCAACCCTTCTGGCTGCATACTACCAAGAAAGCAGTGTTAAACATTTCTTTGCATCGGTTCCTCATAGAACCTCGTCACTGCTCGTGGAACACCTCTTGTGTTGGAGTAGAGAAGAAAGGCACCATCCTCAGTGCGCACGCTGGTCAAGGAAGCGCATTGACCCACAGCCATCCTACTAGAGTCCCATACACCCAGGTCCTCCAGTACAGTTTCCTGCCGCTCTCGGTCAGCAGCAATGTTAGCGTCAGGCCCCCCAAGATGAGCACTGACGGGAGGGTTTTCGAGAGGCTGAGGTGGGAATGTGTGCCCTCCCCGGGGAAGCTGCATAGTTTGTCTCCATCGTCACGCTCATAGAAGTGTGCCAGAAGCCTTGGAGAAGACAGACAAGTCCCTGAGCAATTCTGCTGTTCTTTGTCAACACACAACAGAAAAGCTTGCAATTCAACAGGGCAAAAAGGGCTTTTCAATGGTCGACGGGCTTTCAATTGCTCGGGAATATTGACATTTATTCAGGTCTTTGTATTCTCACGGTATTGAATCCATCGTAGTACGCTTTTCATCCTACCTTCACCTCCTGATGACACAGTATCAACAGCAAGTGAGGGTTCAGTATCTGCCCAATTATACTTCCACACATTCACAGGGGGACCAAGGATGGAACCAACAACCTTCAGGTTGGGAGATGACCACTCTACTGCCTGAGGCATGTTGCGGGATGCAATCCCACAGGATCCCAGTATTTGGTTATCTGCCAACACTGACACAACTCCGATACCGGAGCGCTCTTAGCTTTAATATGCAAGACACAAGAATATCAGCAAATGGAGTTAGAAGAACATGAGCAACGTAACACACACACACAAACACATCGACTTTACAAACAACACAGGACTCTTAACATTGCACACACCTTTCGGTCCGCCATGCTACATGGGAAAACTGGGAGCATGGAAGTTTTCCAACACGAAAAGGAGCCTAAACACACCTCCAAGATGACCAGTGCCTCGATGAGGAGGCTGAACGTGATGAAGCAGCCAAGTACCCTGTATGTCTCCTGCAGACCTGAACCCAATTGCAAGCCTGTGTGGCGTCATTAAGTAAGAGCTGGAGCAGCTCTGGGGAATGCTGGTGAAGGATTAGGCCACTGCCAGATAACAATGGCCCACACACTAAATTGGACGCGCGCAATGTGAGGGGTACTCACGTGTTGCCAGCTCTTTAGACAATAATGTGTGTCACTTGACTTATTTTCTGTGGATAGTAATGTATACTGCTGGACGAGCTGTACACTGACTACTCTAAATTACATCCAAGTTTAATTGGACACACGGAAGACTAGAGCTGTCCTATCTACTCTGACTGGTGTGTTGCCCACCTAGTCTTTGAGGATGAACTGACAAAGCCTGCTCGGATGAGAAGCAAAACGTCTTCTGAGACAACCTGAACAATGCAGTTGAGATCTATTCAATGTCCTGGGAACACAATTACCTGGATGAATGAGAAAGTTAACAGGCATATTTATTTCTACAGTATTGCAGATTCTTCTTCTTTCTCTTTTGGCTTTTCCCTTCAGGGGTCGCCACAGCAACCATAGCAAATCAATCGCCTCCATCCCACCCTGTCTTCTGCATCTGTCTCTCTCCCACCAACTACCCTCATGTCCTCCTTCACTACATCCATAAACCTCCTCTTTGGTCTTCCTCTACGCCTCCTACCTGGCAGCATCCTTCTACCAATATATTCACTATCTCTCCTCTGGACATGTCCCAACCATCTCAGTCTGGCCACTCTGACTTTATCTCCAAGGCCTCTAACATGTAATGTCCCTCTGACGTACTCCTTTCTGATCCTATCCATCCTGGTCACTCCCAATGTGAACCTCAGCATCCGCATCTCTGATACCTCCAGTTCTGCTTCCTGCTTCCAGTATTGCCGATTGAGAAGATTTAATTAAATGAAATGTGAAGGATGCTACAGTGAAGAAAATAAGTATTTGAACACCCTGCTATTTTGCTATTTCTCCCACTTAGAAATCATGGAGGGGTCTGAAATTTTCATCGTTGGTGCATGTCCACTGTGAGAGAGATAAACTAAAAAGAAAAATCCAGAAATCACAATGCATGATTTTTTAACAATTTATTTGTGTGATACAGCTGCTAATAAGTATTTGAACACCTGAGAAAATGAATGTTAATATTTGGTACAGTAGCCTTTGTTTGCTATTACAGAGGTCAAACGTTTCCTGTAGTTTTTCACCAGGTTTGCACACACTGCAGGAGGGATCTTGGCCCACTCCTCCACACAGATCTTCTCTAGATCAGTCAGGTTTCTGGGCTGTCGCTGAGAAACACGGAGTTTGAGCTCCCTCCAAAGATTTTCGATTGGGTTCAGGTCTGGAGACTGGCTGGGCCATGCTAGAACCTTGATATGCTTCTTACGGAGCCACTCCTTGGTTTTCCTGGCTGTGTGCTTCGGGTCGTTGTCGTGTTGGAAGACCCAGCCACGACCCATCTTCAATGCTCTGACAGAGGGAAGGAGGTTGTTCCCCAAAATCTCACAATACACGGCCCCAGTCATCCTCTCTTTAATGCAGTGCACTCGTCCTGTCCCATGTGCAGAAAAACACCCCCAAAGCATGATGCTACCACCCCCATGCTTCACAGTAGGGATGGTGTTCTTCGGATTGTACTCTTCATTCTTCTTCCTCCAAACACGCTTATTGGAATTATGACCAAAAAGTTCTATTTTGGTCTCATCTGACCATAAAACTTTCTCCCATGACTCCTCTGTATCATCCAAATGGTCATATGCAAACTTAAGACGGGCCTTGACATGTGCTGGTTTAAGCAGGGGAACCTTTCGTGCCATGCATGATTTCACATCATGACGTCTTAGTGTATTACCTACAGTAACCTTGGAAACGGTGGTCCCAGCTCTTTTCAGGTCATTGACCAAGTCCTGTCGTGTAGTTCTGGGCTGATTCCTCACCTTTCTTAGAATCATTGAGACCCCACGAGGTGATATCTTGCATGGGGCTCCACTCCGATTGAGATTGACCGTCATGTTTAGCTTCTTCCATTTTCTAATGATAGCTCCAACAGTGGACCTTTTTTCACCAAGCTGCTTGGTAATTGCTCCGTAGCCCTTTCCAGCCTTGTGGAGGTGTACAATTTTGTCTCTGGTGTCTTTGGACAGCTCTTTGGTCTTCGCCATGTTACAAGTTAAAGTCTTACTGATTGTATGGGGTGGACAGGTGTCTTTATGCAGCTAACGACCTCAAACAGGTGCATCTGATTCAGGATGATACATGGAGTGCAGGTGGACTTCTAATGGGCAGACTAACAGGTCTTTCAGGGTCAGAATTCTAGATGATACACAGGTGTTCAAATACTTATTTGCAGCTGTATCACACAAATAAATTGTTAAAAAATCATGCATTGTGATTTCTGGATTTTTCTTTTTAGTTTATCTCTCTCACAGTGGACATGCACCTACGATGAAAATTTCAGACCCCTCCATGATTTCTAAGTGGGAGAAATAGCAAAATAGCAGGGTGTTCAAATACTTATTTTCTTCACTGTATATTGTACTACAGGACAAACAAGCTTTTCATGAATAAAACTCAAGGAAACTATTGAAAAATGCTTTAGAGGACATTTAAATACATGAGGGTTATTTGTCCTAACACTACCCCCACACAGGCTCAAGTTAGTGGCCAATTTAGACGGAAATTAATTTTGAAATTAGTTTAAAAAAAACACTTGCAGAGCTAAGTGTATTCACATCAAAGAATTCAGTGAAAACTGTGATGTTATTATACGAAGACACACAGGACTATTGCGGGTTATATCAGTCATACACAAGACAGAATGCAATGGCAGGCATATCTGGGGAAGCGTGCAAGGAAAACATCACAGAGGCTTTGTTTATTGATTGAATTCAAAATAATGTTCACCATGCAATGTCTGCGCACACACACACACACTCACCGGTCCTTGATTTCAAAGCGCTCGTGCAGCCACCTGCGGAAGAAGAGCGGCTCGGGAGGAATTTCCTTGACATCCACGCGTTCGAAGTGGATGTGGATTCTCGGACATTCTTTGCACAGGAATTCTGCAAAGGAGAAAAACAATAATATCTAAGGAGACTAAACAAAAACAGGAAAGACTATCAGCAAAGCGGCACGGAGAGCGTGTTGGTTGTTGCTCCATGCAGGAAGGCAGCCATAAATGGAATAGGCTTGAATATTTGTCACCTGCAGAATGAATGTGGGAACAACAATCTAGGCTCTTAATAGTTAAAGTGAAGTTTAATCTTCTGTATTCAAGGAGGACCAAATATAACAAAATATATTATAGCATCTGACCCTGCATACACCTAATATGGTTTCTTCAAATCTACCATGATTAGACAACTATAGTTTCTATTCTAAAAAAAACAAAATAGATTTTTTTGTGAATGATATCCGCCAACATTGGTAGATATCATTCACAAAAAAAAGCTGTTGACAAGAAGGGCCTTGGCAGCCTTGGTTCATGGCAATCCATTCCAGAAGGTCCAATTCAAACCAAAACAAATTTTCACACAGAAAATAATGTAAATCCAATTAATCTTTTCCAGACACCCAAAAATGTGAACACAAAATACATTTTCAAGCTTTATACGCATAAAATGATGTAGAAATGATGTCCATTATTAATTAAATTAATGGACAACTGAACATTTAACATCACTATTACCTAGTTTTGTTGGAAAAACCCACAAAACCATCAATTAACAAAATAATGCTGTAAATAAACACTATAAATAAATACACCGACAAATGATGAGGTAAGATTTGTCAATCAAATTGTCGACTTATCAATCTTGAGTCAAATAAAACAATTGGAGCTACCAGAGGTCACCAATTGTGAAGGCTCAAGGCTACACAACCATCCCCTGAGAACATACATTTCCTGTTTCCACAACATCCAATCGGATCAGGAAACTTGATGCTGTGGCCAAGAGGCAAAGTGGCAAAGCAGGTCGAAGTCAAGAGCAGAATCTTTCACAGCACAGATGAAATAAGGCTTGTTAATAAAAAAAAAGCAATCATGTGGTCTCTGTCTCTCACACACACACACACACACACAAACAAGTGTTTTTGAGATTGTGGCGCTACTGAGGTCTCTGTAAAGCAGTGGTTCTTAACCTTTTTCAGGGAAGTAACCCCGTGAAATATTTTTTTCAGGCAAGTACAGCTGACTGGAAGAAATAGCCGCACACACCAACAAAGAAGAAGCGATTCCAATGTCGCTATCTATATACAGTGGCAGGGCAAAGGTACTTGGGGGCTCAAAGCAAGAAATTAAAGGGGCCTCCTTTGTACACAATTTCTGGGATAACTCCTCTTCATCGTGCCTCTCTCAAGTGGGGAACTCGGTGGGCGATAAACAAACAAACCTTGCAGCTTGCGCTGATTGGGCCGTGCAGGGCCCCTTAAGTGGGTTTAATATGTCGTTGGTTCATAATTGCATTGTAAATAGAAATTGTTGTCGCTTCTGTGCAGTACATGTATTAGCACTTGGGGCAACCGATCTCTCAGGGGTATTTACCTGAGGGGATCTCTCAGGCAAATGCCTGGTTTGCCTGATGGGACGCACCTCCTCTCACCATATCACATACTAACCGGAAAATTGAGGGCAAATGTTGGGGGAAATTGTCAGCGCTGACTGAAAAATAAACGAACAGCAGATGCTAACCGAGGTTCCACTCGAAATTAACAGTATAAAGTTTCCTCATATTGTTTTTTCTCTCTGTAATGGAATGCATTACTACTAACAGGAATTTAGGAATACTCAGCTTTTGAGTGACATTTCAGAATGAAGCTAAAGCGCATTATAGCCTTTGACAAATGAACTTAATTTGACCTTCTCTAAACGTCTGGATGCACATGTTCAATGTTTCACTGCTGAAGGGTGAAGGACTTTTCCAGTCTCTCTGTATCTGTTGCAACCAGCTGATGACACACCATGACACCAAGCATGGGGGCCACTTCCCTCTGAGAACATCCAGTTTGAAGCCTCACAATGCCGACGTACTGTTGATCAGTTATTGAGTGTCATCTTGGTCTCATGATGTCAACATATGAACAGCATGATAAAGAGGACTCTTTAAAAACCCATTCTAAGATCATTTATCGGTCCATTCATGGATCACACACGAAGTTGAAAGTACTGAAACACTGGACAGTAAGATGTGCATGAAAAAGTTAAGAGAAGGTCAACTTAAGTTCAACTGTAAATCTTATTGTGCGTTTTAGGCTCATCATAAATTTTCACCCATAGTGCATTTTTTAATCTCAGGTATCAGTGCTCAATATGTGATAGAAACAATGTAAATTTGGCCTACAATAATGCATGTTGCTGACGCAATCTACCAGTGCCCAACAAACCTCGATAACCCAAAATGGAGGGAAAACAGTTGCAAGTGCCAACACTTACATAATGAAGGTGAAAAACACTATTGAAGGCAAGAAATAACTCATGACAAAACAGGAGGGTTTGTGCTGAAGAGAAAGGATCTCGAGCCTGCTGCCACATCATGTCCTTGAAAAAGAAGGTATGAAGTTAAAATAAGGTAAAAATAACCTTAAATGTAGATTTACATCTTGCATTCATCATTTACATGTATTTAGAATTGTTTTATGCATGTAAAACTTTAAAATGTGTTCTCTCTTGACATAGACAGTGTTGGACACGTTACTTTAAACTTAAAGTAAAACTTTAGTAAAACTTACTTTAAAAAAACAATTAGTTATAGTTACTAGTTACTTCTCCAAAAAAGTAACTGAGTTACTCCACTACAAAAGCAACTCGTTACCAGTAAAAGTAACTATTGCATTACTCGCTCCTGGCGGACCGATGCCTCCTTTCCTCTGTATTTTGTCTATCAGAGCCCTGAATGACTCCCTATGGAGTCATACAGTCCTGTCTGCGTTAGCTTTGGGGGAGCTGGACAAAAATCAAGCTTTTGCTGCTTACATGGTGTCCCTTCCTTTGTTAGAGTATCTTCAACTGTCTTGGGCGACTAGTTTCGTAGAAGCGTGAGCAGTCGACAGGTGTTTCTGTAGGTTTGACCTGCTCCTACAAGATGTGGACCAAGTTTTTTTTCGGGGACATTATGTACATTCGACGTATACATTTGTACCTTTGACCTCAACGAGGTTAAATGGTGTCTGTACTTCCATTTGGCAAACGCTGTCTTTTCACTAGAGTCCTCCTCACGCGTCATCCCTCGCTAAACTGAATCTACTACCCGGCACTGTGGATGTGCTCTAAACACCTGCCCACCTAAGGGTCTCTGATTGGCTGAAGACGCAATCTTACTAAACCTTGGCCAATCCTAATTGCTTATGTGGTTATCTCACCACCTCCCTTGTCACTCAGCAACACTCTCACTGCGCGGGGAGAGATTAGTTGAAGTCGGTTATATATTTTTAGGCGGCTTCAGTAACGTGCAGTAACGGGGTGTCGCAAATGGTGATGGCGTTATGCTGACAGTAAGAGTAATTAGTTAGATTACCCGTTACTGAAAAAAGTAACAGCGTTAGTAACACCGTTTATTTAAACGCCGTTATTCCGATCACTGGACATAGACGGGCTATATACTGTAGCTGACCTCCAGTTCCATTTGTCATTATGTTAGCAATATAAGGATGCTAACATTTACACAAGGTACATTGGAATACTTCATGTTAAAATTCACAATTCCATATATCCAAAAAGGAAGACGTGGCAGAGCTTATTTTATCTACCCCTCTCCGTTTCACATCAATTGCTAATATATTTGTTCACTCGAAATGCACTATTTACATTTTTATTCCGTACAATAAAACCAGTTGTTTGTCAATAAATTAAAAAAATCCCTTTTCACTTTTCCAGATCCATACTATTGTCCGAAGAAATCGTTTGTGGTCTGGATAGGTAAAAGTTTCCACTTGTAGGTCTTCCTGTCCTACCATCTTTCATGTTGTACTGTGAAGGTCATTGAATGTAGATGTGCAA
Source organism: Doryrhamphus excisus (assembly GCF_037039965.1). Lineage (NCBI taxonomy): Eukaryota > Metazoa > Chordata > Actinopteri > Syngnathiformes > Syngnathidae > Doryrhamphus > Doryrhamphus excisus. Next base: position 13,324,458 of record NC_136376.1, on the reverse strand, counting down.
GTTCTTAATTCCAGTACTTCTTGTTGAAGTAGAAGGCCCTTGCAGCGGGGTAATGATGTCAAATGTTATTAATTGTAATTATTGCAACTGTATCGTTCTTTGTTTGTGGGAAATTGTTGATATCTTTGACAAGCAGTCTTGCCTCTTCTGGCTCTCCATTTAGCTTGACGTAGATTTTGCCATTGGCCCTCAAAGTACCTTGAATCTTTCCCTGCTTCCTCAGGTTACGTGCTTTCACGTCGATGTCATTGTTGCTTATTGTCAGATGCTCATTCATGTAGATGTTTGAACCATTCAGCGTACCATTGTACCATTGTGGCACTGTTTCGGCCATACAGTGGTATTATCAATGATGCCGGTATGTAGAGCCACCTCCTTTGATTGTAAAAAAATGGTTGATTTGTTCCTGGTTCACCACTGTTCTGGACTGGACTTTGACCTTATTGTGCAATGACAATAAAGAAAGTCTATCTATCTATCTTAAACTTATTGTAAAAAATAAAATACTAATGCTTGTAGTATGTCCTTGTCTAGTTTACCTCTCACATGTATATATACACACTCTCATATGTATATGTATATACACACATATGTATATAGTAGGGCTACACGATATTGGTAATTGTGCGATATGGGTGTCTAATTTTGCGATAACGATATTTGATAGGTTAATGTTAATTGAAGTTATCATATATTTGACTGTGAACACATTTAAATATTATATGTATGTACCCTGTATCCTGCTGGTCTTCTGCTGAGTGTGCGTATGGAATAAGACTTCAAGACACTCAAGATTGTGAAGAGGAAACAGAAAACATCTGACCACAGCGGCACACAGAGACACGATGAAGTCCACCAGTTGTTTTCTTATCATACATCTAAATGCAGTCAACTGTTTTGCTTGTGTAAGCTTGATCACATCACATCGCAACTGCCCCTTCCCTGTCCTTTAGGGCTGCATTGTGAACTTTGTAACTTAGGGAACACCTCATGAAAATAAAAAGGCAGGCAACGGAGAGTGTACTCAGAGCGGTTGGAGATTGTATGCCGAGTACATCTCTTCCGTTCTCCTCGCGAGTAAAATTGATAACTCTTGCCTTCTTTCTTGCGTTTCATTGTTAAGGTGCTTAGACCTGACATTTTCTTGGTCCTTGGAGCCGGATGCTAAGATACCTGAGGATTCCAACTGAGGAAACGACAACTAGAAAGACCGTGGCCACGGCACACAGACCCTTTCTGGGACTAGTTTTCGTCTCGTCAGCTGGGGTCTGACGGTTGACGGAATACCTCGAAGAAAGAAGACAACAGTAGGTGTGTAACATGTCAAGAGAAGGACGGCAGAGTCCTATGCATTTAAATTCCGTGTAACTGAGGGACGGCGGAGTCCTAGAAATTCCGTAGAGAACAGGATGGCGGAGTCCTATGCATTTAAATTGTGCGTATAAAGCCCTGTGAATACTAGTCAATGGCAAGTAACTGATGGACGGCGGAGTCTGAGAAATCACCCTCATATTAAAGCAGTGGGATTGCAAGTGGTGACTTGTTGTGGAAGCACAGGCAAGAATTCTCCGCCCTCACCAGGGTAGAAGCTTGAGAATTACCACAGCAAGGCACCACCTCACTGACAACAAATTAACCCAGTTATTAGAATTCCCTATGAATTACCATCATAACTGAGACAGATAAAGGGAAGTAAAAGTTAAAATAAAAATTAAAAAATGTGAAAAAAAAAATGAAAACAAAATAATAAATAGGATAAATATAAAAAGAGAAAGGTTAATGAGGAGAGAGAGAAAAAGGAAGTAAAGCAGAAAAAATAATAGCAGAAAAATCCAACAGGATACCCAACAGTACCTGTTGTACCGTGGATGTGATACCACAAAAAGAAGAAAAAAACTCAGCGCAGGTGAACATGTGACCTGTTGCACCGAGAAAACAATCTAAAAAAAAAATTATCCGTGGAGCGGGCGCTACGCCGTGTCTCACCGGGCACGAAGAGGAAAAAAAAAGACGGCATATGGTATACCACATTCATCGTAAATATTAGTGTATGTGTGTCTGTTAGTTATTGGTGCCATTATTGTTTATGTCTACGGGACCTTCCTGTCTCACGCAGGACACGCCCCTTTTGCTTCAAAATGAAAGAATGAAGAAGTAAAAATTTGAATTATTACTTGAGGGCCGATATTAGTTATATATAACACCAAAATATTTTTGTTTGGGCATATCAGCGCTACCCGGGAGGCCTTTAGGTTTTTTTTCAAGTAGAACATTTTTGACGTCAATGATTCCATTCTTCATGTGTCTTTTCCTAAAAGAGACAATGATGAATGGAAGACTGTCGGCCTTTTCATACAAGCATGCTATTTTACATTTGATTGAAAAGGCAAAAACTAGACACCTTCCATGCGGAAGACGTTCAAAAGTATTTCCAGGGTAGTGGACCGAATGGAGGAAAAGGAATACTATATGTATACAGAGACCGAAGTCAAGGGCATGGCCGAGGAGAACATTTACAAGATAAAATAGAGTGACAATATCTATTAACCGGTGAGGAGGAGGAGTACTTAAATGGTATTCCCGAAACACTAATTTCAAAAGGACCATCTGATAGGATTAATTCATTATTGCAATATTTTTTTCTTTCCTGTAAAAATATAATATGCATGAACCATATTTAAAAAAATGTATCTAAAAACAAACAATTAAGCTCACAACTCAATTACTTTCAAATGTAAAAGAACAAATGTTTACATTTATGTTGACCTAAAGTCTTGCCTAAAGTTGCTTATTCCATTATTTTGCAGACTAACTAAAAATTACTCTAGCATTTCAAATGCTGCATTTACTTGCATTAAAACACATGAATACATTCATGTGTATTTTTCATGCAAACTGGAAACAATTTGATGCAAAAGCTTTGACAAAACCTCAACATCTACATTCAGTTTTCGTACCTGGAAAAATACAATGTTAACATCATAAAATGCAGTCTGCAAGCATTTTGAAGCAGGAGCTTTGCCCATGCTGTTTTGTTCCTATAATATAAACATTTTTAAACTTCCCATTCACCAAATTGTACTCAATCATGGGAAAATGATTTGGCCAGCCATGTTTCTTCAGTTTATTGATCAATTTTAATACCTGGTACAACCATAGGTGCATTTGTTTGGACAGATATGATGATAATAAAAATAGCTTATAAGAGTTTAATTTAAGAGATGATATCTCGCAACCTCCATGACGTTCTTACATCGATAGCTATAGCTAGCATTCATTCATGTTCTACCGCTTATCCTCACGAGGGTCGCGGGGGGTTCTGGGGCCTATCCCAACTGTCTTCGGGCGAGAGGTGGGGTACACCCTGGACTGGACGCCAGCCACATCACATGGCACATATAGACAAACAACCATTCATACCTATGGACAATTTGGAGTTGCCAATCAACCTAGCATGTTTTTGGAATGTGGGAGGAAACCATAGTACCCAGAGAAAACCCACGCATGCACAGGGAGAACATGCAAACTCCACACAGAGATGGCTGAGACTGGAATTGAACCCGGGTCTCCTAGCTGTGAGGTCTGCATGCTAACCACTTGTTCTCCGTGCAGCCAGCTATAGTTGTGAAATATGAAAGTTTGATGAGCTACATATTTGTTGTCGTCACACGGTGTCATAAGTTGCCATTTACCCAGTAAAGCTCACATAGGACTCACTGGTTGGACTGGACTACATGTCGGTGGTGCTAACATAAAAATCGACGATATTTTTTCGAAATATGGTGCAGGCCTAGTATATAGTATACATATATGTAGCACATGTATGTGAAATCTGAAAGAAATCATGAAAACACATTGTACCATTTTTTTTCGAGATCGCCTTCTGCTCTTTGCTATCCACAAGTCAGCCACACTGCATGAGAGCAGGAAACGCATGATGAGAAAAAGAAGTTTTCTGTTGAAAAAACTGCTGAAAATCCTGACAGTGACGGGATGTTTTTACTAAACACTGTACCAGCGCTTGCGGAGTCACTGTGAACACGCAAATAATGGAAACACTCTGAAACAGGGAGTCATGCTGTTTACAGGAAGCCACAAAAAGGCAGCAGGTAATGGTGGCTTTGTGATGAATTCCTAAGGGTGTTACGGCACTGTTCAATCTTGCGGAATTGGTAATATAACACCGGTGGGACTGTACGAATACTGATTAACAAAGAATGCTAGCAGCTGTTCCTAACAGCTTTTAAAGTGGCTGTACAAATGATTTTGTAGATAATAACCAGTATTTACAAGGCCTGTCTTAACCAGCTGTATATAAAAGTAGCAATTGACTGAAGAGCCTCTATGAATATGGAGGTAATTAAGCATTTGCGCAGCACCCTCGATGTTTATACAATCAGTATTATCTTTCCTGTTCACTCAAAAGAGGAAACCAAGTTTTAGCTTTATTTTAAATGTTGTTTTTTTGTAACTGCAACAAACACTGGTTGAATTACACCTTGCTGACGCTGACTGAGATGAGGTCAAGTCGTCCTAGGTGTATTTTAGCTCCATCTGTACAAACTGTACATAATGATCCCTTCATGAGACATGAGAGCAACAAGATGAGATTGTACTTACCCGGCATTGAAGGTGCTGCTTTTCTTCGACCATCAATTCCCAGCGTTCCCTCGTAGGCCACTGTCACGTCATACACCGCATCCAAGTGGCCCCTCATGGTCTCGAGTGCGATGTGAGACGCTTTCATTCTGGGTGTTAGTGTGTGTCTCAGAACGGCAAGTCCTACAGAGGACACAAGGGAAGTAGTATGTATTATAACACGTGCGTATTTGGCCTCTTTTTCAGTCACACAATGCTCCCAAAAATGTTTCAATTATGACATGCCCCAAGAAACTGATGTTTACATTAGTTTTTATTTTTCTGCAGTTTACAGTATTAAAAACTACTTCATTCAATTTCTTCAAAAACTAGTTGAGGAGTGGGGGGCAGGTGCCGTGAATCCAATAAAGTATTTCCCCTTTTGCTATCATTAAAACGGGGCATTTTTCTTGCATTAATCTCAATGACTGAATTAAGTCTATCGAGTGCTTTTCTATGAAATGTAATACTTGGAGCACAGAAGGTCAATGCAAAGGCTCGTGACATGCTGAGAGGTCAGTTACTGTGCAGTGTTTTCAGTGTGGAAGTGGCAGGCTCCTCTGCTCACTAATACCTCACTAATAACAGATAATGTCATGTGCGTATGTCGGCTCCTGTGGGTGATTTGCTTGGATTAATGGGGTAGGTAACGTTCAAAGCCGGGGCTCAGCTTTTACTCTTCATCTCTGCAGCGTGGGTACCCATTACGAAAAATGTTGATGCAGCTAAAACAGGAAGCGGGAAAATGTCAAGCGACACAAACATAAGGTTAATCATGAAGTCTATTACTAAGAAAGTTTAGTGGAAGTACTGTACAACAGACAACAGCAAACTAAAAGATCCCACTAGATTTTGAAATTGTTTCAAAGGTTTTAAGGTATTACTTAGCTACAAGTATATAACGAGTTTATGTCATTTCTTCCGTGGCTAATTACACAAAATGTAGTCATAATTTGTACTCAGTTTGCATGTAATCCTCCCTGAACATAATAATTGAATGAAATGACAAAATAAAATAAGTACCTTACTTTTATGCAGGAGTACAGTGGAACCTTAAAAATTGAAATCCCTCATATGATTTGGAAGCCACTAATAATAAAGTCGCAGGAGATCCTGGGAGGTTGAAATGGCATCGAACGTCATTAATCTTTTGAGACTTGTTTGACGAGGCTGCCACAAAAAGACAGCACTGTGATGATTACCACAGGAGCAGCAATAGGTGTCATCATGTCTTGTACTGCCTGTACAATATGGTTAAATAATCGTGGAATAATATAATTGGAAAAAATTGAATATATATCGCAAAGTCAGCTGTTTTTACTAATAATGTGAAGAGACTGCCAAACAGAAACAGTAATCCTTCCTCGGCACTGCCATCATTTGGTTTCAAGTTTTACTAATAGACCAGGGCTCTCCAAAGTGCAGACCGGTGGGTTTTTTTATTGGCCATCAGCACATTCAAAAAATGCAATTAACTCATTCGTTACCAAAGATGTATTTATTTGTTTTTTTCCAACCCCACTACCCAATCCCTTTGCGTTTTTTTTGCACAAGGCGCAAATAGAGGTGATGACGCAACGGCAAAAAAGTTCTAGCCATAAAAATAACTGCAAGTTGGCAGTAGTGCATTTTACAAGAGCTTGGCATGCATCTTTTCCATGCAATTGACCTCCACGCAAGCAGGAAATCAAAAAGCATGGAGCCGAGTTGTGCACAAGATTGCGCATTGAAGGGAAATTGTAATACATGCACATGCGTGCACGTGCACACACAGTTCAGACTTATGTTGTGGCATAGCTGTTTAGATATTTTGGCTAAATACATATGGCTAAATTTGTTGCATAGGGCTAAATTCGCTTATACAGTCGTAGAACTGTCTTGAAAAATCTCAAAATTGTCAAAAATGGCCAGTACTGACAGGGATGCCATAAAAAAAGTCATAAAATGAAGCGGAAAAAATAGCATTAAGTTGAAATGTTAAAGACTAAAAATGTAATTTTTTTTAACAATAGTAATATGAGAAAAGGGAATAAATCTACGGATTTAGGGTGGGAACATTTAGGGTGGGTAAAAGTTATAATGTTACGATAAAGTAAAAAAAAATGTACGAGAAGGAAGTTATGTACATGAGTTGGTTTAAAAACGTAACAGTATCCTCCACATGCTTCAAATTTGTTCACTATGTGGACCTCGGTGGAAAAAGTATGGACACCCCTGTTTTACACGATAATGGCACACAATGCTTACAATGGCACATGGCAGTTTGGGAAATTTGTCTCAGCATTCAAACCAGTGTCCCAGAAAGGTTTGTATTTGAGCGTTTATGTTTCACTGTAATTACAAAGTAATTATATTGGCTTGTATACTATAATACATATATCAACTCTTTATAGCACAGCTGACAGTGAGCAAAAACCAATGACCAGAGCTCTTAGCCAGCTGTTTACAGACAGGGTGTGTGTTGATGAGCATGCAGTGGAGTGGTGAGTATGTCAGTACCTTCTTTAGCAGCAAAGGCCTGACTGTCACTGATAACATTCTTAAGTTCGGGATTATACCGTGTTCCTTCCGGGAAGATGACGAGGTACATCTGTGAGAAGAAAAACCTGTTAAATGAAAAGCTTTAACTTTTGACTCTTGGGGCAAAAAGTGAGCTAAAGCAGGAACACAAGGCTGATCTAGCTTTAACAGTGTCCAAGTCTGGTTTCCAGGGCAACAGGTCACTCGCACATGCACACACGCACGCACACACCTTCCAGAAAATACAAAAAAAAACAATGACAACAGTCCATGCAACAACAAATTGAAATAAATCTTGTACACTGACTAGCAGTACATTAAAATACTGGGACCATTCTTGGATTTATTGCCGCTTTCTTACTGAACTTGAAAAGTGTTGTCTGACAGTACAAGTACAGTAACTTGAGATAAGGCACCATTCAAGTGCATGACTCAGGCTTTAAAATATGAGGTGTGCTACTGACTAGACACGGTTCCATTATATCATGTCCTCGTTTGGACAAAGCAATTCAGTCAGAGGGAAATGAAACAAGAACTTGTGCACTTATGCAGGAGAAACCTCGGGTAGGAACTGAAAATGTTCTTTATCAGTAATTTATGTAGAAATATTCATTCATTCATTCATTTTCTACCGCTTTTTCCTCACAAGGGTCGCGGGGGGTGCTGGAGCCTATCCCAGCTGTCTTCGGGCAAGAGGCGGGGTACACCCTGGACTGGTCGCCAGCCAATCACAGGGCACATATAGACAAACAACCATTCACACTCGCATTCATACCTATGGACAATTTGGAGTCACCAATTAACCTAGCATGTTTTTGGAATGTGGGAGGAAACCGGAGTACCCGGAGAAAACCACGCATGCACGGGGAGAACATGCAAACTCCACACAGAGATGCCCGAGGGTGGAAATATTTCACAACCAAAATATTTCATTTGTGTCATGAGGTAATCGGGTTTGGGAGTCAAATGTATGCAATGATTACAGTAGTAGTAATTTCAGCCATCATGATGGACTTACTGGTGCTCCTGACTGATTCTGAGAGACAAGCTTCTTGCTCATAGCCTGCTTGTTAAAGTTGGCACTTCGTTTCACATAGATCCCTCCGTGCTGAAAATAAAAAAAGCCAAACCATGACCACAACTGTGTAAAAGCAAGACATCCTGCCACACCTCAGCTGGCATTACCTGAGAGAAATACCATCCGTACAGTGGGAGCCACTTAAGCCCGTCTTTCAGAACATATCTGACATGGCCGAGGGCGCTCTGCCTTATGGCCAGCATGTCAGCGATGATCCAGTCCACTATGAAAACATGAACGGACAGGAACATCAACCACATTAGACTTACACTGGTGTATGTAGACCTGTACATTACCTGTACATTGATGATTGGACAGGTAGATGACATTTTCTTTGTTTTTTGGTATATCTCCATATATGATGATCTAGAGTGGAGGGAGAAATACCATATTGTTATTTGTTATGGAAATTACTCAAAGTATATGCGGTCGAATCGATGACAACAAGTGACATCACTCCATCTGGGACGGATCACATGGGGTAGACCCTGGACTAGTCAACAATCAACCACAGTACACATACAAACAACTATTCACATTCATACCTATGTACAATTTACAGTGTCAAATTAGGCTTTTGGATTGTGGGATGAAGCCAGAGTACTCCAAGGATGAGAGAACATGCAAACACATGTAAAACAACTAGCCAACTAGCTCTGGTTGGCGAGGCTCACTAGGGACGGGTAAAGTGAGGAGAAATTGTTAGCGTCCTGGTAACAACAGTGCAGCATGAGCCCTTGAGTAAAAAAAAAATGGCAGCATTTGTAAAAACATTTAAGTAATTCATTTGTGTGAATCAGTGTTGTAATTCTTTTGTGCAGCCATTTATATATATTACAAATATTTGATAGAAGTCTGTTTATATGTGCCAAAGGCGTGTGTGCTATCAAAAGGTGTGGTCAAAAGCTGCACAGGAATGCAAACCTTCCTGATAGGCCTGATGGGTTTGTTGGCTATGCAACATGTTTTGATTAACGATCAACATGTAACGATCAACTTAGTGACACACTACTGTTATTAGGGTGAAAGTTATGTTGTAAAAAGATCATGCAGAACTTTTATTTTCTGCAGGTCAGTTACTGGTAGATACTCACCTCCACTCCTGTGTAGTTCTCAAAGAAAAAAAGGACCATGCTCTGGTAGATACAGTACAGTCGGTCGTCTAACTTGTGATACAATCTGGCCGGTAAAAAAGAGGAGAGGAGGCGCCAAGTCCCCCACGACAGAAGGTAAGCTGGAGCCGACCCCAGCATGATGGTGGCTGGGAACCAGTACCGCATGGAGTAAGTGTGCACAACCAGGGAGAGCAGCATGTTGTCACCTCACTTAACAAAAATAAAAATACAAAAAAGAATCCCAGATTGTTTTCCTGTACAGTGCCAAACTCTCTCTCGCCTGCTTCTTAAAGCACACTTGATCGCAGCAATCAGCATTAGACAGTAAACCGCTGCAGCACGATGACAAGAGAGGAGCTGGCTAAAGCTAGTTTTAACCTTGTGTACATGACACACTCAGCCTTGCTATCTTGGACTATTCATCTGTAGTAGCATATAAAATTGTATAAAGTAACTAAACCTTTATGTTTTACGTTATAAAACAAACCAGACGCATCAGAGTTGGATCGAGTCTACTGTACAAGTTAGTCGTAACCGTTAGCCGACTCTACAAAGTGCTGCATAGGAAGACAAGTTTAGAATCAAAACGCCGTATTAAAAAGTGTCTAACGTAGGCGGATAAAAAAGCGAGTGTAAGTGTTAGTTTAGCTGTTATCGGGGAAAACCATATAAATACACACTAATTCCGCTCTTTCATCCGCTAGAGGTTTAACGCCTAGCTTCTGCCAACAAATGTCACACACCTCCTTGCTTAACGACACCTCCCAACATCGACGAACATGATTGGTCAAATCAACTAAGGGGCGTGACAAATCTTAAAGTCCCATACTGTAATTCACAGTGCATCTTGTCTATACACGTGTTTTTTGTAATTTGTTAAAATTAGGGCCTGATTATGATTGTCTAATTATAATTCATTTTTTTGTTTTCCATACATGTTTAAGTGTTCAAACAATACGGAAAATGATATCCATTTCATTTATCATCCAATATTCATACAGTACACAATAGCTTTACAACACTTTTTTCTGAGCATATTTACATATTTTACAATAATAATTTATTAGGAGTATCACAAGATCTCATTTCACAAAATCTCACCAGATTAAAACTTGATGAGATTTCTCATTCAGAAAAACACCTCATGGTCTGGGTGGGAGAATAAATAACGCAGTAAAGGAAAACAAGCTCAGAATATTGCCAAGTGCTTGCATGTCTGTTTTTCTTCCATCGCACGTTCAAACAGCCAGGAAGAGAGTTCACTCTGTGCATTGGTTTCAGCACCTTAGCGCGTTTGTTCTATAGAACAGCATGAATAGTCAGTCTCTTTGTCTGAGGGTGGTGGGACCAGTTGCATGCACACCAAAGTGCAGAAGAGTAGAAATTGAATTAGTAGATTGCAATATTTGTCATAAATTTTGTTGTTGTACTTCTCTTAAAAGTAGACCCAATACCTACTTGTCTCATGACACCCCTATTATTTATGGAAATGGAAATGGTTTCATTTTATTTCAACATGCATCAGGTTATAATGGAATACATCACATAAATCAATTCACAGTTCCATATGTCCGAAACAAGTAGGAAGAAGATCATAGATATAACCATCAAAATGGTGATCTACAATAATAACAAATAAACACAACATGACTCGTTCAAGAACCTTCTTCCTTGTATTTTGCCAACTAGTTTCTTATCATAACAACACAGACTTTGATAACATTTTTCCCATTTGCATAAGTGACATTGGTTGAATACCGTTGTGACAGGAAAGAGAAAACGTAACATTTGAAAAGCTATTTATTAACGATGACATTAAAAGGGTCAGAGAGTATGTAAGTTGCATTTGAGTGAACCGGCTCAGTCACCATTTTGAAAATACCATTTCTTTAAGGTCAGAGAATCTGGCTTCTCCTATAATGTAAAAAAAATGACAGTTCAAAGGTTAAAAGTACTGAGACTGTATTGTTTTCCATGTGTAAGCAGCAGCATAAAGTCATTGAAGGGTGAAACATCCAGATAACATAAGATAGGTTTACTCTCTGCAACATTTCCAAAGAAAGAACCCTTATCAGCATTAATGTGCAGCTGTATATTCGCCATATTCAGCAGTCTTTACTTCAAGTCGTAGTTATCATAGGAAAGTTGCTTCAGATGTGTGATGCTGTCTGAAATGGAAGAAGAGTAACAAATAGTAAATGTCCCAATGAAAGCAAACACTGAATTAGGTGTAGTCAGTGAGAGTATCTTACCAAGCACCCACTGCTCAGACAGGATCCTGCTTCCCTCTGGTCTCCTGCCGCTGTACTTCCCTATGCAGATTCCTGCCTGACGCACTGTTTTACAAACCGTCCCCCCACAGAGCTGGATCAGTTCGACCAGACTGGGAGCGGGTGGCTGAGAATGCTGGGACACAAACATGGTCGGCTGGTCCTGGAACAGGTCCAGCTGATGCACACCGGCAGAGAGATGCCTCTGGAGACGGCAGATCTGAGAAAAGATAGTTGCAATATGTACAAAAGTTGCATAATATGGATCTTAACCAAAACTTGGAATTTATCACTCCTGTGATATCCTCTAAACCAGGGGTTTCAAACATGCAGCCCACGGGCCAAATGTGGCCCGCAGGACACTAGTTTGAGGCCCCCGCCTTGATATGAAAGTTTAATGTTAGTGCGACCCGCACAAGTTTGATATGGATGCTGTATGGTATCATGTACCCAGAAAAAATTATTACGTTTGATTAATGTTCATGTTAAAGGTTAAATAACTGTTAATAGTTATCCTCCCTATCCGTGTGGAAGTGGTAAGTTTTTGGCTATTTAAAGTTTTAAGGAAACAACTTGGAGGCTACCGTTTAGGTCGCGAGCTCCCTAGTTTGCGAGTTAGCATGTGTCGCAAGACCCTGCAGTTGTAAATAATTTTTTTTAAATGTGACTATAGTCATGTTTTGTGATGTCTACAGGGCTCTAATAATGCTTTGTTCATTTCAATCTGAAAAAAATAATTTGTCTACCCACCAACTATATGTGGTTTCTTAAGTTTTTATTATTTGCCGTTTTATTATTATTATATTTATTTATTACTGATCAAGTAATAATTTATTACTGAGAACAGTGGAATGTTTTATCAGAGCTTTTATTGTAGAAAATCGGAACCAAAGTACTGAAAAAGTTTGTATATTTTTCTGTTTTTAATAAATGCGTTTTTTTGGAAAACCTGATGCAGCCCAGCCTTGGCCAGACCCTAGCTCCAGTGGCCCCCAGGTAAATTGAGTTTTTAGACTAAACTGGAGTGTGTTTTGCTTTTACGCTAATGTCTTTTTTGTGATGCTTCCACACCACCAGTGATGCATGCATGTATGTTAGCATAGACCCAGTGACTTGCTGCTCAGAACAATACTAGCAATACAATTGATTACCATCATTTCCGGTGTCTAAGACGCCGTTGTTTAAACTGTACCTACAAAGTTTAGAGAGTAAAAACACATTTGTACATATATAAAACGCATTGGTCTACATTAAGATATGCCTTTATTCGTCCCTCAGTGGGGAAATTTGTAAATTGTGTACATCACACACAAGCCTGTGACAACCAGGCGGCTCTTTGACAGGAGCCAATCTTGAGCTTACAACAAGCTTATCAACCCATTGGAAATCACAGGAGGTCATTACTCAATATAACAGTCTCACTTAGATGGAAGGATAAAATCACCACACAGCAACTTTACACTCAAAAGGTACCCAAGAGATACACAAGACAAGTACCAACACCGAGCTCATGAGCTCGTTTGGCTCCAGCGGGAGATTCCTGGTCCAGCTTCCCGGAGGTCATAGACCAAGTGAGCGTCACCTGTTGTGAATGGAATGATGGGTAGGACAACCTGGTTGGTGCTAAAATTAAATTAAAGATGGAGACAGACATGTCACACACCAGCAGTGATGACCCACCTAAACACGAAACTGTAAGTCGAAGGAAATACCAACAGATTTAGGGGACTAAATCACATTTGTGTTTGCCCAGCGAAATCGAACAAGCAGTGTGTAAAAACAACACATGTAGATTTACGTTAAATAATACTTGTGTGCGAGCACTGGTAAAGTTTTTATGGTTTCGTAAAAGACTGTACACTAATTAGCCAAAAATACATTGGTGAATGACACTGCTAATATTAGCATTGGCAACATGCTGTTATTGGTATGTATGTATATATGTAGTAGGGATGTCCGCTAATTATCTGTACCAATAATTAACGGCCTGATATGAGCATAAAAATGTGATCGATCGACATCGGTATCAGATTATTTCCCAATCATGAAAACTGATATTAAAATATGCTGTATACCACAGGAGATACGTATGTCAAGTCAGTATTGGCTGATATCGGTTTAGGAAATTGACAGTTGGACAATATCGCATATCAGTTTTCAGCAACAAAACTATATTGGACATCCCTTTCTGTATGTATATTTAGGTACAACTGGTATGCTTTCTGAAATGTGGTGTTACTTTTACACCAAATGTAATGGGACACCTTCCGAAAAGTTCAACTTTTGTTTCATCACACCACAAAGTATCTTCCCAAAGGTCTTGGGGCTCTTCAAGATGTTTTCTCGCAAAATGACATATAATCATAACAGTGGTTTATTCGGTCTACGTCAATAATATCGTTTAGCGTCAATTTGTGGGACAAAAATCATTTGAAAACTCAGCTGTAAACGTTTTGTGACTAAGGTCTAAAAGTAATGCTAAAATCTCACCTCGCCTCATGGACCCAATCTTGTGTATCGTCTCGTCTCGTGAGTTAGGTGTTCTGTTCTGTTCTATGTTACTACATCATAGCAAACTGGCAATGAAATAATGGTAAACCGGTATCTGTACAATAGCCAAATTCAGCTCAGCTTAGCTCTGTGTCATCTAAAATGAATTGCTCAATGAAAGTTGCACTGGGAAATGAAAATGATGTGAATGTAAGTCGGGATACGACTTCACATACAGTCACATCATAGTGAACATTTGTGTGAATGAGGTGGCTTGCATTGTGATTATTTTTGTTGACAGAGGAAACATCATGTCAATACTGGCCCGCCTGCCTCAGCCCCTTGTGATCGTCCCTTCAGCTGTGCCGCGCTGCTGTTCACCGCAGAGCCAATTGCCGCTCAAGCTTAAGAGAAGTTGACAGAGTAATGCTCTAAAGATGAACACTTGAAGTCAAATATACATTAGCGCAGCCTGGCAAGTGTAGTTTTTTAGCAGCTATCATGGCAATAAATGTGACATAACATGTTGCCGCAATTTACCATTTTGAATTCAACTATGCCAGCGTATCTTTTTCTGTTCAATTTCACTGCGATGTGTTTTTGGTGATGCTACCCAAAGGAAGCATGCAGTCTTTGACTGTTCTCGGGGAAAGCTGCTTGGTGCAGTTTATTGACTATGACGTGTTTGAGCACTCGATTTTAACCAATGGGATTTGAATGGAACTTCAATAAAGTGTGATTAAGTACATGCCTGGAGGTCTTTGATTGATTTTAGCCCTCACAGCAACACACATCCTTCTGTGACAGTTTTTATTTTCTGTGACTTGGGCCCAATTTTCCACCGCTCTGGCAAGGAGCTCCTTCTGGATGACATGCGTTACATTAACGCTCAGTTTGGACTCTTAGAAAAACAATCAGACTGCACTTCCGGAATAACAAACAAAAAACAGACTGTGTATATATACGTATTTATACTGTTATTCAGTATATTTTGTATTTTTCATTCTTTTTTAATAGATGTGTATGCACCTACTAGTACACCAAAACAAATTCCTAGTATGTGTTTGATCATGCATGGCAATAAACCTTTTCTGATTCTGATTCTGATGTAAAATTGGGCCTCATTGAGGTTGAAGGGCAAAGTATTTTGTCAAAAAGGCAAAGTATTTTCTTGTTTCAGCCTCTCCCCCACACAAATAGTGTTGTGTGTGCCATGAAATATTGCAATAGCTGGACCACCACTAATGCCAATATTGGCCTATTATGAGTCATGCCCAAGTACAAGGAGTAGTAAATTGTTTGAATCGTCAGTCGAGTCTTGTTAACGGACAGACCTTGAAGACGAGCATTCCTGGGATTGGTGAGTGAAGCTCGAAGGTCTCCACAGGCCTGTTTTGTATCCAGCAGGGGTCACTTACTAAACTGAATGGGACAATATGCGCTATTCCGAGTTGAATGCCAGGAAACAAGCATTACGGTTTTTAGCCTTTTGTAAATGTCCACATGGGTTTTATTTTACACCAAGTAATCAGCGATAGACCAAGGGAGTTCACGGACAGGGTCAGGTTAACATGAACCCACATTGTGCACTTTCAGGGGAACAACCGAACACTTAATGTGGGTCCTATTGTGTGACTAAATAGGATTTAAAAACAAAGCAGCAACACTACAGCTCATAATAGGAAGAAGTGGAACATAATAAAACTGTTCAAACAAAACACAAACACATCACGGCACTGTTACTATTACGCTGGGAATAACATGTTGTTTTTGATTTTTGTGGAAACTTGGCACCTGGAAATAGCTGAATGGTGTTGCTTGTGACATTAGCAACTAAAAACCTTGAAGGCAACCATGTCAGTTGATTGCAACAAAAGGTCAGACTTTCAAAACCTGTGAAGTAAATACCAATTTTAATGGAATAAATATCACTATATTTATAACATTAGTAAACATGTTTGCGCAGAATAAGGGGCCCTCGAGTAGCATCACACTGCTAATGTCTCTGCTCCTCTGCTGATTAAAAAATGTTTTTTATCCACAAATGGACAGTGTAATTTTGTGTTTGTCTGGCACAACGAATAGACAGATAATTCATGTTGCTATGCCAAATATGTCAGTCAGACCAGAAAGTTGGAATCATTTGTTTTCTTCAGCAAATAAGCAATAAGCAAATCTAGCATGATGTTGCTATTAAAATCTGGATTAGATGCACATCTTAGAACAGTGGTTCCCAAATTTTTCAGTCACCCCTTCATAGGATAAGGGGTATAGAAAATGGATGGATGGATGGAAGGATGGACGTAACCCCTACTTCTGCACACTTAATGAAACATCTTTGACATACAGTAAACCTCGGATATATCAGATTCAATTGTTCCCACTGGTTTTGTCCGATATCAGCGAAATCCGTTATATGTATGCGTATACCGGAAAATTTTATCCGCTATAAAAAGGCACTTCCTTGACTATGTTTCCAATGTACCTGGACTGAGCAATGAAAAGAGACGTAAGGTAATGAGAATTTAACTTTATTGGACTCTGAGCATAACAAATTGTTAATTAAGCTAGGTCCTGTTACGCCCGTCAGGCCTACGTTATTTCCAATAGTGAGGTTAAGATCTCATTCACTGCTGTGCTAGTATTATTGACGTCACTCGCTTTTATATTTGTCCTAAATCTGGAGCCAGGAGAAAGACACGATGCGGCCATCCGATATATGCGAGGGAAATTGGAACGATTTTGTCCGAAATAGGCGAAATCCGTTATAAAAAATCCGATATATGCAATGAATTTTTATTGGAAATGCATTACAGAAAAATCGGTTCTTTTTTTATCTGTCCATTGTGAGCGAATTTCCGATATATCCGAGGTTTACTGTAGTATATATTATGACATTATGTATATTAAAATATCACAGGTCTTATTTTTCAACTGCACACATAGGCCAGTAATTTAAAATAGAGAAAGATATCTCCTGGCAGGTTTGTCTTCTGTTTGGCAAATGTATTTCTAACAAGTGGTGACAAGCTGGAGCCTATCCCAGCTGTGAATGAATGGTGACGAGCTGTGTGTGGTAAGATGTGGTGAACTGTGATCTTTATGATCTTTTGCTGTACTTTGTTCTGCAACAACATGGACATAATCAGTACATTGGAGCCAATGTTACATGTAAACGAGCAAATAATTATGAAAACTGTTACTGAGCTAAATGAACATATGAGCACATATAGCAGGAGATTAGGCACCAAACAAAAATGCACATCAGCACAGAGCTAACATTATTAAAATTAACCTCTGCACAGCACTAACGTTTGTGGACAAGGACAAAGTGAAAGGAAGAATGGACAATACAGTGTGCAGTGTGAAAGACATACAAAATTGTGGGCTTTTTAACACATTCAGTGCATCAAGTCAACAAACGTGTGCTCATGCAGCTCAGAAAACGCACTCATTAGTCACAGCCCCACGTAAGAAGACAACAACCTTCAATATTAAACTCTTAATGCCTCATGTTCATCTGACGTACACTGAACAATGAACATCCTCATGCTGCCATCTTTCTTCTGCTTCTTCACATGAGGCATTCAAGCGCATTAGTACCAACTCTGGCAATCTGCGTACCCCATTCTTTTGTCGAGCGTTGTGTTCCAATCTCCTATGAAGATGGTAATGTGCCTCTTTGTATGCTGTCAAGCATCTCTTCAACCACTTGCATCACCTCGGTGCATATATCTGGATCACTGTGATGTTCACTGAACATGCTTTTAGGCAAAGTGTCATGACCTGGTCTCACACAGTATTGGAACTGGGGTTGGGCGATATGGACTTTAGCATATATCACAATATTTTGTGGAAACATCATGATACGACGATATAAAAACAATATAAAATTTTAATTCAGCAGAGTATTGTAAAAAAAAAAAAAAGCTACAAAACTTACACCTAAAAATCAAATGCACTTGTCTCAAATTGTCAAGCACATTTATTTATTGGTAAGACAGTGGCTAAGTCTCTGCACTACTCACTAGTCTCTGCTACTAAATTGTAATGCCTCTGCAACAAACTGTAATGCCTCTGCTTGGGATGAAGGAAGATGTGGTCATCCATGCAATTCCAACTACATATGGAAGATATTGATCATGACACCCTGGACGGTCACAGAAGTATGTTCTGTGTGTGTGGAGAATGTGTAATTATGGCTAAGACGAGCTACGTTAAAAAATAAACGTGCTTCTCGTATTTTTACCACTTAGAAACGGCACGTCATCACCGGGTACTGTAAAACATTCCTTACATTAAAGCCGTAAAACACAACATGGTTATAGTATACTCTTCAAGTGCGACTCATGTACACAACCCCCAAGCTAAGTCATTTTCTTATCATTGGAAGAATCTATTCCGCGATACAAAATACATCGTCCAAAACTGCGTTTGCCACTTCTTTAACCACCACCAAACCAACCACATTCTCTTCCTGAGTAGCATAGTGTAAATGCTAAAGCTACTTACCATTAAGAGACGTCATGAAGGTAACCTATTTTGAGAAACTTCAGACTGTCCAATCTCTACTTCCGGATCAGATTATCAGTTAGTTTATCAACCCTATAAAGTTGGGTTCACAGATCGCGGCACATACAGGCAGTCCTAAGCACTCGGGAGTATGACCAATCACAGCGGAGTGGGCGTGGGTTGCGGGAGGAATACATTAAAACAGACCGCTTTCGTGGGCAGCACAAAATCCAAAGAAATACAGCTGAATAGGTGCAGATTCTGGTAGAAGTGGAAAGCTTGTTGTGCTGGTTATTGTGTGTAGCTGCTCTATAGGAGTCCACAACTCAGTACAAAGGAAAATGAGCATAATAGGTGCCTGTGTTTTACAATGCCCGCTAACGGCATGCAGGTTAAAAAGGAGTTAAAAAGACAAGAGACACGTTCATTCTTGCACCCAGCTCACCTGAACAGTCAACGGACATTCTCAACACACACATAACACACTTCCGTCCCTCACAATAAGACAACTATTTGCCACGTCTCGTCTAATTGTGTGCAAAAAATAATAGTGTTATAAATATATCTTACATTAATAATGCAATTGGTATGGCATTGGTTACTTCTTACTTCTAATCACAGGCAAAGGCATTACGTTGAAGATTTTATAGCAATGTGTGCAGAGGCTGACATTGCATTCTGAATTTTACTCACAAACGCGATATAAGTGATATGCTGGTAAAATAAGTGTAAAATGTAAAAAGAAAACAAAAAGATTTCATAGGGCTACATTTTTACAGTTACATTTTTGTCTCTGATACATCTACACAAATTTGACATGTGTTTCTTGGAGCCACACACTGGCGTGGATAAACAGACAAGGGTTCCCAGTAGGGCTTATTAAAAGTGATTTTAAACAGTCGAAATCCAGGCTAGATTTTGACCAACACACGTCCAATACACAATTGTGGGACCTTTGAGACTCATTTAAAATTGTTGAAAGTAGTATAATATAGGCTTTTTAAAAACAAAAAAGACTTTGGGGGGAGTGACTCAGCACGAACATGTGAAACGTCACTGTTTGGGGGAATGATGACATTCTCTTCCTCTGTTGTAATGCGCTGTAAATATTTTGAATTTCCCTTATGCTATAGCATATTATATCAGCCTACTTCCTGCAATTCAATCCATCTGTTGATCATATTGTTCAAAAAAGAAATACAGTCCAGTTGGGCTTTGTCTGCGGTGTGTAAAACATGCTGCGCAATGTGTCACAAATGAACCTACTGACTTCCGACTAATGAACCCGACTTTCCCAATCGGGTGCACTAGCTCATGAAGAAAAAGCATAGACAATGTGATTGAGGCATATTCCTGCACAATAGGACAAAACATCCTCCAGTGTCCTTCCTGTATTGCACATCTGCACTGTATTTCCCCATGGCAACATAAGCGCCCACAGGCAGACTTCATAAAAACATAAAAAAATCAGCATCAACAGTGCAATGAGGCTAAAATGTTAAGTTGTGTTTGTTTTTGTCCAGAAGACTCACCTGGTAAAAGTCATCAGTAAAATGTAAACAATCTGGCGTGATTTAATTTCAAAAACACAATGGAAGAAAAACATGCAAAGGATTTAAAAAATATTGCCTTTCATAACATCAGCACATGTAGTCAGTGATTATCTTTCTGGCACCGAGTTAACAGCTGCGCTCCTGATTATTTTCACATGCAAGTTTATTAACTATGCAGGTACACGCATATCTTTCTAAGGCAATGAGCTACACAGTCGATGCCTGGTTTTCATGGGCTTAAGCTACCGGGCCAACAGCGAAAGGCAAAAAAAAACTAAGAACAATATTCATTTCTCTCATTGATGAAATTAACAAATATGAATCAATACTATAATTATACAAAATATCTACTACAAATATTACTAATGGGCCGGAATACCTCCGCGACCCTAATGAGGATAAGTGGTATAGAAAATGGATGGATGAAAATATTACTGATATTTATAGTGATTCAAATTTGTAAAAAGAATGTTTAAGTAGGCCGCACAGTGATGGATTGGTTGGTGTGCAGGCCACACAGCTACGAAACCCGAGTTCAACTCTACCCTCGGAGATCGCTGTGTGGATTTTGCTTGTTCCCCGGGTACTCCGGTTTCCTCCCACATTCCAAAAACATGCTAGGTTAATTGGCCACTCCAAATTGTCCATAGGTATGAATGTGAGTGTGAATGGTTGTTTGTCTATATGTGCCCTGTGATTGGCTGGCCACCAGTCCAGGGTGCACCCCGCCTCTTGCCTGAAAACAGCTGGGATAGGCTCCAGCACCACCACAACTCCCGTGAGCCTAAGTGGTAGAAAATGAATTAATAAAGTAAAACAAGTTATGTAATATACACAATCATTTTCTGGGTGATTTTTTTCCAAATGCCATACAAAGGGGTTAATTTAAAAAAAGGAGGGGGGGGGGGGGCACATGAAGACTATGAGGTGCTCCTGCTTTGTGTATAAATCTGAAATGAGTTAACATTATTGAATTGTCATTACTGATGCATGTATTTTTCCTTGAAACATGGTTACATATATTGACAGATTGATATGCTTTCAAATGCACTGCAGCTATTGTCATCTAAAAAAAAAAATCAAAAAAATCAAAAAACACAGTTGTGTGTTTTCTGAAGGACTCGCAAATATTTTTCAATGGACGTTTGACTACAACAGTGCCTGAGGTGGCCAGCTGCATCCTGCGTAGGTGTTTAACCAGTGGAGAGGAAAAACACGTGAGCTTTGTGTAGGATATAGTAGAGAATGTGTAGTTTGTGTGCCTGCCTCTCTGTGCTACTGGTGTGAATTATAAAAGCTTGTGCTCTTCACTGTGAGTGGCCACATGGAAGGGGGTGTGGTTTCAATTCACATTTAGCGACTATGGGGTTGCGTCGGGGGCAGCTCAGGCAAGTGGCTGGAAGCTTGATGAAACACGCACACATGCAGTCTGGCACCGGTAACACGCTGGAATGACCTTCTGATTGCTCATGCTTTTTTTGACTTCCTGGTTAGAATCCGCAGAACCATAAAGGGATTGTTTAAAGGTGGATTTATTTGGGGAACATTTCTAAGATTGAGCAGAACCTTTTAAAAAGCTGTCAAGTTTATTGAAAATGTTGCACGTTGACCTGCTCCTGTTGTGCGTCTGTCTCGGTGTGGGAACGGGACCCCACAAAAGTTCGGCCAGCATCGTGAGGAGACAGTATCAGATCCAAAATGGGCCGTGCAGCTACACCTTTCTGCTGCCTGAACAGGAGAACTGCCAAACCTCAAGCAGCGGCTACAATTATCCAGTTCAAAAGGACGGGCCCACAGACAATGACCAGTCAGTTCAGAGGCTGGAACAGCTGGAGATGGTCATGGAGAACAACACACAGTGGCTTCTCAAGGTAAAGTACGGTCTACCCTAATGTCACACACCTTGACAAACTGACCTTTGACACCATTGTAACGTTGCTACACTTCAAGAGATTGAAGCTTTGGTTTGTAGGAGGACATAATTAGCATTTTCTGAGTCAAACGATATCAACATTTACTGTTATAGACAACCTGAAAGAGTTACACAAAGTTAAAGCCAAACAATTCAAAAATACTGAGCAAAGGCAGGGACAGGGAGAATGAGAGAATTAAACTGATACTGACCTGTGCACTATTTTGTCTTAAAAGATATGCATGATTTTATTACCGTTTCTCACTGGGGGAACCCATGGAATACCTTGGATTAACAGTCGTCGGCCCCAGGGATTTTTCGGTGTGCAGAACAGTTAAGACTGTATATTTGGAACAATACTGGCCACCTCAATATGGGTCCAAAATCATCTCTCATCAACTTTGGTGAGATTGTGACATTTTACTATACATATTTCAATTTCACAGGTCAGTTAATAGTTTTATTGCAGTGGACCTCGTTATTGGTAGTTTAGTTTCATGTGACATCGTATGCAGTACTCGTATAAAATTTGGACACACCTCACTAAATAGGATGAAAATTTGTTTCTGTTACTGAGTATGTTAGTGACGGTCCAATCTACTACACAGTATTGCCGTGGGTCCAATACTGGCTAAATATACCGGATCTGGAAAGAAAAGAAATGTAAACCATGCCATCTGAATGCACAAGCGTCTTTCGTCAGTGACATAAATGCTAAATTTAATGTTGTGCAAAACAGAGACAAAACGCTGCAAGGCATCGTAGCACATTATCTAGCTACCACAGTTGGCGTGTGAGTCAATCAGCCTAGCACCGTTGTCATCTCCACTGTGTGGAGTTACTTTACATGCATAGGGGGTAGTAGCAACATCACATATTTGGTAACACAATGGCCAAAACATCAGGGTGAGGCGTATGCAGAGATTTAGATAAGTAGTGATGAGAAGAAAAGTGATAATGACAGTTATTCATGCCTCCTTCAACAGCGTGGACCAGAAGAGGCTCTTCAGAACAGCCTTCATTAATATCAATGATAGGAAGAGAAGACCAAGAGCTGAGAAGGCTGAAAAAACAATCTGCCCTTTATATTTGTTCGAAGACACCACGAAAAAGTGAAATTCACATCTTGTATTTCATAGGATTTCCAAGTTTACCTATAAATGCATCAAACTGTACTCCCACAGTACGAAGTATGTTAATGAGTGATAAGAATATTCACTATTCACGTTTTGGTCTGTTTATTTAGACCACACATACACACATAATAAAGACATTGTGATTTTGGACTGTCCACGAATGCATCTTGCAGTTGTGACAACAAGGAAGTGTTGTTCAGAGCAGGACTTAGAGACATGTTTATGAGTTGGAGATACATATATGGAGTTGGAGTTGCGCTGCTGTTTCATTGTTCAGGCCAGAATGAAGTTCTAAAAGAGCATCGGAATCTGTGTGACTGTGTCTGCTTTTGTCTGCCGTCATAACATAAGCTTGTCGTGATGCGTACGCACTATTTAGGCTAAAAAGTGATTCATGAAATAAATTAGTCACAGCCTTAAAACATCCATCCATTCTTTTACTATGTCGCATATCCTCATTAGGGTCGAGGAGCTTATCTCAGCTGAATTCCGGTGAGCGGCATGGTTGACCCTGGATTGCAATTATTTGTATGTTATAGTCAACAACTCAACACATGATTTTGCGTCTTTGAGGCCACATTTGAGTATGAAGTATCTCCTTGAACAGACTGGAATTATATTTCCTTTTTCATTTGTTGCAAAACTCAGATTTGAACATTTGTTTAAAGTTTACATTTATTAAATTTATTCTGAATCGTTGAAAAGTGCTGCTCGGTCTGGTGATCAATCAAAAATGCTCTTAAAAGCTATGTGCGTTTAATTGAAGTTTAATTAAAAAGTATTGCACAAAGTGGGTCACGTTGTGAGTAATTTAATTTCTTCCTTCAGGGTAGAATATTTGTTGCATAGTTTGAACTACATGCATACAAATGTAACTCTCAGACAAAAGGAGAAAAGGTTGGTATCGACCAGTGGTTCCCAAACTTTATACAGTCATGTACTGCTTCAGACATTTGACCTGAAGCCATGTACCCCCACGTCTGCCCACTTAAACATAAACCTTGAAATATTGAACATAAATCATTGTTTGATTCATTTTTATAGTGATTGCGGATGAAGAATGTGTATTTAGCAAGGTGACATTAGGATAAAGTTTGACATGAACACTAATAAATGCATAAGATATTATCCTGCACAGGCATCCTGCTCTTTCAATCGATTTCATTTGAATGGATTTCATTTTGAGCTACACTTCTTAGGTTTAGTAACTTCGTAGGTACTCCAAAGGTTTAACATTGATGTTTGTTCAAAGTAGAACATTTTGTAACATTGTCTTATTGTTGGATGAGCAACAAGTGGGTGCTTTTATAAATATCAGCTGTTTTGGGCTGCATGTGCATGGATGTGTTTGCCGTGTCCCTGAATGCAGCGGCAACTTCCATTCGAGGAGTTATGTGATGCATCTGAATGCACCATTTTAGAAAAAGCTGGAGCAGCACTGACAGCAGTTTGATAGTTTTGATCCTGCTTGTTGAGTATGAAGTGTCCCATTATCTAGCTGGAATCTTTCTATGGTGTCCCAACTGGAAAAGAACCACTGCCCACTTCTTAATAGTACCTAAAATACAACAATACATACAACCATCCATAAAGCCTCATTTTCGGGTGAATCTCCATCTTCAGAGTGTGTTTAATTAAGAGAGCCAGTCCAGATATTTCAGTTTGATTGCACAATTATGTTCTCATAACAGAATACAAGCAACTGTCTTTTCCAAAGCAGCTCAGTAGGAAACTCATTAGATGCTCCTCATGAAACAGCTACTAAAATGGCAAAACAAGCATTACTGATCTAGGCATTACCGATGAAACGTGTGCACCATGCAGTACAGTTCTTCAGTTCCTTACTGTTTATTATTACTTATCTTCTTTTGTGTCTGTTATTATATGGGAGCCAGGCAACGACATTTCGTTGGCAATTTCACTACTGTGTTTTTGTGCAATGACAATAAAGGGAGTCTATCTATCTATCTATCTACATTTTGGATCAGGGAAATTCCTTTTTCCATTTTTAAAATATGTAGGTGAAATATTCAAGAGTATGTCAGCAACGTAAATAGCATGATATCATGGCATCAATTCATTTAAACAACATTAATGAGACATGGCGTGGTGCATTGTGTTGACAGTACAAGTGACTTTAAACAAGAAACTGGAAAAGGTTCTTCTCCTACACAGCTGCTTACCGAACCAAACCTTCTGAGATACAGATAAAGATGTGTAGTCATTAAAAGTTTGACAACAACACTTTTCAATTCCGGGAAAACAGAGCCTGCCTCAGCCTGCCCCATGTTTTAGTACCCATATGCAAAATGGTCAAATGACTAATTAAAACATCACCACCATCCAAAAAGAATGAAGGAAAACGATACCAATGTATTTGACGCTAACGAGTTTCAATGTGAGTGTCAATGTCAGTTCAAGAAGTATTTGCAGTAGCTCGAAAACAAATCACTGACAGGAGAGTACTCCTTACTGAAGAGGGAAATATTTGATTATACAATGATGGGGAAACGTGATGTCACTTATTTGTGTGAATGAGGAAGACAGCCATTTTTAACTGGATGCCTCAGGGCCTAGTGGAGTAAACAACTGATTAGATCATTAGCTGTAAACGAGACATCCTGGCAACAATTCAAGAGGCTGCTCCATCCACTGTAGATGTATCATTAAGAACCACTTGGCCACCGGGGGATGATGACAAACTAAATGCACTCAAATTACAGCTTTTTGGGTGTATTTGTAAAATCGTTATGCAAACCTTGTGCAGGCGCCAAAACTATAAAGCTGAGGTGAATTTTCAGTTCTAATGCATGTCGTAGTGTCATGAAGGATGTAACTTCTCACTCAACACTTTCATCCTGTTTACGAGTCGTGTGACCTGATTGCCACTCAGGAACCGCATACAGGAAATAACTTCATGATTGGTCTTGGTCTAAATTTGGCAATACTGTAAAGGTACATAAGAACATATCGAGTTAAAATGACAACAGTGACCTTTTCCCATCTTGAGGCTGTGTGTCCATTGTGAAAGCCCTTAAAATGTTTAAAAAGGTTTAAAATGTTTTGTAGGGACATAGGAACGAAGAGAAGGATCTTATTGATTAATATGCAGATTCCTGATCCTTCCTGATCCTGTTCAGCTAAATTGTTAATTCTCCATTTTAATTGATCTCAAAAATAACTAATACTGATTGATATCGAAATACATTTGTGCTACAGTAGCTTCAAAATATGCCTGTAGGACTGAAGGAAAGGTGGCCTATATTTGCTGCCATGAAGCAAGGCAGGTTATCAGTTATTAGTTGCGCCTTACACAGAATGCATTAAATTTGTTTATTGATTTCAGTCAGTAATCATTTTCCCCAAATGATGATAATCTACAATTCCTCTTGTTGTGTGCTCCAGTTACAGAACTACATCCAGGACAGCATGAAGCAGGACATGGTCCAGATCCAACAGAGTGCAGTACAAAATCACACGGCTACAATGATTGAAATAGGAACAAACCTGCTCAGTCAAACTGCAGAGCAAACCAAAAAACTCACCAACGTTGAGGCACAGGTGAGACTATTCTTGATGCATGAACACGAGTGAACTGTTCATACAATCGCTTTGCATAATAGACATACATGTAAAAGCACATACAACACATACACGTGGAAGCATAATGTGCTGATGGTCGGTACAGTGTGGAAAAACAGGAATGAGTGTGTCAGTTTATTATTGTGGCTTCACGTCAATGACCTTATGTGAGGCAACTGTACAGCATTTCCTGTTATTAGCACGCTTGTATTCCCACAGAAAGAGTCTATCAGTTTGTCACAATCAGACATCCGTCTGTTCAAAGACATCAACAGGTCCATTGGTGGCACAGTGTTAGAATCCCCGTAAACAGGCTGCTTTTTGCTGAGTTTAGTTCCTCCACAACTGGGGAATTAGAGGCAAAGTCCCCAACTAGTGAATTTACCAATTGTGGATATACATTTTGGTAGTTTCCCCAAGTTAAGGTACATCGATCTGCTCCATTGGAATTTTGTTGTTCTTTCCGGTCACATTTTTCTATTTTGCAAATGCCGATTTGTTCACTTACGAGTACTAAAGCAAGCTTGGGTTGAAATAATCCCACAAAACAGGACACACAGCAATATAAGAGTGTAGCACCAAACATTGGCCAACATTTAAGTATTAAATTGGCGTTGCAAGTGACTTGTTGTGTGCTACAGGGAAAAAAAGAGAGCTTTCAACAATAAATCCGGTTGACTAGCAGTCCGTTTAATTTCAGCCCAGCAGCATTCAAAAATATCCTTTACATCATACACTCTTTAGGGAGCAAATTTCCCTTTTTTTGTTTACCACAACGGTCATTAATAACACACTTTCAGCTCATAACCCATGGGAGCAGCTGGTTCCTTTGAAGTGTGCACAACAGCACGCTGTACGAGTCTACAGTTAGGACAATCAACATTGTGAAAGATGAGAACCTCTTTAGATCGCAAATTGTAATTCAAATCCCTTGTGAAATGGTGAATCTTAACATAAAAAGGAACTCTTTAAAAGTGTTTGAGTTTTCTACAGGACTGACTATCTCCTTGTATTTCCAGGTTATAAATCACACAACACGACTTGAGCGACAACTCCTTGAGAATTCTTTGTCGACCAGTAAATTGGAGAAACAACTAATTGTCCAAATGAATGAAATAAACAAGCTGAGTGACAAAAACAGGTGGGGATGTGACAGCAATGGCAAGTAGCGCTACCGTCGAGGCTGGTAACTTATACTATTCATCTCCCCAGTTTGCTGGAAAAGAAAGTAAAAGAGTTGGAGGAGCAGAAACAGGGAGAGCAGAAGATGCTTCGAGAAGAAAAGGAGCAGCTTCAGACGTTAACACAAAGGCAGACAGCCATTATTGGGGAACTGGAGCAACAGTTGCTCAGAGTGTCATCCAACAACAGTGTATTGCATCATCAGCAACAGGAGCTCCTGGAGACCGTCAACCACCTAATTCACACATTCTCTACTGGCACAGCCCGAGGTGGGGCCATACCCAATGCAACATCCTGTCAGTTTAAATATTCATATCTTAAGAAGGGACTGTATGTATCAGGTTCCTCCGGCTGCCTAGAGGGCACCAACATGTACTACATGCAATATTTTTGATTATACAGTATATACCAGGGGTGGGCAAACTACGGCCCGGGGGCCACATCCGGCCCGCCAAGTGTTTGAATACGGCCCGCCCAATCTTTCCAAAGTATTTCATTTAAACTCAACATACAACCTGGCATCATGGCCTGAGCCAACCTTTTGATGGTTTTATCAATTTCGTTTTTTGACATGGTCTGTTGTTTACAAAGTGCTCCTGAAAAAAGGGACACAAGCACATAATAATAATAATAATTATTATTATTAGATTATTATAATTATTATTAGAACTATTATGATTATTATAATTATTATATTAATGCTAATTATTATATTAATGCTAATTATTATATTAATTATATATAATATTATTGTTATATTTGCATATTTCACATAATAATAATATAATAATTATTATTGTAATTTTATTGTAATTATTATAATATTTTATTATTTTTAAAATATTTAAATATAAATATAATATAAAATAATAAATAATAATAGATTGCATGACAATTTTACAGATACAATAATACCAGGTGGACTGTTACGTGTAAAATATATAGTCTGCCCCCCGCCCCCTGTAAATTTTGTCATATCAATGCGGCCCACGAGTCAAAAAGTTTGCCCACCCCTGGTATATACAGTACATATCTTCCTGCCAAAGTAACACACAAGCATTAGCTATGTTTGTTGTCAGCAATTTGCAATTTGTCTGAATTTAGCTAACATTTGCCATCATTGACTATGTTCTTCTAAACAACTATTGGTGACATGCTAGTTGGTCGTGTTCTTGGATTTGTTTGGGTTTGACAGCACTGGGGAGGTCCTTCAGCGACAGACTGCTTCACCCCAAGTGTGTGAAGGAGCGCTATCGCAGGTCCTGTCTTCCTGCAGCTGTCAGACTGTACAACCAGCACTGCTCCCAATAGACTACACCGCTATGTACATCTGTGCAATACCTTGTTTTATATTCAGTATAGTTATTCCAGACTCCATTCACTGTGCAATATCTGATCAAGCTCCACGTGCAATATCAAGCTCTAAGAGCAATATATTAAGTTCTAAGTTCGGTATTTTTATAATGCCTCCTAGTTAACTCGCAAGATCTCATAGTGTATAGACTGGTCATATATTCCATCTCATATTTCATATTATCTTGCAAACTGTATTTGTACATAACCCTGGGCAAAATTGTTAATACTTAGGTTGTTTATTTTTATATTGTGTATTTAGTACTGCTTAACTGATTCTGTTCTCTTGCTGCTGTGCAATGCAAATTTCCCCACTGAGGGACGAATAAAGGCATATCTTATATTATTTTATCTTATATTTAAAAAATGTTGCATGGTCTCTTTAATCACTGGGAAAAATCTATCCAACAGATATGAGCCTAACTACATTCTGTCAACATATTAGACCTAAAAATATAAAACTGTAAGCTGTAATAGAATCTACGTGCTGTAAACCTCACAGAACTGTTTCTCACTATGCAGAGATAAAAACCACCATGATGCAGGATACACCTGCCACATTCATGGACTGCGCTGCTGTCTTCAAATCAGGAAATACCAAGAGTGGGGTCTATACTCTGACTTTACCCAATACTACACTGGAGGTTAAGGTGAGCACACAAAGTTTTAAGAGATGGTACTAGTCACAAGTCGTACTTTTGCTCAGGAACAAGTATTCTTGAGGCACCTTGAGAGTGGGCCCATTGTGGCTTTGGATTAACTGTTCAAACAATCAAAGAAGGCAAACAAAACCATCTGGAGAACCCTAATGACGATGTGCATGCTTGAGCTAAAACTGTGATCTCCTCAGATACTTTTCAGCATGTAAGATTTGTCCTTCAATGAAACTAACTTGATGCCGCTGATCAGTTCTAAATGAGCATTTGCAAAGCATGGTAGTGGAATTATTCATTGCCCCACTTTTGTTCACAGGCTTTCTGTGACATGGAGATGGAAGGCGGTGGTTGGACAATACTACAAAAACGCTTTGATGGCAGTGTTGACTTTCACCGTACGTGGCAAGAGTATAAAAAGGTAAAGAGCGGCAAAGGGGGAAATTCTTTCCTTAAGAAAAAATAGAACCTAGGCTACAAGATTGAAGGCAAATTCACAAAGCCGTTTCAAGATTTGGGACTTGAGTGTTCTCAGGGTCGAGTGGCTCACACTGGTTCAGAAACACATTCCGAGGCAACGGAGAGAAACCATCCTGATTAAGCAGGGGCATTTCAGTAAATGACCTTGATCAATCAAGTTGGGGAAATTAACATTGGCTATATTGTGTTTGTTTCATGCTATTTTCATATTGATTCATATACTGTATATTGTTAACTGTTAATGTATGTACAGTATATTGATCATATGAACGGTGGTGGGAACATCCTAGAGTTAAAATCAAGTTGTTCTTCAAACCACAAACTAGTGGAGGCTCAACTACTGCATAATCAAGTTTGAGATGCATCACTGTGAATGGGTTTTATTTTATTCTGCCACTTTGAACAAACAAGCCACATTCATTTGTTACACTGGACTAAACCCTTTAACCGAACATGTGTCTTTGTGCAGGGTTTTGGAGCTCCTTCAGGTGAATTTTGGTTAGGAAATGAATTTATCTCCAAGCTTACACGTCAGCAATCCTATATCTTAAGGATCCAGTTGAGTGACTGGGAAGAGAACTCTGCGTTCTCCCAATATGACCAATTTTCTCTTGATGGCGAAGGACAAAACTATAGGTGAGCCAATAATACGACCAATTAACGACTAATGGAAAACATGACACATTTTGTATGTTGAACAGTCGCCATCACGGTCCTATTCTGGTCTCACATTTATCTGATCAATTTGATCAACGATATGAAAACTCAGATGGTTTATGTGCACATTCAAAAAAATTACACAAGTTAACTTGTAAGTTAAAGTTCTCGCAAAGGTGACGACACCCCTCTCATTTCAGCAACCATTTTAATTAAAGTGTATCTTCTCAAGAGACAATACTACAAAATGAAATTTGGATATGTGTCATTCTCCTGAAATGGGGTACCAAAAATGTGACATAGCCTGCTAAAACTAAAGTTGGTATTTTCTAAGCATTCCATATTCAAATAGTAATAATAGTATTACTTATTCGGTTTCAGTTCATGAATTTATGAAATATGCAAGAAATACCATATTTTGGTATATTTCATGTCAGTGGGGCATTGTTTACTGAAATCTAAATTGTGCCATTTATATTAAAAATGTTCTCACTTATTTACTTTTTTGAAAAATGCTTGACATTTTACAAGTAAATACATGTGTTAAGTCAAAGCTTTTGAAGAAAACAACTTTTTTTTATTTCAGTGTGATGAACAAGTGCCTTGCTGTTTTAGTTTTTCAATTTTTATTCTAATCTCTTTGCATTTTTTTTGTATTCTATGTATTTGTGACAACCTATTTCATGTCACAAAATGGCGATGCACAAAAGGGTTGAAATTGACATCAGATCGTGTTTTATATACACCAGACAGGAAGAAGGTATCCACCACTGTTTATTCAATGTGCTTGTGGTAGATTTTTTATATGGCTCGAGCTTCAAATCAATCTAGCCCGTGCGTCATGCCCCTCCAAGTGACTGAACCCTGCCTAGTACCCCTTTCAGGAGAACCACCCATATACGCTAGAGTAGTCAGTGTAAAGCTTGTACAGCAGTATTGATGTACCATCAACTGAAAATGGCTCGACAGCCAATATTTTTACATAACTGGCAGCCCAAGTGAGTTGCAAGGTAGTGTCTTGCCAACACAGTCGGACATGGGGCTACATAAGTGCTGCCAGCACTGTGCAGCTGTGGTTCATCAAAGGAAACATGAATTCCATCTACTGTGACATTATGAATCAGAGCATGAGCCCCAGGCTGGGGAAACAGTGCCACATGTCAGGTGAAGGTGATGGAGTGGGAAAGGAAGTCTCCAGACCTGAATTGAGCACCTGTTCGGCATCCTCATGCAGACGGTGGAGGAGAGCAATGCATCCAACACTCACCAGCAAGTGATGCCATCATGGAGGAGTGGAAAATAATCCCAGAAACAACCTGGTGAATTCTATGCTGTAAAAATGCTAATCACACAAAATCATGACATTTCGGAAACAATTTGGACACTTTCACTGTGAGGAGTCCTAACTTGTGTTGCCAGCTATTTACACAATAATAGCTGTGTTGACTTATTTCAGTATAAAATTGTTGCAGAAATGTGAGGGGGGTACTTACTTCATATATTTTATCACTAAAAACTAAACAGTAACATCCAAAAAGTACACACTTCTAAATTCCAGAAATCAGCATTCAGATTGCGTGTTAGAGGACTGTATGGCAATTGTGTTTTGAGGAACAACGGTTATGGACTTCCTTCTCCTTCTTCCTTAATATTTCCTTTCCCGTTCTACAGGATACAGCTTAAAGGCTACAGTGGAACAGCAGGCAAAATAAGCAGCATTGGGCAGCCAGGAAGTGAGTTCACTACAAAGGACGCAGACAATGACAAATGTGTTTGCAAATGCTCGCAGCTGACAACAGGGGGTAAGAAACTATTCTTGTGTAATGTGCAATTTCTAAATGTGGGCATTGGATGAAATAAAACAAAAATAAAAGCTGGACATATTTACATCCTCCCTCTCCTAAATGGTTTTTGGCACATCGCCCATAAACCTCGGAAGTACATTATAGTAGCTCCTGTTCCTTCTAGTCTGGACAATTAGAGCAGAGTTAATCATTGATCAACTCTAGAGGGGATTCAGCCAATATAACAGCTGACATTAAAGAGCCTGGGAACAGAGCTGTCCCCTCTCTCCTTTTGTCGCTCCATTGCCTTTTAAGTGACCCTGCTGCCAGAATTTTAGTCTTCCACTGCAATCCAAACCCTGCTCTTTTTCCCATGAGGGGTCACTCACAGGGGACTCTTAATGCATATCATTCACAACTAGACGGACTAAGAGGCACAATAAAAAGAAGAGCGAGTTGAAGTCCATCATGGAAGACCAGATGTGTGTGTAAACAAATCCTAAATGTACATGACAAGCACCCATCTGACTTCATTTTGCAGCTCTGCCAAGAATACTCATAAGCCACAAGTTTAAGATCATGATACAACAGGCATAATCTTTTGGTAAATAGACTAAATGACTATCAGGATATTGGTCAGCATATGGTGCCGTCTGCCTTGGTTAGGTGCTGCAGGGTGGCGCTAACTTTCATATGTACACCAAGCATTATGAAGCCGCTCTTTCCCTGTTTTGCCAACACACATCTAATAACAAATTGGCAAAGTCTCATCAAACAAACGTTAGTGTGAAGTTCTTTTGGACTAAAGCCAGCCTGCACTTGCAAATTTCCTTTGTGGCTTAATAAAGCCCAGGTATCAGAGACTTGAAAGGCATAAGAATTGTCATACTCTTTGTGTTGATGGTTATTTTTTACAATATATTCTCAAGTCGGGCTGCACAGTGGGCAAGTGGTTAGCACACAGGCCACACAGCTATGAGACCTGAGTTCAATTACACCCTTGGCCATCTCTGTGTGGAGTTTGCATGTTCTCCTCGTGCATGTGTGGGGTTTTTCCGGGTATTCCGGTTTCCTCCCACATTCCAAAAACATGTTA
The DNA here is from genome assembly GCF_037039965.1 of Doryrhamphus excisus. Classification (NCBI taxonomy): domain Eukaryota; kingdom Metazoa; phylum Chordata; class Actinopteri; order Syngnathiformes; family Syngnathidae; genus Doryrhamphus; species Doryrhamphus excisus. Next base: position 13,290,447 of record NC_136376.1, on the reverse strand, counting down.
GGTTAATTGGCCACTCCAAATTGTCCATAGGTATGAATGTGGGTGGGAATGGTTGTTTGTCTATATGTGCCCTGTGTTTGACTGGCAGTCAGTCCAGGGTGTACCCCGCCCCTCGCCAGCTGGGATAGGCTCCAGCACCTCCGCAAGCCTCATGAGGATAAGCGGTAGAAAATGAATGAATATTCTCAAGTAAGAAAAAATCAAGATAATTACTGAATGGTCATTATTGGATCATAAACACACGATGACTCCAAGTCAGTCACAATGTTCAAATTGTGACAAACATTTATTTGTTCAGTCCGCTCTATTTATTTAGCCTGTTTTTAGCAGTTACTGTTCTTTTAATGCTATTACTATTATTTATTATTATTATTTGACACCTTTTTTTATTCATCCCAGAAATTCCTCTCCAATTTGTTCTGTGTTTCAGGTTGGTGGTTTGATGCTTGCGGGCCGTCCAATTTAAACGGCATGTACTACCAGAAGGGCCTAAACTCCAATCGCTTCAATGGCATCAAATGGTACTACTGGAAGGGCTCAGGATACTCACTCAAGACCACAACAATGATGATCAGACCAGCAGACTTCTAGGTCTCACTAAGTGTCACTCAAGACCACAACAATGATGATCAGACCAGCAGACTTCTAGGTCTCACTAAGTGTCACTCACACACTAAACAAGATTGGGAAGAAAACACAGACAAACTCGCACCACCAAAGGCCAAACAAAGCTTTGGAGTACAAAGCGGCGGGGGACATTCCTGAAAAGACGAATGGGGAAAGCAATTGGTGCATCTGGATATTAAAAGATCTGAACCAAAATATACCATCACATTTTTTAAAAGGAATGTATTAAAAAGGTTTCATCATTAGAAATGTGTACAATGAGTTAATAATGCAAATACAGTGGAATCTTCCGTTTTTAGAACTCAAACAGAAATGTACTCTAACCGAATACATTTTCCCTTAAAGGCAAATCCAGTTAATCCGTTCCAGACATCCCCAGAATGTCTTTTTAAATGATAGTTTCTAATTTTACTGCAGAAAACGTCCATTTTCAACATAAACTAAAAAAACAAACTAACCAGGGCGCACACTAACCGAGGTGTAAATGTTAAGTGTTTCGTTGTTAGTGACACGCTGCCGCCTCCACCCCGGCCCTGTCCCCAAAAGAGGTTATGGTACAACATGGTGGCAAAACAATTGGCTCTTCATATTTATTAAGTTTCTGCATAGGTTTGTGTGGTTAATGAGAAATGATGCTTGCATTTTCAATGAAGATAACATTTATTGTGGAGAATGTATCACTGCTGTACTGTACATGTCGGGAGTTTTTTTTTATTTATATGATATGATATATGATTTTTATTTGTTCTGTCACATCATCACATCACTTGAATGTGTGCTGCTTGATAGCTACCATTTATATTGCACATAGGCAGTGGAAATTTTTGTTTTTGTAAAGGCTGATTTAAATCAAAACTTTTTTTTTCAAATGTACAAAGATTAGTCTTATTGATATTCATGACTTAAACCTGGATTGTGTTGCCGGTGAACAAAGTCGATTGAAGAATGGGGGGAAGGGTTTGGAGCTGAATCTAATGTAATAATTACTTTTATTGGCAAAGGTTGACCTGTAATCAGAGGATATGAATGTCGAGCTATAGTGGGGCAAGTGGGGTGGGGGGGTATTGTGTGGTCCAGGAAGATAACTCAGTGGGATCTACTGTATTAGCCAGCGGATATTCTTCAGATTATGCGTATTACCACATCATATATGAACCTTTTGATGCTGGTGGAGGATTGGGCAAGGGTGCATACATTAATTATCACTTAATGGAAAAGAGCTCTAAGCAAACAGCTTTCATTTTCAGACATTTTGGGACCTTTTACAGCCTGTTCATTTGTTTTTTAATAGGCCCTGGCGTATTCTAAGAACAAAGTGAATTCATTGCTAATTTGCGTTGTCACCTATAACACAAAGCTAAGCTGTGGGTGTTTTGCTCAGACACTGTAGCTGAGCATATACTGATTGGTTTTAGCATCTGTAGTGTAGAAAATGTGTTAAAGTGGCCTCTGCATCCTCCAGTTTCTGTATGCAATGCAACTTGCCTTTATAATGCACTGCAGGAACATTAACTAAGGCTTTTAAAATCAGATTAATCCCTATTTTCCAATTAATTAATCATGATTATTCACCATTTGCAACGCTGTCCATATAATATGCCAATTTTTAGACTGTGTGATTCTCTCTCTCTCTTTGTGGACATTACACCGTGCCTCTGTCATTATAATATTATCATTATAACAGAGGTGAGGCTGGCCATGATTGGTTAATTACGCTTCTGCTTTTCCCTTCAGGGGTCGCCACAGCAAATCAATCGCTTACATCCGATCCAGTCTTCATGTGGTAATTACGCTGAAAATACTAATGTAGTTAATGAAATAAAATACTAATCACCATGAATAGGTTTTCGGCAGTCCTATAGTTAATAAGCAAATTACAAGAACTAAGAACTATAGCTTTCTGGAAACATCACAATTACACTAAAAGGAGGTGGTTCTGCAAAAAACACCAAAGAATGAGAAAGGTGGCAGAAGCGTGCTGACATTTGTCTACGTCAAAAGCCTGCACAGTCCTTCACTGTGGCAGGAGAGCGGACAGTGACTCAAGAGTTCAGGAAGAGGCAACATCCACATTTCTCACTGGATACTTCAGGAAAAACAAGCCAGCTGAAAATGAATGGCTGGCAATAAAAATTTGCAGGCGGCAAACTCACTTGCGCCGTGCATTGATGAGCAATTATTGGAATGAGTGAGCAGCCGCACAAATGGTTTGCATTGTGATCATGACTGATAACAGTAATTAGAGAAGCGACATCTTGCAATGAAAAATCTATTTGTCAGAATGTAAAGAATACAAACAGTTAATTGAAAGTGCAATATGAATACGAGTTCTGATCATCAGATTAGTCTACAGCTTACAAAACAAAGAAAATATGAATGCATATTTCTCCTTTAACACCTAACTCATTCAACCAGTTATATGATTGTTTCCATCTGTTATACTCGTCATTAATTAATTGACAATACCATTAGGATATGCACAGGGTAACTCAGATTGGGTTTAATAGCTTTTGTTTTTATGTTCTGGAATTGTGTTCTTATCTTATATTGTGCACAGAAAGAGCCTATTTATGTGGAATATTAATAAAATATTAAAATGCTCGACTGAAGTTATTTTTGATTAATGCAGAAACACAATCATCTAAGGCAAGTCAAGCTGGAACAGCGACAGAAAGATTAGGAGATATTGCCATCATTCATCACGCTTGCAGTTTTGACATGGAGGCGTTCTCATATGCATGTTGTTATGATGAAATAATGTATAACAGTCAGCGGCAAGCACTGGAAATATCAACTAGTACTGGTACTCACCTGTGCTGCAGGAAAAAGCTCTGAAAGTTCATATGGTTCCTCTGGAAGCCACTGCCTTTGCTCCAAACACCATAAAATCTAAGAATCAATAACAGTCATCAATTTCTGTCACACTACGATGGACGCATCAACAACAACCTACCCATTCAAAAGAGAGGATCCAGCAGCCACGAGCAATGCCCAACAAAACATTGAGAGTCCGCCTGTGCTGCCCAGAAACCACGTGTGTTGTGCTCTTGCAAACTCGATTGGTAATTGAAAAGCCACCCAGTGCTTTCACCACCTGAACCACCAAATGCTGCTTCCTAGATGAGGTGAACAATGGTAGTGGGAGGGTAGGACAAATGCACTAATTACTCATTGGTTGCCACAAATGCATTAAATGGATCACAGACTTTACTGTACATACACACACATACCGTACTTATACTATATATATATATATATATATATATATATATATATATATATATATTAGGGGTTGACGCAGCCAAATTGGGGCACAAAGCCAGAATGTGTGTACGACCCCAGCATGTATGTAACTCACCACTAAAATGTCAATTCATGATCTTGGTCAAAGTGACTCATATTGAATTTGATATCACAAACAAAATGCATTTCTTATATTTGTTATAAAACCCACGCACGGGAGAACATGCATACTCCACACAGAGATGCCAAACGGAGAAGACAGACATATAGACATACAAACAGTATACACACACACATACATATACTGTGTATATACACATTTACTGTATATATACAGTACATACATAGACATATACACACACATCTACACGCATATATATACATTCATACACATATACACTATATACACCAATATACTGTATACACACACAAACACGCGCACATACGGTCCTCAGGTTACGTACGAGTTCCATTCCCCCTTGATGGAAGTCGAGTATTGTGTTAATCAGATATAATACCTAACTATTGCCCTAACTACTGCCCTCCCTTGCCTCAGTTGGCATCATACTTTCCGCTGTCGTCAGATTGAGTTCCCATTATGTGTGACTGGTTCAGATGCTTACATTAAATTGTGGATGCTGTTTTTTCCACTGAAATGTGCGCAACACACAAAAATCTGCTTATGAGGTTTTGCTGACGTGTCAGCACTTCCCCTGCGCCAAGAAAAGACCAGGTCGGAGCTGGCGAGCTTTCTGCACACCTTTGGCACGCTGTTTTGTCACGAAATTGTCACTGCACCGAGCTGAAAATGTGGACACCTCCAGTCCAGTGCAGTCTAGTCTACTAAATTACCAAATTGGCTGCCCACAGTGGTGCACTGGACCAAATTACCACTGTGTGGGCTGCGCCATGCTCCGCCACGCCACAAAATTTGAGGCCAAGATGTTAAAGAGGTTTGTGATTTCCGAACATCTGTAAACCTGCCATGTGTTCTCACTGCGTTTGTGGCTGCATGCAGAGGACAGTCGAGATGAAAATATAAGTTTTATCCTGAACTGAGATTATTATGGTTTACCATTACCATGCAGTCCAATGTTGAGTAGTATGGTTTGGGTTTTTCCCATGGTGCACCGCATTGTAACTAGATCTCAAACAAGTCTCGTGTTTACTTCGTAAAATAAAGTTCTAAGAGCATACATAACCACAAAAAAGGGAGAAGGTTGGAATACCATAACCTGAGGACCATATATGCTTCCTCACAAAGATGCACGAAGATTTCAGTCCTTTTGGAATGTCATCTTAAGTGGTACTTACTCCGTTGGCATGCTTGTCATGACCAGTGTTCTAAATGACTGCAACACAGACATTACACAGAAGACAGGAATACATTAATTTAATTGGCCATGAATCATTATTTATTTTGCGAGCATTTCGACTCTGAATATGCATCAGTGCTTTTCCATCTAGATGGCTATTATAAACTGCATGTTTTTTTGTTTTGTTTATTGCTATAGCCACACGTGTGCCATTATGGCAGCATAAACAAGAGAAACGTGTAAATGTGTGAACATATTCACAAACTCAATGCAGTTAAGTTGCCAAGTAAATTCAGCACATACTGAATTAGAAATGGATGACAATACACAGGATAGATAAATCACACTTAACTAATCACTTTGTACACAAGACAGGGTCCATAATGCACAGTTGGATGAAAAACTTTCTTTCCTCAAGCCATTCAATACTGTGGGGATGGACTAGAATGGAGATGACGATCTAGCAATCCCTCAGGAGCATCACTGGCTTACAAAACAAGTCAAAACACAATTCTTCTATTTTCATTTCCTGTAGATGCTTGTCCGTTTTGCTGTGGAGTACTGCAGACAGCAAGGACAGCAAGGATCCATATCTAACAAGAAAACCTGAGCTTATCAGATAAGACAGCAGCAGAGTGAACAATCCCACCACCACCAGAACTGTGACTGTGTTGTATTTGGTCTCTCTGCAGCCTGTAATAATTAACCATAACGCCTGAGTAGTGGGTCCAAACAGTTCAACATATCCAAAAGCAGCCTGCCACTCAAACTGCGGTGATATGTACGGTGTATATGCGGCCTATGTACGTTAACCTCAACCCAGCAGCAACATCCTATGAATACTGATAAGCAAGATTTCATGACCAACTGATCACAACCACTCCTCCACTGGTACCCAATTACCGAAGCCATGTGTCGTGCTCCTGAATACCATAAGGGCTGTTAATTGTTTATTCTAAGCACTTTCCAACAACATCACAACAATGCCAAGAACAACATCAGAAGAACGAGTCACAAATACTGAGCCTACAACAAAGAGCCGCCATGAAATGCAGCAAGGCCCCGGAGTACGAAGGACTGAAATTCTTCATTGAATGACAAGGTCATAAGGACGCCTGCGTCTTGGTACAGGATGAAAAAGATATGATTTAAAAAAGAAAATCAAAGAGGGACAACAAGAGCTCTGTCTGTGCAAAAGCTAGGCGTCGAAGGTAAACCAACAGTCGTCATTACAAGATGAAATGATTGAGGTTGTGAATACTGCCACTCTTGGCCGTGTTTAGAGAGTGATAAGATCATGTTGAGGCAGAGTCAAGAGCTGGAATACAAATTTTAACGCTTGATCTCGAAGGACCTCTACAGTATAGCTTCCTTGCCATAACCAGGTTACATTTTAAACATTTAGCATAATGTCTTGTGAATACGATGCAATGTTTACCTTTTTTCAGCTGCAGCATGTTGAGGTTACAGCATTAAGCCTTTCACAAAAAAGAAGTTATATGCTATTTATCACAGAGGCTAAACAAAAGAAGACCTCGACGATCAGACAGACAGAAGCCCCTTGGTGAGATGTGACAAATCCTGACAGCAATGGAAGTGTTACGGCCTTAACAAGGAAATAGTGTACCTAAATAGGAACACACCACCCACATGCGAGTCATGTGATCCTAAACTACCTGTAGCATGGAAAACAATGCCTGACAGGATTACATCATATTTTGCAGCTGCAAGTTAAGAAGATCAAAGTTAAACAAATCATTTGAATTTGCAGTCACCAGCATGTGTTGTGTGGCAACGAGTCATTTACATATTTGATGGGAGGCAATTTGGGCAGAATTGATCCCAATATAATTCAGCAATCACGCAGCTCGTCAGAACAAGTGTGCACGATTGTCTGGAAAATTTGAGACTGAGAACATCAAATGCAAAATTTATTTAGCAGAATAGTTAGCTTTTACCTTCATTTTGTTGATTTTCTGATGACTTGGGCACGTGTGTATATTTTGTTTCGCCCCGCCACCATTGGGAAGAAGCTCTGTTAAAACAGCTGCAGCTTCATCTTCACTTCCTCTGCCTACATTTGGAAGAAAGCACAAGTGAAAACAGTCAAGCAAACACAAAACAGACATTGTGTCCACTGCCCACGGATAGGCTGGCCTCAAACTGTAACGTTGCACCCATTAAAAGAACCTGAAGTGGTAGTCACATACATGCTAGATTAACTTTAACAATTCAAATACGAGTAAAGATAATGGTGTATGAGCATTATATTACTGTTACACGCACAAGAGCATTTAATATGCAACTAATACCACATAGAAATGTGTGATCTGTTGTGTTTAAGCAAAATAGTTTTATTGCTACTTACTCACACAGTAACTGATTCTGATATTTTTACATTGATAGTTTTATAAAGGGTGAAAGTGTTCTGTTATTTATATATCGATACATGAATTGGAGCACCTTATGCTTTATGGAGCAGTCTCATTTTTTGAATAAATCTTTAATACAAAATGCCACAAAAACATCTCAGGTATATCTGATTGCATTGAAAAAATACACTATATATATACACACTGCCTGGTCCCCCCAAAAGGTTTGCACTACTATTCAGCTTTGATCACGACACACCTTCGCTATGGTGTTGGTTCCGCAAGCTTTTGAACGGTCGTGTTTATTTCTGCCCATAGTTGGATTAATTTTTCAGATTTTGTATTGATGAAAACATCTGTTCATAAAAACAAAATACCTGCAGTATTTGCTTAGTTAAATTCAGGTGGGGATCTTTTTTTTAGGCCGGGCAGTGTACAGTGATCCTTGTACATTTGCGATTCAGATTTTTTTTTTTCACAAAAAGTAGCCTGTTTTCTCCACAGAAAATACATTCATCCTAAGTCAGTAATAATTTATAAATACTTAATACAGGTAAAATGTACAGCATGTATACACCACATTTTTACCTTGTCTGTTTCACTGATATTTTTTTTCCATCAAGCGTTTTCACACTTTTCAGCAAATGTTTATGAGACACAAAAATGAAACTTACATGACTGACTCCATCAGTTCATTGATCATCTTGCGATGTCATTCATTAGTGGTGAGTAACTATACATTTTGTACTTGCGTTGAAATAAGTGTGTGGGGCATATTGCAAAGACAATGGGAGGGTTCTGTTCTCCTAATTACAATTAATCAGTCTTACTGCAAATGATAATGTGAAATTGGGAGAACGTCCACATCAAGCTATCAGGAGTGGGAATCACAATTACTCAGATTTTTGCCATTCACTGGTGGTACTTGTGCAAAATGCAAAGATTTACTGTTTTTGATAATTGTTTTGTTATGTCAGTATCTCTTGTGTAAAGATACGTATAATATTCAGTCATTAAAGTTAACATATGTAACCCAGACATTATAAGCCTCTACATGTTCCAACAAAAATTCACAATTATATTTTTGAAACCCGGAAAAATGTGTTATTGTTCATCTATGTATATAGTCAAGTCTGAAGTCTGGCTCCCTTTCTACTCACTTTGAAAAGTGCAAGATAATTGACAAGAGTGATTCTGCAGCTCCAAGGATGTCTTCGCCTCCATTAGCTTGGGCGACTCAACAGAGGCAAACACCCTTTTTGCTGCACCTCCACTGGTTCTAACAAATGGTAAAGTGCTCTGCCGTCTTTGTTTAGTAGCCGGTGTGGCATTTGGAGGATCCAATGCGGGCAGAGACTCCTTAACATCCTTTTGTGGAGGACTTCTACGCTTTGTGTTTGCAACAGCCTGCCGACTGCACCTGCCCCCACTTTCGTCCACTTTCCTCTTCTTGGAATTGTTAGTTGCTGTAGCAGCACTTTCACTTCTTCTTTGTTTTCTTTTCTTCGGGAACGAATCCACCTCAAAGGAAATGTGGAGCTCTCTCTTGTCGGGCAGAATGGTCAAGAGAGGCTTCTTGGGTATCTTGTGGTGATTGGCTGAGGAGAAGTAGTCCTCAAACACATCATCCTTTACAACAGTGGAACTGGAAGCAACCTTTTGAGATTCATCGGACAAACTAAAAGAACGCGCAAGTGCAGAAAGAGCGGCTTTGTCTTGCGGTCGCCTTTTCTGTAAAGAAGAATGGTCATTAAATAAAGTGTCATGTCCTAAAATGGTTGGTGCCACAGGGAACCCTGACGAGCTCACATCATCAGGACAGTTAGCAGTCTTCGTCTCCATCACTTGAATATTGTGCCTTCCTTTTTCTGGCTCGTCATCCGACTGATCCAGTGGTTTAGCAACAGGACTTTGGGATTTTGTGTGCCACTTTCTCCTTTCTTTGCCAGCTTCCTCGCAATCAGCAGATGTCACCTCCTCCACAGTGCCTGGTATTACACCCACCGACTTGGCTTTCCCTCTTGGATGTTTTTTAACTGAAGAACTCATTCGGTTTGTTTGGGGAGTCCCTTCTTCCTCATTCTCCTCAAAGTCCAGACATTTTAAAGGGCTTATGAATGTGGGATTTGAAACGGCACTGCATGGTGACAGCCAAGGCTTTTCAATGTCTTTGTCATGTTGTTTATCTTTACTCGCATCACTTTCTTTACGGACTTTTTCCTTATCAGGAGAAGGGCCGAGCTCAGCAACAGGGGCGGTGGAATCATCGTCTGAATTATCATCTATAAGACAGCAAAAATCATCATCACCGCTTAAAATACTGCCATACATTGTAACGTTAAAACATATCATTTATAAGTCAAATATGCTTTTATGCATCTTTGCAACACCTCCCACTCCCCACAACAGATTGTGTGCCACCCACCCACTGTGGCGTTGTGAAAAGGCAAATTAAACAACATGATGAATCTAGCCAAGGGGATGTATTTCTTAGAAGCTGTCAGAGAGGAAAAAAGGCAAGTAAATAGTGCAGAAGCACACCAACATGATGGCAGCCTCTCCCAGTTTTATTTACAATGTTTTTACTCAGGTTGAAATCAAAACGCTTCTACAGTATTATTACACAATATTATTTAAAATTAAATTCTTAAATTGTATGTTTTATAACAGTGATGGCTGGAAACAGCTCTCTGAAGAACATGAAGAACTTGCCTTTGTTCTGTTAAAGCTACACAAGATTGGTAGGGGGAGGGAAAGGTTACACACATAAGCAAGCTGGAAAGGTAATGAAAAAAAGAGCAAGAGGAAACAAAACCCAAGATATGTTGTGTTTCTGAATGCCAATCTACACGAATTACATGAACCGTTTTCTTTTAGGTTCTCACTTTTACATTTGTTGTGTCATGTTTTGTTGGAAATGTACAACTAATACACCAATCAGATTTGTCTAATTGTGGTGGGTCTTTGTTGTTGGGAGTCGAGCCGAGCAAAGCAAACATTTTTGTATTGAATGTTCTTATTATTTCTAAAACGGAAATAAGAGACTTTCTTCTGAAGGTAATTGCAAATTAACCACTGCTAAGTAATGTAGGGGCTTTGGAAGAGCAATTACTTCGACTACTTTCTATTTCAAAGCAAGCAATGCCAATGCTTACACAAAAATCTGAAGACAGTTGGCGAGTTCCCAAGCGAGGGTTTCGGCCCAGAAGATGAAGAGGATTCAATTATTTGTGAGGCTGAAAACAAGAATCTGATGGTCAATGTTTGGCGTTGCAGAAGAGATTAAATGTTTTAATCACTTTTTACTTACCTGTGGGAGAAATATTTTCATGTTTCTCTTTCATATGTTTCAATCGCTCCGCCATGTAATCTGCCCTTTTAAACGAAGGACTGTACACAATTCCATTGTCTTCATCAATAATGATAGGCGACACATCTGTGACTGTGAAGGAAAAAATGCCAAATCACATTTTTTACTAGTGAGCTGAAGGGACTATAGGGACTTTTTTGAAACAAAAAAAAAACACAGGCCTGTTTTCCAGTAGGCAAGAAAAAAGATTTCCTCCAAAAAATTAATGGGTTACAATTTAAGGAAAGTATTTAACTGTGATGCAAACTGAGAATTTGTGTTCTTCTATGCTGCGATACCCAAATTAACCCTTCGTTTCACACCATTCGCACTAGGTTTTTGTTAACTTAGTCCTCAGTATGACCTCCATTTCTTTGGATGTACAGTTGTCTTTGGATTCCGCGTGTCCTAATCATTGCCCTGTCCCCCCCGATGATGCGCACTTCAGCTCTGATTCACTGTTCATCGTCGTCGAGGTCATGTCACTTTTGATTTTGAGATTCAGCAAGTACCAATCGACCATTTCCTTGAAGATGAAAACACAGCATTTCTCTTGAGAATACAAACGACATGCTAATTCGGAGACAATCACCATTGATGTTGTTGCAGAAAAATACAGTCCAAGAATTAAACTATTTCAGACAGGAACAAATTGTGTCGGAATAATCTGGGTATCGCAACGTAGAAGAACAAACATCGTCATTTTGCATCACAATTTATGACTTTTGCTTGAATTTTAACTCCTTAGTTTTTTGGAGGAAAATTGTTTTGGACCACCGGAAAACGGACCTGTGTTCAGTCATGCATGCAATTATGCAATACGTTTTTGTATGGACCAAAGGATGATCTAATACCACCATTTGCAAATGAAGAAATTGCCTTTAAATATTCAATTGTAGCTTTAGAGTCTGTGTTTTTTGATACACCCGGTAGATCAGTCAAAAGGCAGTCTGGATGCTTACCCAATTGTTGCTTGGGAGCCATGGCCTTCATCATCTTATCTAACTTCCTTCTCATGCGTCTGTCATTTTCTGGGGTCCTCTCTGGAGATTCTCTGGGCTGCATGCAACGATGCTGCACCGTTCGAGCACAAGCAAGACAGAAACAGGATTTTTTTTTTTAAATAGACCTTTTAAGAGTATCTACATGTTGTAGAAATGTTATGTGACAAAAGCAAAATATAGGGCTTTTTGCTACTGTGAGATCTGCATTATGGACTAATAATAATGGCTGCTTCTGTTCCATCAGTCATCTTTCTGTTAGAAGCCATTTCCAGTAAAAACATCAACTAAATATGTTTTGGAAGATATTGACAGACAAAAAAAAGATATGAGGGAGGCATCAATTGCACAGACAAATGTTCCACAGGAAATGGCTTTATAATGACAGAAACACAGTACTCACTCTCCTGTTCTTTAACACAGGATTACTTTCATCATTTGAGGCTGGATACAACTCTTCATCCACATGCACTCCGTCTTCATAACACCTGCACATCATTTCAGCAAAACAACCAGCATTACTCTCTACATACCAATACAAATAAACACAAAAAGTACACTTTTTCAGTGCCTACCTGCCTATCCAAAGTACAGAGACAAGCTTCACTTGGCTCTTCTTGGCTTTTATCCATGCAGCAGGATGACCGTTCTTAAAGACGACATGGGTGACTCGTTTATTGAATGTTTTTGACACCTGTAAAGAATTGAAGGTTACGCTACACCTGCAAAGTCACTGCATGAAGAGTTGGCGCATTTTACAACACAGCTGTGTGGATCCCTGAGTGACAGGCAACCTCGACTAGGCTTGGAAAGGGCATTTGGTTGTGTCCCTCACAGTGTCCTGTGGGAGGTATGCTATGGGGTGGATAGCATACTACGATGAGCCATTTAGTCCTTGTACAACCCAAGCAGGAGTCTGGCTGTCTTTTGCAAGCTTGTTTTAACCTCAAATGAATTGCAAAACCATTAACATTTGGCTCAGTAATGATTTCACTGGACTGTATCTGTGGTTTGCTGTAGTATGCAGTGCAAGAGCATCTCACAGTCTTCATATTTCTTTTATTTAAAGGTTATGATGGCGCATGTCATTAGTTGTTTCTATGTATTTGGTAGAGATGCTTCAATTTATGTAAAAAACGCAGCCTTTCTCAGCAGTGGAACACACCGGGTGTGCCGAGTGTTCTTACGTCCCTGGAAGCCCTGCTAGAGCTTGAGCGTAGTATATGGCACTACTGGCCTATAGCACTCATAAATAAATTGTAAAATGTGATCAGTATCAGCAGATTTCAGTCCTGGATTATCAGTTTTGGAATCAGCAGCATAAAACCCTGATCAGAGCAGCTCTGGTATTTGGTGACTAAGGAGCAGTTCATCGTTTACCCCTCCGCCCACCGAAGGTCAACTGGATTAGGACCCAGCTCCCCTGTGCTTTTCAAAAAATGAATAAATAGTTCCGTTCTCACCTGAGCGCCCATTTCCAGTAGCTGCTGAATGAAAGGTTTCGAATAGTTGGCTCTCTTGTCAGATGACCACACATCCACATATGCAATGACATCTGGAATGGCATTCATCCACAGCACACAAACACAAGTTATGAATCCATGCTGCATCATGCGTTGTACAGGTATATGAGGTGAACTGTAGTGCTGATGATGGACATTACCTTTAAGAACTGTAACACGGTCGATTGTTGTCATTACTGGCCACCCGAGTTCCAAGATTCCCCTTCACAAAATCAATTCACAGGAAAGATATGTACTTACACTGACTTTAGTCATATGCATTTCTAAAGTTAGAAAGTTCTAAATATTTCAATGATTTATTTTTGCTCCGTCTTTCCAGCAAGCTTGACAATAGCAGTCGACGACGACAAAAACTTGAATCAATATTCAAATAACTATCCACTGCAGTTACTCTAATAGACGCAACAAGACAATACAAACTCGACACGCAATTGAACATTAAATATATATTCGGTTTTAACGCGGAGTTCTGACGTCCTAATCGTTACATACGTGTATCGTTACCGAACACGGCCTTTTATCAATTATGGCTACCTTTCAACTTTAGCACAGAGAGGCTAACGCTTATCTTACTAGTGACTCGTGGTGCCGATCGGCGAGTTTAAAGTCTGTCATCAACGAACTCCGCAAAGCGAATGTTTGTATCCGCTAATAAGTGTGTCGTGTACTTACACTATCTTTTAATCTGGCCACGCTTGAACAAAAAAAGTAGTAAGGTCACTAAAAATCGCGCCTGGAGTTCGTGAAGCGGTGCATTACGGGACAACGTTAATGATTGGCTAAGAGCTAATTACGTCACTTCCTGAAGTGTAAGGCACTATTGAATTAAAATGATCATTGTTTCTTATATTATTGTATTGTAAATCAATTACATTCGGCCTAATAATTAATACATTTAAATACCCTCACTCATGAGACAAAAATGTCAGCTTCCCTAAAACTGTTGTAAAAATACTATCTCACATAATCTGATGTTTTCTTATTTAAAAGATGGAGTCAGTCTACTTCAGCTTGAAATATACATCTAAAATGTTTTTTTACATTTACATCCAACGTCAATAACAACACTCGGTGTCAGGGGAAAAGGAGTGCACACCATTATATTCACTCACAGTACACAATGTAATTGTAATCGACACAATACGTATGTATTATGTATAACTCAAGATAATAATACTCTGTTGTAAGAGATGTATGGATTTTCACATGCTTTTTATCATGGTGCAGTCAGGGTTTCACCATGTTTCTGTGTAGCCAAAACACTCGTTTTAATTTTTATATGCACTAAATAATGAGGTATTTGTGAATACTAACTTTCTGCTATTAACCGTCCATGCATGTAAATGGCAGACCAATCAATTCTAAATCCATAGGATGTTTATTCATTTATATTAAACCCTTCTTCGGCAAGCTTAGCAGTCAACATTGAAAACACATTTTCATGACAATATCACAAAACAGTTTTCTGTGGTGTCAAAAACACATAATTTCACAACACAAATGCAGTCAATGCAAAAGTAATTCAAAATACTACAGTCCACATAGTCCACTTTTTTCTGTCACTCTTGATGACTAAAATGCATTTTTATATTTAATATGACACTACTGAACACATCTTGCATAAATTCTTAACAAGCAGCATTCTTTAATAATATAGCTTAAGTGATGCATAACAACCTTGTTTTTTCAGGTTTAAAACTGCTTACCATCACAGCCATAGCATTTTTTTAACATAATTAAAGCTGTCAAAACATTTAGTTGAGCTAAAGCACGACTGCCAGAGAGCTAAAGATAAAACCCACACAGCACTACACACAACAATCATCAGTCATGATGAAAATGTTTGAATGTCTATTAAAGGTGGAAAGAGTTCGTGTCTATCAAATAGAGTTACTCCTGCAGGTGAGCGGCGCCGAGGTGCGAGACATCTCCATGTGCACCGTAGACATGGGGAGGCGCTCGCTCTCCTCCTCCACGGGGTGACACCTGCAGAACTGGAGCACCTCTTTGACCTCCTGCCTAAAGTTGGAGTTGAGGAAGCCGTAGATGATGGGGTTGATGCAGGTGGAGGACATTGCCAAGAGGTGGCAGAGGGAGAAGAGCAGGTTATGGTGGCAGATAGGCAGGGCATCCTGGTTCCAGTCGGACACGGCGTTGAAAATGGTGAGCGGTAGCCAGCACAGGGCGAAAGCCGTTATCAGGGCCACCAGCATGATGTTAATTCGGCGGCTGTGGGCCATGCGCTGACTCTCAGGCGTCCTGGCGCGGTCCAGCATATCTTTGCGGTGACGCAGGCGCACAAACACTCGAACGTAACAAAGCAGAACAAGAATTAAAGGGCCACAGTATTGGAACAAGAGCAGCCATGTGGTGTAGGTCAGCCTGTCGTGTTGGGATGGCCAGCGCTCCATACACGCCTCCATATGCAGGGACGCATACAGTTTGGGAAAGTATTGTGAATTTTGAAGCACAGATGAGTTAGCAGGCGAGACGGGTGGTGTTTGGCGATATAGTGCCGGCTCGGCGAGGATCATGTTGGCGTACGGCTCATTTGTGAGCAGCTGAAAGGCCAAGAAAGGTGAGGAGGTGAAGCATGCCAGAATCCAGATGACAACAACAGCTGTGTAGGCTTGAGGAATGCTGGGTTTCCAGCCAGCTGGGTTAATAATGAGTTGATGTCTCTCCAGAGCGATAAAAACCAGAGACAGTATGGAGACGGTCACAGACACACACTGAATGAACGGCACCAGGCGGCATAGCAGTGACCCGAACACCCAGTGGTCCATCAGTGTGTATGTGAGCGTGAAAGGGAGGCAGAACACACACACCAGAATGTCAGAGAATGACAGGTTACAAATGAAAATGCTGGTGACATTGGCTTTCTCCCTGCGTCGTGTGATTATGCAGATCAGGCCGATGTTGCCCACCAGGCCCAGCACCATCGTAACACTGTACCACACCACCAGAGACGCCGTGAGCACAGGAGACGTGTGGCATTGCTCGTCATGCCCAAGAACAGATAGGTCTGAGAGCAGAGTCTCATTTGATGCCCACTCTCGCAGAGAGTGTCCCTCCTCCCAAGACGGCGACTGCGAGGAGGTTGTGCGGTTGTCTGGTGGAGGCGGAGACGTTGTCGATGGGGAGAGTTGGCTCGTGTTGCCACTGAAGGACATCTCACCAGCACTTAAGGGTCACCGGCCCTCAGGATGGAACCATCCATTTCAGCCCTTAGCGGGACGTCTGCATCTGACAGGGACGGGGAAGAAACACACAAGGAGGAACAAGACATCATCTGTCACTAGCGAAGCAATCACACTCGATAGCTAAATAATACATGTATCTTTCATGTCAGCCGCTCCCGTGCAATAGTGTTCTGTCAGTTAAACAAATAAAACTAAGTCCATCCATTATTATCATTATTAGCACCAAATATTGTGTTTACTTATGTGACCTTCACAAGTCCG
Organism: Doryrhamphus excisus; assembly: GCF_037039965.1. NCBI lineage: Eukaryota > Metazoa > Chordata > Actinopteri > Syngnathiformes > Syngnathidae > Doryrhamphus > Doryrhamphus excisus. Next base: position 13,273,552 of record NC_136376.1, on the reverse strand, counting down.
TAAAATATTTTATTTCTTCTTTCATTTCATCAATTATATTTAATGTTGATATGAACTATTTACAGTAAGTGTGAATGTGTGAACTTCTTGGTTTAATTTAATCTCAAACATGAATGTTAATGACTGCATTGTACTTTAGTGTCAAACCTGCCACTAGGTACCCATAAATAGTATTTTGACCTTTAAGTCACCTCAAAGACCGCATTAATTCATGGAACAATGGCTTGCAAGTTGGAGAAGAATATCTCTTTAATTGCCTTGGCAACTGTAGATGACCTTTTATTGCAGTATGGAATATTGGCCGAACGGCCAGGAAATTTCTCAACAAGCATTCTCCCTAATCATTACTGCATTGTGTGCTGTGTATGCTGAAGTAGGATGTTGTATCACATTTATCTGTTTTGTGTTCAAAATAACTTCAAAAGTTCTGAATAGATTTGGATGAAATTTTCAGGAATTGTCGGAAATGGAATATGAAAGAACTGGTTACGTTTGGGGGGTGATCCAGATCACTATCTGGATGCATAACATTGTATAACATTACATTGTATGATGCCATTTGTGCATAGAAAAAGTTGTTTCGATGCGTTTAGCCTTCCTGGTACATTGTGCTATCATGCTAAGTATTAGCAGGCTAATGTTAGCATGTTAACATTGCTGGCAAGCTAATGTTGGAACAATAGCATTTTTGCAATTTTATGAGTAGACATATATACAGTATAAACACAATCATGATAGGTATTGATGCTTACATTAACATAGAGGTAGTCATAGGTGAACACAGCTAGGTTTTAGCATGTTAGCATTGCTAGCACACCAAAATGAGCATACTAGCATTTTTAAGCAGTGCTAGAGTGCTAGGTGTTAGCATTGTAATAACATGATAACATGCTAACATTATTATAGTAAATTCTTGGGGGCCTTTATGCAAACACTTATGTTATTATTATTATTATTATGTTAGGGGGTCAGCATGCTGATGTTAGCATGTTAGCATTCTTTAAGTCATTCAAACCCATGATATGTTTTCATGGTCAAGTAATCTAAAAATGTAGATAAAATGTAGGACTAATATTTATGGTGTAAATCACAATATGGGGGACCTACAGTGCTTGGCGAAGGTCTACGCTCTCCAAGCGCTTTTCTAGTGTAGTCATTTTGCCAACTTTGGCAACAATTTTGCCAACTAAATCAGTCTACTACTGTACTTCAGCCTGAAATATACACAAACAGTCAAAAGTTTGGACACAGTTGACAGCGTACACCACCACAATGGACCAGGTTCCCCACCACCAATCTACTGTACATCTTTCTCCTTCTAATGCTGCTACCTTCTTGGTCTCCCTTGTGGAAACAAACCTGGATAAATAAACAATAACTCTAAGTAAAATAAATAAAATATTCTTGTACAAGACACATTTCCTCTCTCTGCTTATGCACCTGCAGATTTCCAACTTCACGTCTCCTCAGTCAAGCTGGAGATGAAAAGCACGACGGCGGTGGAATTACCGTGCATGCACAGCACGCCAACAGAGAAGTCTGTTTTCAAAGTAACTCAATATACTATGTGTCAAAATACAAAGGGCATGCCATTGTCAGAATCCTAACAATGCATTATGACCCACACTCGCCTGAAACTGTTGCCAGCATGTGACAAAAAAAACTTGCATGGCAGACAAAATGAGCTTGTCATTTTCCATTAAAGGTGCATAAACTTAGCTATCAGTCACTTCATAGTGCATCATCACTAACGCACGCTGTCAGTGTGTTGAGCGAGCTGCAGGCAGGGTACAGAGCATTGAAGTAGCTGCATTGGGAGAACCCCCCCCCCCCCCCCCCCCCAAAAAAAAAACAACCATAATAGAGCAGAAAAGAAAAAGCCTGCCATTATTTGGCAACCTTGGACCCTCTGTGTTCTAATGATGTGTTGTTGCACATCCAGACAGTACAGTAGCACAAGGAGCAATGTGACATGGCACCACTGTGTCCACCGAAGTCTCCCTTTCTCGTTAAGCACAGTCATTAATCACTGACAAATTAGCCTTGGTGACTGGAAATTAAATGAAGATGAATGTGGGTGAATTGTGGAGCATGATAAATTGTACCCCACACCCACTCGGTTCCGCTGCTTGTATTTCCTTACAACAATTGTGTTGACATCTAAGTGTATTTGTTAAGATCTTCAAATTTGAACATTCACTGGCACCACGTCTCCCATTGGTTCCCTGATGACTAATTTAGAACTGTTTTCACACCAGTCACAATATCACACATTCAGGGAAGGTTATTGCTTTTTAAGCTTTGCTATTCCACAATACAGTCATGCATGAAGACAAAATATGACCATGGCATAAAATGAAGTGTAGAAGAGGAAGACAATCAGAATCAACTCAGAATAAGACAGCATATTACTATAAATATGACATTGACATAAAATTAAAAAATGATTTTTTTTTAATTAGGTTATTAAAATGGTTAGGAGGGGCTTTTTATTTATGAATCTTTACCATCCTTGGCTCGTCTCTGCCCATATGCTCAAATAAGGCAAATAAAAAAATGAATAAATAAATAACATGTTAACCATTGTAATGATTACAGGCATGCATTACATTAAAAAAATACAATAAAATCCTATCTGGCCATCTGTTCAGAGTAAGGCTTAAATGAACATTTTTATTAGGTTATTAAAATGGTTAGGAAGGGCTTTTTATTTATGAATCTTTACCATCCTTGGCTCGTCTATCTGTCCATCTGTTCAGCATAAGTAATTAAAAATAAAATAAAATAAAATAAAATAAAATAAAATAAAATAAAATAAAATAAAATAAAATAAAATAAAATAAAAAAACATGGGATTTAATCTCTTCAGTAGATCAGCTCAAAATATGTGCAAAACACTTGAAGACATACATTAAAATATGACCATCAGTCAGAAATTTCATATGCATCTACATGGAATTACTGTACATAGGTTAACAAGACAATATATGATATGATCACAAAAATGAATCAAATTTAAATCAGGTAGGAAGGTTGTTTCCTGTGACTGCTTCTTTCTGATATTTTTGTTATTACAATAATTAGTTGGAGGTGCCCATCATGAAATATAATAAGATGGAGTCCACAATACACCGTAGGAAACACTCTGTTAAGCTGTCAAATAAATCATCCAGTTACGGATTCATATCGCTTGTCATACTCTGTAATTGTGATCACAATCACTGCATATCTGCTCTTCCGTCATTGCACTTCTGCAAGGCTTATCTGTGAATTCATGTGCACACACATGTCCAACTCCTCTCCATCTTTCCACATGCATGCTCTCTGCCAGTGGTGCTATTCAGATAAAATCCTCCTATCCTTCCAGTGCAACTCCTGCATGGAGATGTGTGATAACAGCAGCCGGCACAGTGCTTGACCCAAGATAATGTCCCCAGCCTCATTATTCAAGCTGGGACTACTCATGTGCTTTACCTTCCCTGCAATTACCACACCACGCATATTTATGAGATGTGTCATCCTCAGAGTATGTGCAACTTATTGCAAATGCATTCATTTGTGCAGAAAGTGGATGCATATTCCTCGAAAGCATGCTTAGAGCTCCCTTGCTGTTACAATCAATCAACATTTGCAAGAAACAAAAGCAAACACATGCAGACATTCTATAACAAAGATAACACTATTGTGGGTTTTTTTGGGGGGGGGGGCAAAAACAAGTACTCACATGAGGGATTTGATGCTGCAAGCCGGCGAGAATCCACAGCTGAACCTAGAGTTGGAGAGGGAGCAGAGCATCCTGAGGAGCCTGATGCTTCAGTGAGAGGCAGCAGGGAGAGGAGTTTGGCTATTATTGGGATGATGGAGCCCTAAGGGTTGCCAAGACCCTCTCTGCACCGAGCTCTGCTGTCACACTGTGGTGATTTCATTCAATTGCATCCTGAAAATGACACCTGCTGTAAAATTGGACTGGAAATTGTTGCTCATAACAGGATACACAAAATCATGAAATATTTATACTTTTTTCAGGCAATGGGGTGCTTTTTTTAATACTGTTATAGCTATCTCACATTTATCTGAGTTTCTAAATTGGAAAAGGAAATTACTTTCTGCACATAAAGCAGAAGACAAGGAGGTCTTGTAATAGTTTGTCTTGTACATGGTACATCCATCCATCCATCCATCCATCCATCCATCCATCTATCTATAGTCAGGCTTCCAATAAGCAGCGATACTACTGCTTGTATCACATGCCTAATGACGGTTGTCAAGGCAACCCACCTTTCGGAGGGTTTTTTTTAAAGGAAAGAAATCTTTGATCATCATCTCTTCATGAAGGAGGAGTGCGACGTGAGATAACCAGTCCCAGCTGGAACACCAAGAGTTGGAAGGAGGCACTAAATAGTAAACATGGGACATCTGCGTGTATATTTCCATACGTTTGTTGTCACACAAGCGGGCCTTGTATTTATTTACCAAGTAAATCACTATATTGACAAGGCACGGGATGTTTTATTCATCAGTTGCTTCGCTTGGGTTTTATGCCCTTTTTTTCTCCTACATTTACAGAGTGATACATAATCCTTTTTAAAAGAGACATTTGTACAATTTGGAGAGAATGGTCATCTACCGTATATAATTTAAAGCAGCAATACTGAAGTCATTGTATCTTAACAGCTAATCGATTCTTTTGATGGGCGTGTAGAACAGCGTCTCTGTCATTGCCATAGCCTGATCGCCATGTGTTGTTAGTGGACCGTCTCATCTCATCATGAATGGCAGTATTTCCACGCATCTATCGATTCTGTTCATTGTTAATAGCTGAAAGTCAATGGAGGCAACTACTTGGCAGTCTCAACCGGTAAGTGTTATGTACTGGAAGCCGAGCTAGCTCACATTTCAGCGACCATGCTATTATATCTTCTCAAGGGGCAATACGACAAGCAAGGAATGTGGACATACCATATTTTGGTATCAGCTTGTAGTTTTACTATCCACTGAAAACACTCAAGTGAAGATGGCGTGTGAATGTTTACTGTGAGCACCATTGTTCTAACACTGAGCCCTTCCACTCCTCCATGATGACATCACAGGTGGATGACACCTTTTGCTCTTCCACCTTGAGTTTAAGGAGGCCCCACAAGTTCTAATTTGAGTTCCATCACGCTCACCTTCCTCACTTGTCATCTTTGATGTGTTTGGGCTCGTTATCATATTGCAAAACACTCCAGTTTTTATGTGAAGGTATCATACTCTGCTTCAGTATGTCACTACTTGTAGAAATTCACGTTTCCCATAGTGAACCACAGCTCCCCAGCCCTGTCAGCACTCATACAGACCATTACACTAGGCACCATGTTTGACTTTTACCATAAGAAAATCATCTTCCTCATCACAACATCCAAGTTGTATTTCCTTTGGGAAGATATACTATATTGAAATGTGGAGGATACGCAGTACTCACTTTTGTGAGATACTGTACGTCCACCACACCCCGCCCATGCACAACTCCCCCAGGCCGCAATATTCTACTCAATACAACATAGTAGCTGTTGGCCCATTACACTGTAAAATTTAAAAATGTAATTTGTTACTTGAAAAAACGTGGGAAACCGAAATTTCCAAGTAAAGTAAAGCAGTAATTTGAAGTTGTTAAAGCTGAAAATAACTACGTTTAGACAACTCATGTTATGGCAGTAACCTTGAGTGTAGTTTACGCAAGATCATTAGTTAAGTTGACTATAAAATCCAAGTTCAGATAACTTAAAGGTCTGCATTATGATAAAAAAGCAGTACAAGTAAAAAGGCAGTACAGTATAAGGCAGAAGATAAGGGCACCGTGGCCTCCTGGGGTCATAAAAAAATTAAGCTTCAATTTTATTTCATAAATGCAAAAAAAACAACAGTGTAAACAGTCTGTATAAAACGTGAAAACATTTTCCTGAAGTTGTAAACTTTTATAGTTGAGCCAAAAGGCAAAGATTATAACCTGCATTGCAAATAACAGAAATTGTAAACGATTACATGAAATGCATATGCGCATGTGCACAGTTTGTGTTTTTAACCCTGACAGTGTAAACAAAGCTCCCATTCCACGATCCACATGCTGTGCTACAATAAATTACATGAAATAAATTAGGACAGCCGATTGTGCTGTGTAACTCACTGTTCTCACAACAAGTGCCGTCTTCTTGATCTTTGGAAGATGTTTCTTTGGTAATTGTTGCCAAACAGGCACCAATAAGTCCAAATTTGTGGTCTACCTGTGTGCAAACTAACACAGTTTATTCATGCAAATGCTGTGTGATTAATAGCCCAGATTGAGCGTAAATCTTAATAAAGTGGTAATCGATAAGGCAATCCATGTGTGTAGAACTGCAACCATTAATCAATGGTTAATCGATTATCCATTTAATCAACAACTATTTTGGTATTCGATTCATCTTTTTTTAAAGTGTAAATATACTCTGATTTCCTTAGTCATTCACGAAAGCAGACCTATGTGTTAAGGCAAAACAAGATATTCACACAAATCCGATTTGACTTTGGAAACCAGTGATTAACATCTTTGCCTCTTTACTGATATGTTGCAGACAAAATGACTGACTGTGTTTGGTTCATATTCATCTGATCCGTTGGGCGATTACTCAATTAAGATTACTCGACTAAGAAAATAATTGCAGCCCTACATGTGTGCACACCTTCCAGGATATGTTCATGCACCCTTAAGTCCCCATAATACCCCACGATTAGTACAGTATATAATGTGCAAAAATCAAACGTTATTTGAATAGACTGGTTAATGCATCTATTTAGTACATAAACACATTAAAAGCTAACATTTTTGGGTTCCTTTGGATGAAGACTGTTTCTGTCGGTGTATGCTTAAGTATACCAGCGTCATCATCTGGAACAAATGAGATTAGATCACAAAATAAGAGATAAAAAAAGAGAGGAACATAAATCTGATGGGGGTAAACTTTACACTCCATGCACAAGTGTTGTGAAACTGCTCTACCCGATCAGCGTTTTCATGAAGGCAGGTTTACTGAAAGGCCAGTGGTACTGATTGGGGACAGGTCCATTCACGTTGCATTCAAAGAAGGAGAACATCGGGAACCAGATGCGTGCTCTGCGGCTGTGCTGGTAAGCACGTGTGTTGGCCAAGGTGTGGTAGTAGAGGAAGAGACGCGTGGTGATGTAGAAGGCAATGAATACGTCAATGGAGTAGTGCTCGTGTGCTGCCAGAATGAAGAAAATCCCAAAAAGGTTCAACACCCAGGAGATAGTGTGAATCAAATTCCAGGTCCTTGGAGTGTCTGCCAGGGAATACAGGGGATAAAGTTAAGGGTAAAGCTAATGCCAATTCATGTTCACCAGGACTGTCAAATGATTAAACAGTTTTATCAGGTTAATCACAGTTTTTCAATAAATAATCATGATTAATCACTTAGTAACTACAGGATGTCTGCCCATTTTTACTGTATTTAATGAACAGAAAGATAAATGTCAGGACAAGATGCTATAGTATATTATTATTATTATTATGTATTAACAGAATATGTCAATCAAGCTGAAAGATACCACACAAGTAGTAAAAAAAAAAAAAATTCTATCTAAAACCAGCCTCTTGTTATTGTGAGCAATCAGGGGTTGTGTTCAAAGACATCAAGTAATTCAAGGTAAATGTACTTGGTTTCAGTGTATTTACCAGCATACCTAAATTGGACATCTGAATTAAGAGTTACAAAGTGAGTGATAAAAATATAATTCAGTCCCTGAATGCATCTCCTGTTCTTGTAATGACAATGAGGATGTGTTGGTACTCGGATGAATGGACTAGAGACATATGGAAATACATGGAGATACATACAGTATTCACTGTTGGAATTTTACTGCTGTTGATGTGTTGAGGTCAGGATGAAGTTCTAAAAGAGTGGCAGACTCTCCACTGTGCTTCCGTCTGCCGTCATAACAGAGAGGCGTGCTAGTTCTTGTGCGCATGCGTTAATGACACTAAAACATTTAACACAATTCATGAAATAAATTAGTTTCCGCCATGAATGTATTATTTTTGACAGCCCTAGTTTTTACCTTTTTGGCAACGCCAACCTCCATTTATCTTGCGTATTCAAAGCCTGAAGCAGGAGGAATGTGCTCAAACTATTTTAACGAGCAACACTTTGATGAGTCAATCTGACACTTTTTCTTCATGTTGCGAGTACTGCTGTCTGAGTCAGCCGCAAACACCATCTGACTACATGTAAATGATGATTTTCACACCAAATGTGCTTCAATCAACAGCTAAAAATAGTTCCCACTGCTGCATTTTAAGGCAAAATGGAGCTTGATTTTTGTGTATTGATTTGATGCACTGTTGAGCCCAATTGAGTCATACCCTTGTCATATTTGGATTTTGATGGTTTTTCATTTGGACAGCTGGGATAGGCTGAAGCACCACCGCGACCCTTGTGAGGAAAAAGCGGTAGAAAATGAATGAAGTAATTAGCTGATGATACAAGAAAGCGCCAAAACACTAAGCTGTTGTGCTAAAGGTGTATTGGAAGTCCAAAATGTAGCCATGATGCCAGAATTTAGACATCTTAAAATTGCTTTAATAAGCCCTGGTGTCTGCAGCTCTTGTGTTTATCCACGCCTGTCTCTGACGGTGTGTGGCCCTAAGAAGCACGATTGTGTACTTTGTCTACAAATACACTGTGACCAAGCATGTCATTTACACAGGCAGGGGATATGGGGATCATGACCCCCATAAAAATCAGATTGAGCCAACATATCCCCCCTGAATATAATCACATCATTTTGATTTAATAAAAATATGCATTATCTTGCATTAATATCTTGTTCATTTTCCTCCACTGAATACTGACCCAACCCACTTTCTCTACCTAATGTTCAGCTCTAAAAGGCAGACAGACAACAATTTGTCATTGTTGGTCGACACATAAACCTGATTAAAAAAATAGTTAGGTGAGGATTTACGTATGTATGACTGGAGTTGGCAAACTAGTTGTTGGAAGCCAGAAGATATCCTTAATTTCTGCTTTAATGACACTTGTCATTTTTAATCAGGCTGTTATCATTTGAACATTAACTAAGCTTTGTTTAAATAGCAGGTTCAAGAATGTGATTGCCGAACAGGTGACCAAAGAGAAGGAATGCTCTGAGGAAAGATATATTTTCTTTATGTCATGAAAATCCAGAGCTTCAAAAAAACGTTTTGAGTGCCTCTTCTCTCAAAATTGGCGTAAGGACGCGAGGGACATTTTTCTCATGATAGGTGTTCATAAACAGTCTCATTACACATTAAGGAACAGTGTGGCCTTGGTAAGCATCATTAACTGAAACGTGCCAAATCAATTTTTCCCATAAGAAATAATGTAAATCCAATGATTTCTCTCCAACCGAAACCGCTAATGATATCATAGACGCGTGACATGGCTGACTTCCAGTTCGTGGTTCATGTACTCGCAAGCTAATTGTGTATTAACGACATGACAAGACGCATACCATATTGTATGCTTCCGGAAAATGCGTGCAGAAATGCTTGGCTAGGCTGTCCTAGTGAGGACAAGCTGTATAGTTATAATAACCACTGTTGACTGTCTTATGCCTTATTAAGGTGTTGTTTTGTACAGACATCAGTCATCACAGTCATGTACATTAAATTATTTTGACTTTTGGTTTGAATCTGGCACCCTTATAAAGAATGGTGGTGAATTTTGTGCCATATACATAATATGGATTCCAAAATGCCGGAGGCATAGTTTATACAGGGGCAATTGCTTAATTACTCAGATGGCTGTAAGCACTTGGTTTGATAATGTCAGCCCAAATCAATGCTGTTTGCCAAACTGTTTGGCTCCTGGGTCTGAGTTTGACACATGTGCCTCATGAAAACATGAAAAAAGTATTTTACATTTCAGACGATAAAAAAATCACAGTTAAAACTAATAAGGTGTTGAATATTTGTTTTTTCGCATCTCTCTTGTGCCATTTCTAGTTAAAAGAAGCACAGTCAACAAATAACAAGTTATGTTTACTCAGAGAATTAACCACTCTGAACTTAGATGTTGAGTTTCTCGTATGACTCCAACAAAAACAAAAAATACGAACAAAAAAACAAAATTGCACCATATGTGTCCCTATAAATATTTGAATGTTACTGAAAGAACAGAAATGCTGATGAAATGTTCAAATACAGCGAATGAACAGATTAAAGCTGGTGGTCCTGATTGTATTTGTTTCAGCCAGTCGATTGGTGGCCTTTCATTGCAAATGACTGAGCCTTCTTTAAAAATTCAAATGGTCGGTTATTAAAGATTTATGGCTTGAGAACAAATGGTTTCCAGGTGGACTGGCACAAGGAAGACGTCACTAAATAACACATCATGTTTGTTTGTTTTCACTGGAGTCAAACATGCAAAAATGAGTTTGTATTCCTGTCTGATAAATCACATATATTAGTAAGGAGACTCACATTCTGTCACAAAAAAGTTGAGCATTGTTATGACAACCGTGTGTCCGCTGAACATGTAGTCACCGCATGTTTGGACACCAGCCAGAGTCATCCCGAATCCTACCCAAATTGTTAGTGTCCTCTGTATCTTTTCCCATGAATCACCGTACGTCTGAGGGGAACAAAAGAACCTCGTTAGCGGTGGGCAAGCTGTGACTCACAGCAGCAGCTCATCAAATCGTAAGCGCCCCTGTAAATCATAATCTCTGTAGAATGAGAAAAGCTTCTCACCTTACTGGAACACTTGAGGTGTTGGCCCGGCACAGAAAGAGAGGTGACAAACATGGTGCAGCAACGAAGCAAAAATACAGTTCCCATCAGAGAACACAACCGCCTCAAGAGAATGGACCTACATAAATAGGAAATTGATCATTAAAAGTCGATTGTGTGGAGAAAGTGAGGCAAAATGGAGTCCACTACTACCACTGCGGTTTGCTGTCTAAGGAAGACAATGGCAGCTATGAGAAGCCAAGCTACAACCTCCAAGCTGCATTATTATGATTGTTATGATATTATGTCAGCATATGAATAAATCATTTAAACAATAAAAAAACTGTATAGCTTTCCAGGCAGCACAGTGTACTAGTGGTTAGCATGTTGGCCTCACAGTCAGGACATAGAAGGTTCCACTGTCCATTTGAACATTTTTGGACTTTTATGTTTTCACAATAAAAGTCCATTTGTTGTAACCCACTGCTTTGTTCTTGTTAGTGTGCACCTGCTGATTTCAGAAATGGACACTTGCAACAATGTAATTGCACAAAATATACAATCTTATGAGCTTAAAACATTTTGCGCAACAGTTTCATGTAGAAAGGTGTTAGTAATATTATACCACTCTCATGCACCGAAATAAGGTAGCCAAAACAGAAAAAAAAACAAAATAGGTCACCCAATGGGAGTCTTTTTTTTAACATGACTGTAAATGACATTTGTGGTGCTCCCAACGGGTTGCAGTCAAAATGCTTTGAACATGCGTAGCGCACAGGAGGGGGCATTCTGTGCAAATATGCAAAGGATGGTCATTGCTGCCGTGAGGCAAAAAGCACCGAGTCGGCCCAGGCAGGAGAAATTTTTTTTTTGAAAAAACAAATCATCTGACACTACCCTCATTACCACAATGATTGACAGCAAGCAGAAGAATAAAGGAATAACATAGTAGAATTCTCCTGTGAAGTTTTCATTCCCTGGTGGTGTAATGGTAGCACCTGCCTTAAAATCATTTATTGAACAATTTGTTCAATAATCCCATGTAGGTATGGGCTGGTACAAGAAAAATATCACGGTTTCACTGTGAAATGACTTAAAATGTCTTATTTTGAAATAGCTTTATTGAAACGGAAAATAAATCAAGTCAAAACTGTCATTTTTAAAGGGGACTTATTATGCTCATATTTTTAACCATTGTAATGAGTTGTGGACTTCTATAGAGCAGCGACACACAATGACCCACACACAAAACTTTCTAGATCTTCCAGAATCTTCACCTATTCCCGCTGTATTTTCTTGGATTTGTGCTTCCCGCCAATATGGTCTATTCAACCCACCGGGCACGCCCACTCCACTGTGATTGGTCACACTCCCAAACTACTTCCTGACTACTATGATTAACACTTTCTAATTTAGTGTATATTGTGGGACTATCGTGTTCCAGACAATGAACACTGTGGTTCTCTCCACCTCCAAATCGCACAGCGTGTCTGACATTAATGCTCATTTCCTGGCGAGAGTGTGCTGCTTCTGGCTTCAAAAACAGTTGGGCAGTACACGTTCATGTTCACAAAAAAAGAGCTTGGAATCTCCGCAAGAATCAAAAATAAAATGCCGCCACGTCCATAATGAAGCCCGCTCCTGTGTGACATCACAAAAGAACAGTTTTGCAACACCCTCGAAAACCAACAGTTTTTCAGCCATCCCAAACTTCTTTCAGGGCTCACTTCCAGCAGTAGAGGTGATATTGTGTAGTAAACAGTAATGTGTGGTTCTGAGTCTCACCTATGTTTATGAAGCAGTAGGATCAATATTAGCATATAGCACAGGATAAGGCCACAAGCTTCAGCCATTGCAAAAGCCCAAGGGATTCTCGGAACACTGTCAAAAGGAAAAAAAACATCAGTATCATCAGCATACAGATTAGATATGGGGACAAGGTGCATTCTGTGTACTAATAACGGTCAATGTACTGTGTAATATTGTTTGTAGAGCAGATACCTGTCCAGAAAGATGTCAGGAAGCGGTGGGTATGTCCTCATGTCTGGGACACGCTCATGTACAATAACCATAACAAAGGATGTTAAGCCAAACACTAGAACGACATATATAACACTGATGACAGTCTTCCAGACTTCCGGGTCTAGTCGTCCAGCTAAGTGTTGGCGAGATCTCCCATTGGAGTGTGTGGGACACAGCTGTACTCCAGAACCACATTCAGATCGGGTGCCATTCCTCAGTCGGAGTTCAGTGCCATCCCCGGAACAATCTTGTTCATAGTAGGGCCTGTCAGATCTGTCCCAGCTCCACTCGGTTGCCACAGTGGGAGCCAATGGGAGCTGAGCAGTGGAACTGTCTCCAGGCTGGAGACCAAGTTCCCCCAGCAGGGCTTGGTTTTGTCTCTGGAGCTGGCGGAGGGATATGGCCAGCCTCTTGATGTCTCCCAGCACAGTGAGTCCCAGAGGAGGCCCACGGAGGTCTGCCTCAGTCAGAGCCAGGAGGCTGGGTCCATCCAGGCGGTGCTGAGTGCACAGCAGCTCCACATAGTTTCCAAATCCTTTCTCCTGCAGCCACTGGGCCACCTGCTTGCAGCTCCATGTGCTGGCACCGTGCTCTGACGCCATGCCACTGCAGGCACAAACACGCACAGAGATGCAATTAGCACGGACCTTGGTGAAGATGACTCCATGATGAATGATTAAATGCACTGAGGACATTTGTTTCTCACCTACTCAAAACCACTCAGCCCACTATAAACTATTGTCCAGCTCATACTGTGGCTTAGAAACTGAAGTCACCATAGTTTACATCGTCTGCATTAATCAACCAATCATTTCATGCCAAATTGATGATGTATAGAAAAACTATACCAAAACTGTTCATTTATTATTGATTTCGAGCAAATCGTGTACTGTAGCAAAACAAAACAATAGCATGTATGCTTAAATAGTGCAACCATACAAAAAAATCAACCAATATTTTGCTGAAGCATGTGTTTTTGAGCCATAAATGGCTTTTTAGACGTCTATACCAGTGGTTCTCTAGTGGTTTGGCTGCAGGGTCCACCATCACACTTAATGACAAGCAGCGACCCGTGTGTAGTACATTGTCGAAGAGCGCTACCATAAGGTTAGCCAGCATGTCTTGTGGGTTTGTAGATGCAGGTATATTCTTACATTTATATTAGTGTGTAAGCGTTATTTTGATACTTTGCATAGTCCATTTGGTGCAGTTGCCTTGTATGTTCCATTTGTGTTGACTTTTGTTGGCTTTGTTTCGTTGTTGTCGTTGTTTACACTGACTGTGGGGCCTACATGCTAACCACTCGTCCACCGTGCGGCCAAAAGTCTTAACAGTTAATATTAAAAGAGTATATAAAGTTTATTTTAAAAAATACAGCACAAATATAAAAAATTATGAAATATAAATAATAATAACCAAAACACTAAACTAAACACCCATTTGCAAAATGTAATGGTTATGCTGAAAGTATCTTTTAAAATTTCAGTACAGTGTTTTGTATTTGCTAAACTGCTAAAAATAAAAATGATTTATAACAGCTTTTATTCAATGAAGTTATTAATTTTTTACCTCATCAGTGTCAAGATATGCATGAGGTGCCCGTGCATCTTTATTTTCGGGGTCATATGCAGTGTTGTTTTTAAGACAAACCTCCATGTGTCCCATCTGCATAGAAATGAACATTTTGGCTTGAACTGCATTAGTGTTAGCGTTGCAGCAGTAATGAAAGAGGCACTTTTTTCACGTGATGGTCAGCTCTTTCTGTACTTAATGACGCAGCACAACTGCAGGCTACTCCACTGCTGTTACATCCTCTTGGTTCAGGCTGCTGATTGTCAGACTGGCACCGGCAGTGGAGTCAAAACCTATTACAGCTCATTTTCCAAATAAAATAAAATCACCCTCCTGGTTTTGGTTTTCTTTTCTGCTAAGAAGTGACACCCATGGATACAGATGAAACTCAACTATCCTCAGGTTTTCTCTCGTTGCCCTTTGACCTATAGATAAGATGACCACAGGGCAGCTCTCTGCGTTCCTCCCTTCGATTCAAAGGTCGGAAAACCCGAAAAACATGTCTAACAGTAAGAATTTGCACTCATTATCATAAGTCATCAGATCCCAGGCATGCATCATAAAGACTTACTCGAGATTGGAATGAAATACTGTCATAGCAGGCTCTGCTGAGGAATTGAATGATTTTTACTCCCCTGCAAAGGCGCATAATTCAAATTGTGCCGTTTTTGACACATACAACTTATGATTATGTAGCAGTTTAAGAATTCCAGCACCCTGGAATAGACTTAAGAATTCCTTACAATTACAGCTGAATTTGCCTTTGGCTTGTTTGGGTCAATAAAACTGCCTGGCCAAGAATGGTTTCAGGCTACATTTTCACTTTTTCCCCATATTTACTTTCCAATTAGATCCATAAAAGCCACAATAACCTCTATGGTAACACGAAGCAGCCCCCGGGATTGGATGGGCTGGGCCGGTCCGCCTAAGTGCCAAGTCAGCTTGTTTTGCTGGTTGAGTCACACACTGACACACACATGTGATGAGAGGAACTTTCACAATAGGTCTTTCAGAAACTAAGTCTCGGGGAAAAAATGACATAAATTGCTACACTTCCGTTGAATACCAACGACAACCACAACAAGGGTTAGTCGGCAAAAGGTGTTCTAAACATAAACAACAACAATGAGGAAACGACTGTACACGTCAAAAGCTATCCAACTATCTAACTATCAAACTATCAAAAGTATCTTATCTTACCAAAGAACCGCGGTCAGTGTTGGTGTCAGAGGGAAAAGGTGAGCTGTCGTCCTCTCGCATTATCGGAGTGTTTCGCCTCCAACATACTCCTCACTTTCACAACCAAGCAACGGCAAACAGGAAGTGACGTCAATCAACAAGGCCAGACAAGCGCAAATGCCGTGGTCTCTTGTAAAGGTGTTCCTTAAAGTGCACTGCCCCCTGTTGGTCAGTTTGTAGGACAACGATTTACGGCATGTGAAGAAGAAAATGCACAAAACGAATGGAAATATGGAATATGGATTAACTACAATTTTATCTCTTTAATGGTTATAACTTAGTCTATATTATTCATATTTGTAGCATTAATATTAAAATTATCTTCAATATGAATATTATTGTTGTCGTTTAGTGAAAAAAAACCTTAGCTGTGATTTTCCAGTCACTAAAGTAATTGGAAACATTCCCATGAGAGTCCTTGTGCTGCCAAATATCTCCACCTGCTTTTAGCCGTCATGTGGAGTTTGAGTGTGCATGGGCAGTGGTGTGCGTTTTAGTTTTGTCTTCAGTCTCCTGAGTCATGAGTGGTGTGTCAGCTGTGAAATGCAAAACTGAAGGCTCCAGGAAGGGAAGAGAAGATGATGCCCCCTTGAAAACAGAGGTCAAACCCTCTCTGGAGGAGCTGGTGGAGCTTTTACATGCAGCGCCTCGCTCCTGTCGCCATGGAGATGAGGTGTGGCCTAACCTGTACCTGGGAGACATGTGAGTTTGCTGTACACTAGGGCTATTCAAAGTGTGGCCCTTGGGCTATTTGCGGCCGCAACATATTCTAGAAATAAAAGGCTTAGGCTAGGAGACCGAAGGAAACAAACAAACAGACCGGCTATCGATTCCCTGTTCGGCCATCTCTGCGGATGTGTGCGTGGGTTTTCTCCAGGTACTCCGGTTTCCTCCCACATTCCAAAAACATGCTAGGTTGATTGGCCACTCCAAATTGTCCATAGGTATGAATGTGAGTGTGAATGGTTGTTTGTCTATATGTGCCCTGTGATTGGCTGATGACCAGTCCAGGGTGTACCCCGCCTCTTGCCCAATGACAGCTGGGATAGGCTCCAGCAACCCCGCGACCCTGGTGAGGAAAAGCGGTAGAAAATGAATGAATGAATTTCTTATTGTACCTCTTTAACCAAACTGGTTTTTAATGTATCTAAAATGTATTTTCAATTGTGATGTAAATTGTGAAATGTAATGTTTTACAACAAAATAGCAATGCACCTTATAATTTTTTGTAATACACAGAGTGGAATATTTTTTTTCTTCTTCTTGTAACATGTTTTATTTATTAAGATGTATTCCTGAACAGAAACAATGTTGATTAATGAAGTCCAACCGCATTTGTTTTGTAGGTGTATGTCCCATGACAAATATGGACTATGGATGCTGGGCATCACCCACGTGCTCAATGCATCACACGGTAAACTGTGCTGCAAAGGCAGTGATGACTTCTACGGAACCACAGTGAAATACTACGGTGTGCCAAGCAATGACCTGCCCACCTTTGACATTTCACCTTTCTTCTACCCTGCCGCGGACTTTATTAGCCAAGCTCTGACATCAGGAGGTACAGTACCATGTGACGTTACATTCCCCCCCCAGTATTTGAACTATCTCCAATAAAACTCCATCATTTCCAGGAAGGGTGCTTGTGCACTGCGCTGTCGGTGTGAGTCGCTCAGCCACTTTGGTCCTGGCCTACCTGATGATCCACCATCACCTCAGTCTTACGTCCGCTGTACAATGTGTGCAGCACAGACGCTGGATCTTTCCAAACAGGGGCTTCCTACTGCAGCTGATGATGCTGGAAAGAACCCTCCAGAGCAAAGACTGACCATGCTAGATAACGTGCACTATTCATAAAATTGTGTATAGTTACATTTTTCTGTAATTATTTACATCCTAGGAAATATAACTTTCCAAAAGTCTAGTGTCATTTATGTAATGCTGCAGACAGGTATAAGTTACGAGGAAAACCCCCAAAAACCAAACTTTGCACCATGCATGCATCCAATCCAGTACTGCTGGGGTGACCTCAGTGTCCCGGTCTTGGACCTTTTTCCATCACACAACGTCAAAACAGACGCCGCTGAGCTAATTTTGGCATTCAAAAGAGCACCTGCTGATGTCCTTCACTGTGCAACGAGCAGCCTTGGCAGTGACCAGCATTCGATTCAAACTGTTACGGTTCTCTGCCTATGAGGACAGAATGTCAGGGCGCAAAGAGCAGCAACACGACCTGGTGCTCATTACAGAACTGGAGCTCATTTTAGATTCCTGCACACTGGAGCTGACTGCAGTGGATGAAGTCTGGCCCAGCCTGTACATTGGAAACATGTGAGTCATGCCTCGATATGGCCTGTCTGATAGTTTAGCTGCTTTATTTACATGCTGACTGAGCTGAAGTCTAATGATGGTTTGAACTCCAGGTTTTGTTCACATTTTGAGGCATTTTTTAAATTTACTTTGTGTTGAACTCTAAGTTGTACAACTTTTAGGCATCATCTTTTTACTGGAAGAATAACATTGAGCTATCCCACAGTACGTATATTTGTGTATGTTTGTCCCAGAGCTATAGCACAAAACAAAAAGGCTTTATCTAAGCTGGGCATCACTCACGTCTTGAACGCCGCTCACTCCAAGCAAGGTAGCATCGGTGATGAAAGATTTTACGGCAACGCTTGCGTTTACTGTGGGATACCAGGAGAAGACTCGGACCACTTTGATCTGAGCCAGTACTTCAAACCTGCAGCTGACTTTATCCATGAAGGACTGAAGTGTGATCACGGTAAGTATGAGTCACCTCCACCACAGAAGGTGTTTAACGACCATGTCTGTCATTTTCATCCTTTTCAGGAAAAGTGCTGGTGCATTGCATTATGGGTATGAGCCGTTCTGCCACTTTGGTGCTGGCCTATCTGATGATACGGCAGCGGCTGTCTCTTCAGGATGCTCTGAAGCATGTCGTACAAAAGAGAGCCATTTACCCTAATAGAAACTTTCTGATGCTCCTTCACAAGTTGGGTGAACAGCTGGCATTCAAAAGGAAGCTGTGTCCCTTACTGTGACACCTCCTCAAGGTCGCTCGCTCAAAAGAACATTATAAGCATCGCAGAGTGTATGATGATGCTTATGACCTTCAAATAAGGTAATAATATACCTTAAAATATGAATTACCTTGTTTTTAAAATTGATGATCAGGGCAATTACATTTTTTAATTCATTCATTCATTCATTCACTTTCTACCGATTTTTCCTCACGAGGGTCGCGGGGGTGCTGGAGCCTATCCCAGCTGTCTTCGGGCGAGAGGCGGAGTACACCCTGGACTGGTCGCCAGCCAATCACAGGGCACATATAGACAAAAAACCATTCATATGGACAATTTGGAGTAACCAATTAACCTAGCATGTTTTTGGAATGTGGGAGGAAACCGGAGTACCCGGAGAAAACCCACGCATGCACGGGGAGAACATGCATGCGTGGAACACAGAGATGGCCGAGGGTGGAATTGAACCCTGGTCTCCTAACTGTGAGGTTTGCGCGCTAACCACTCGAACACCGTGCCGCCCGACATTTCTTAATGACATTTTTTTTATTATTAAGGGAGAAAAAAAAATCCAAACCTACATGGCACTGTGTGCCCCCGAAACCCTTAAGACACCCTTAGCAGCAACAACTGCAATCAAGTGTTTGTGATAACTTGCACTGGAGGAATTTTGGCACACTCATCTTTGCAGAATTGTTGACGTTCATCCACATTGGAGGCTTTTCCAGCATGAAGCACCTTTTTAAAGTCATGCCACAGCATCTCAATAGGATTCAGGTCAGGACTTTGACTAGGCCACTCCAAAAATCTCCATTTTGTTGTTCTTCAGCTATTCAGTGGTGTGTTTTGGATCATTGTCCTGCTGTAGAACCCGGGTCAGTTTCAGCATGAGGTCACCAACAGATGGCTGGACATTTTCCTTCAGGATTGTTTACTAGACAGCAGAATTCATGGTTCCTTTTGTCACAGCCAATCTTCCTGGTCCTGAAGCAGCAAAACAGTCACAGAGCATCACACTACCACCGCCATATTTGTACTGTTAGTATGATGTTCTTTTTCTGAAATGCGGCGTTACTTTTACGTCAGATGTAATGGGACACACTTTACTCATCAGACCACAGAGTATTTCCCCAAATGTCTGGGGGATCATAAAGACATTTTCTGGTAAAATTGAGACCAGATTTATAATGTTTTTGTTTAGCAATGTGTTTTTGTCTTGGAACTCTGACATGCAGCCTTTCTTATGGAGTCATAAACGCTGACCTTAACTGAGGCAGTTCCTTAGAAATTCTTGTGGGGTCTTTTGTGACATCTTTGATGGGGCGTCGCTGCAGTCTTAATTTTGATTAGTACTACTGGGAAGGTTCACAACTATTCCATGTTTTCACCATTTGTGGATAATGGCTCTCACTGTGGTTTGCTGGAGTCCCAAAGCTGTTGTTTGATGATCTGAAACATTTAAGTGTGTCAAAGACTTTTTCACACCACTGTATGTGTCCTATGATTGACCAGGCAGCTCTTTAATGACAGGACCCAATCATAAACTCAGCTGTGTTGATCAAATTAGTTCTCCCTAACAGCACATCTTGGTGTTTACCTTAGCAGATCTGGACTGAGGAAGATTTCAATTCAACGCCAAAAATCCTGTCAGCTTCGACCACTATGCTCATGTTGTACACATTTCAAATACATTGTAATATGTATTATTTTCTATAGCAGGTCTGTGCAAAGGTTTTGGGTTACCATTGTCTTTGTTGTTGTTGTCATTTTTTTCAGAGAAGTGATTTGCGTTTTATTTTGGGCAGTAAGAAGCAGGGCTATCAAAAATAATGTGTTAACACTGGTAACAAATTTATTTAGTTAATTATGTTCAATTCCTTAGAATAATTCATGGATATGCATGATGGCAAGCCATGCCTCTCTGGATGATGACAGACTGAGGCATAGTATGGAAAGTATGGAAAGCAGGAAGTGAACAAATGTAACAGTTACTGATTGTAAAAGTACCAGATGGAGGGGTAGGATTTAATAAGCTTTGCTTCTTCTTACTCCTTTTGGACATGTGGAACTGTGAACTGATTATGGGATGCACTCAATTGTAATCTGATGCATGTTCAAATGAAATAAAACCATTACCATTGCCATAGTAACCCCCCCCCCCCCCAGAGTCACACAGAGTATTGCGCTCTCTTATAACTGTATTTTGACTTGAACACATCAACAGCAGTGCAATTCCAACGCCATATATGTATCTGAAACAAGGACGTCTCTAGTTTGCTTACACAGGAAATAAAACCTTATACTCACAAAACACCCAGGCATTGCAGTAAAGCAGAATTTCTGAGTGGAACTGTCCGGTGTAGACGTAACTTTCTCCGCCTCCTCCACACCCGGAAGAAGTGACAGAAATTCTAAAATATATATATATATATATATTAAATATAATACAAAAATATATAAATATATTTAGAGCACACAGGATATATGCCTTTCAATGTTATTTTTCTCTGCACTAATAACAAGGTTAATGTGTTTTGGTGTCATGATATAAAATGTGACAGACAAATGTATTAGACAAACCTCAAATGACTGAAGTATTGAAAGTATGAACATTTGAGTCCATATCAGAGCATGAAGAGGTGGTATCACCATTGTAGAGATATGGTTAAAGATTGTCATATACAGTACAGGACTTAAAACAACAGGCACACTGTCTTACTGTGTTGTATTCTGATTTTGTGTAGTTGTGGCTGATTGTCCCAATGTGGTGCAGGTGTGGTTTTTTTCCTGTGTTGGAGGAGCCTGGCTCATCTACCCAGTGGGTAGATGGGTCATGGGTAGAAAATGCAGTACAGTATTGATGAATGAATAAATATTATTATTATTCATTGTTGTCATTAATATTTGAGTAGAATGTTTATATATATATATATATATATATATATATATATATATATATATATATACTTAACAATTATTTACTATGTTTCTCAACAAGTGAAAAATCTATCCAGGTATGTCTGCTATGGCCTCAGTCGAATTTCTCCATGGAGACCAGCAGTGGACTCCGCAGAGATACACATGTTATATAACCGCCGTCTGCACTCAAATGCTAAAGTTCATTGGGTAATGCCACATTGTTTTTCCCAGCAGAAACCACCTGCAGCGTATTGACACAGTCGGACAGGTTGCATTAAAACTGTTGCAGGTTGGTGTTTGTTTGCAATGACACATAGGATTGCAGCGCTATAAAAGGAAACACATTTAAAGCACATTTAAAAGGGAAGCCCAATGAAGAGCTGCGAGCACACACTAACACACACTCTATATATCTCTCTAGAAAATGCCAGGAAAGTGACATTTTTATGTGGATTTGGTATTTGTGTTGCGTGCGTATACTAGGATGTCTCACAGGGATCCATCACACCAACCTCCCTGTGTGTCAGAGCTACAGGAGCTCTTACTAAAAGAAAGACAACCCACTGAGCATGTCAATCAAGTCTGGCCCAACCTTTACATTGGCAACCAGTATGTGTCAGACCATGCACATGCACACACACACACACACACACACACATTTTTTTCCTTCAGAACACTGACCAGTGAGTTTACTGAACAACAACATGACCATCCGCAACTGACAATCCTGTGGAGATTGGTGTGGATAGCAAAAGTTAAATTGCTAATGACATGCTAATGAAAAAAACATTCATTTATTCATCCATTAATTTTCTACCGCTTATCCTCACGAGGGTCGCAGGGGTACTGGAGCCTATCCCAGCTGCCTTTGGGCGAGAGGCGGGGTACACCCTGGACTGGTGGCCAGCCAATCACAGGGCACATATAGACAAACAACCATTCACACTCACATTCATACCTATGGACAATTTGGAGTCGCCAATTAACTTAGCATGTTTTTGGAATGTGGGAGGAAACTGGAGTACCCGGAGAAAACCCACGCATGCACGCGGAGAACATGCAAACTCCACACAGAGATGGCCGAGGGTGGGATTGAACTCCAGTCTCCTCCTACCTTTGAGGGCTGCACGGCGGTCGAGTGGTTAGTGTGCAGTCCTTGAAAAAAACAATAACAAAAAAAGTACTTACCTAATAAAACAGTTTTGTCAAGCACAACCGAGTGACAAGAAAAAAGTGACATGAAGTGGTGATTTTGACATGATTTTGACATTTTGAGTGTCATTTTGAACCGTCGCCATCTTGGTTCGAACATCACAAGAACATGTTCTGGGAATCAGATTCAAACACAGCCATGACCTCACAGCAAATACATTAAATTGACATATTCACAACAGTAACATAATTATAACATTCACTGTTGTCATGACGATGATATAACACACACACAAAAAGACCAGTGAGCAGCGATCGCTGCTTATTTAGCCCTGGTATGAAACCCTATACTATTATACTATTATTCTAACATTCATAGAATACATCTAGTAAAAAATATATAAATATACTTACAGAAACTGACAGATGGACTGCAAGACAGACGAGTCATTGTGATCCATGTTTTCCTAGTACAGTAAAGTCTCGTTATATCGATATCAGTTAAAACGAATTACTACTTATTACGATACTATTTTCATTTCCCGGCAAATTTCTAGTCTTTTATGATATAATTAGCTCCGTTAGTACATACCCGGTTATTATGATAATCCGGTTACTACGATGCCCTTTTCATCTCCCGCCAGCCAATTTGGTCTGCTTATATCGATACAAAAGCAGCTTAAATCAATCTTTGCTTAAGGATTTCAATACCAAAAAAGAACACGGCGAACGGCTGCTTCCAGTCAACTTTATTTTTCACACTTCCACCACCAGAGTGCAGCACACACAGCGGAAAACACCCGTCCCTCGCGCCTACCCCTCCGTGTGGCAACACCTTCCCTATCGATAGTTCCGGGGTGAATTATGTCCCGGTAACCGGTAATCACTACAGCGTAAGTTTATTTTTATTTACTGTAGTACAAAATTTATTGTAGTACAAAAGCATGCTAGATACGCAATCCATGAACTCAAGGAGAAAATTACATGCCATATCAAAGATCCGCCCACTTTTAATGCAGTTCGGCGCAGGATCGGATATATGGATAGTCCGGTTATATCGGTATTTTTTCCGACTCCCGAGAATATCGATATAACGAGACTTTACTGTAATTCAAATCGAGAACACTTTCAAGCTGGCAACCAGGTTCGAAAATTGGGGTTGGTAGGAATTAAAATTTTGCCTGGTTAGAGTCTTGAGTTATTGATAAGCTGCCACTCCAACAACGACTTTTCAAATGGAGTCAGTGATTGATTGTGATCGTCTTTCTTTACATTAGCTTCTGATTGATGCAGATTTTTTCCTTTGAGTTATGTTTCTTATTTCATTTGTGAAAAAAAAAAAAGTTTGTCCACAGGCTTCCATCTTTTCAAGGCAAATCTAAACATGTGCGTTATTTCCAGAAACAAGAATCTGCTGTGTCACGCGAAGTCTCTCACACGTGTACCAATTACAGTAATACTCTTCGCAGCCACTATTGCCTTAAACATTTGTTTTACTTGCACAGGGGCCTTAGCACATAAAATAGCAGGAGTCACTGCTGTCATACTGTACATGAGGTGTCTCAAGCTACTAAAAAAGCAAGCCAGTGTGTCACGCTCATGTCAGGTGTTGTC
Source organism: Doryrhamphus excisus (assembly GCF_037039965.1). NCBI lineage: Eukaryota > Metazoa > Chordata > Actinopteri > Syngnathiformes > Syngnathidae > Doryrhamphus > Doryrhamphus excisus. The sequence continues at coordinate 13,249,249 of NC_136376.1, read as the reverse complement.
TCATGGCAGGCAGCGACCTAAAAATATCATGTTAAACACAGAGAGAGCAGTTAGAATTGCCCTGTGTGTACCCTCCTGTAGACTGTGGAAGAAAGCACACATGCACACACCAGATCTTCCATCTGTAGTCCTGCGTGACTAGGAGACAGGACAGGTAAGTGACGTTTCTTGTGCTTTATAGGAATTGAGCTATAAAAGGTCATTTAAAGTCCCTAAGTCTGTGACATGAAGATGGAACAGTCTATAGCTGATGTGCATTGATGATTTCATGAATTGCCATGATAAGTACATAAAAGTGTCTATAAGTAGGCCTCCTGTATACAAAACCAATTTAATAGCAAACATGTTCATTCATGGCAAATTGAACTATAACATGAATGTAATGTATATTTCCTATTTTCCCCCTGCTCCTTAGAGGTGACTATGTCCTCCTGTATGATAAAATCCAGAGGAAAGAACCCCTATGCAGCTGTCCAGGTGGACCCAGATAGTGATTATATAACACCAGGCACACTTGACCTGGAGCAACTCTTCTGGACCGGTCCCAGTGCTGAGTACGCACACGTCAACCAAGTTTGGCCCAATGTCTTCATAGGGGATGAGTAAGTAAATATAATCAGAGAAAGAAAAATTTGACATGAATCCAAACATTTCAAATATGGAAGTCGGAAGGAATTGGGAGTCACCCATGTGGCTGCAGAAAAGTGAAATCATTAATTACATTTAAATTGGCATTACACATAAATGCTGCAGAAGAGAAGTGCAATAACATGGGGCAAAAGATGAGAAAAAAAACATAAATTAAATGAATTGGAAAGAACTTATATTGAAGGACTACTGTCTACTGTCTGCAAACAGGAAGACAGCTCTGGAGCGCCCTGGTCTTAAGGAACTGGGCATCACGCATGTGCTGAATGCTGCAGAGGGGAAGTGGAACAATGTGCTGACTGGTGCAGATTACTACACTGACATGGACATCCAGTATTTTGGTGTGGAGGCTGATGATAAACCCACCTTCAACATCTCCCAATTCTTCTGCCCGGCGACACAATTCATCAGCGACGCCCTAAAACAACCGCAGAGTAAGTCAATAGAATTTGGATTGATTTGACTAGGTTGTAAAAGTATTATGACTTCTTTTAGACAAAGTGTTGGTGCATTGTGTGATGGGTCGCAGCAGGTCAGCCACTCTGCTCTTGGCCTACCTGATGATGGAGCACAGCTTGACTGTGGTAGATGCCATTGAGCATGTGCGACAGCGCCGCTGCATCCTGCCCAACCATGGCTTCCTAAAGCAGCTCAGAGCTCTGGACATTACACTACAAGAGGAGAAGCTCAGAATAAAAAGACAGATGCAAGACATATAATGGGATCATATATTGGCAGCGAGATATACAAAAAACAAAACAACAGATAGGACTCTATTATATGTGAGGCTGTAATATGAGAGAGATAGATAGATGATGTTTTTATTAGTCCCAGAAGGGGAAATTTCTGATTTCCTTTTCATCCAAACTGTACAGTGAGACAAGGGTGATTACAGTACACGATGATTGGGAGATGGAGTAGGGGGAGGAAGGGTAAAAACAGGGAAAGGGGAGGGAAAAATACAAACTCCAAACTAAACTCCTTATAGAGGAGCACAATGTGGAACTGTTAAAAAACGTCAGCATTAACTTGCACAAGTAAACACATTTTAAAAGACTGTAAGAAACCCCCATAATCTCACAGACCTCCTCCGTCCACACAATCCCCCGCGTCCCCTTCGCTCCTCAGACTCCAACCTCCTGGCACTCCCCTGTAAGACCAAGCTCCGAACCTGGGGTGGCCTTCTCCATCGCTGTCCCCACCCTCAGGAATTCTTTGCCCCATTCACTCCGTGCTTGCCCTGACCTTCCCACCTTCAAAAACAACTAAACACCCACCTCTTTAAATCTGTTTTTAATGTCTAACTTTATATACCTGACTGCTGTGCCCCGCCCTGCTTTTACTCATGTTTTAACTGTGTATTAACCAATGTTGTATTTTAATGTATCTTTTACTTGCTTTTATTCAACTCCATTTTTCTGTAAAGTGTCTGAGTATTTTTAAAAGCGCTATACAAATAAAATGTATTATTATTATAAAAAGCAGTAGCTTGAGAAAAAACGTGACTCGCCACTTTTTCCCCCATTTTATCAAAATATATGAAACAATAAGATAAGACAAAAACACAGAACTGGTTCACAGTGATTAATTACATTTAACTCAATGTACAATCGGCTGGGCGAATTCAGTGATTCTCCATTTTCTGTCATAACCCCACATCTGATTTGAAATACTATTGACCAACTGATCATATCTATTTCTTTGCACTGAAGTCAAAACTGAAAGCAGCGAACTGCAACAAAATGGAGGGCAGTGAAGCATAGAACTGTATTCAAGAGTGAAATTGCATGGCGAGTATGCCATTCATACATGTTAGCAGGTGTGCACTAATACTGAAAGACCTCCCTGCCTCTCACGCCCCCCCACCCCCCCACAGTTCAGCCCTGGGCTAAGCCTTTAAATGTTAAATGAGATAATGGCCACATTTCCAGTACATGTATTTGGTAAATTCAGCATGTGTACTTTTAAAAAAAGTATCAATATAATAAACAAAGACAAAATATGCAACATAAATTCAGTAAATGAGCCTTTAGTTTTATTTATCCGTGTTAGGCATCACACAGTCACTTGAAGACTTTTGTCATTTGTGAAAAAGAGGAATATCGTTTGATGGATTGTAAATTCAAGATAGTGCAAAAATAAATTGTCAAGGTCAACTGTATTCAAGTATAGATTGACTTCAACCAAATTAAACACAGAAACGTGAAAACAGAAGCTTGCATTACATCACAAGTATTCACTGTCTAAGTTAAAGCCGAGTGTTGAGGTACAAGGTACTCCACCACCAGTACGCCCACAAAAAGTGTTTAAATGTCTTAACTTTTCAACAGTACCAGTGTACATGCACCAATCCTTTTACATCCTGGTGACAAAACAGTTTGAAGTCTCTAGAAACTTTGTATTAATGACACAGAAAGGCACTCATGATGGAGGCTGACATGGCATTTGATAATAATGTTTTTTTTAAATGTATTATTTAAATTGACTGGCCTTATTAATCACACATTTGTAAAAAGAGAATTAGAAAGTATTAAAAGAAATTGAAAGAGTGTGGATGGTTGACTGTTTTATATATACAATTTACTTTAGAGTCATCAAGACAAGTGGCCCTGGACAATCTTGTCTTGTTCACATGCTGGATTTGTAGACTGAAATGGACACATGTTGGACCACAAGGGTACTTCAATATGTCATGTGGACACTTTAAGTGTTTTGTTGAGCACATCCACAGATGCTCAAGTACTGGGGTACATTTTGTGTGTGTGTGTGTGTGTGTGATCACTCACTGGAGGCCACATACCTGCAGTGCCACCATGTGGAAAAACCAAGTCATGCCCACATAGGAGGCAGGGAGCAGACCACTCATAAGAAATCAGACAAATTAACCGATGGGGTGCAACAGGGCTGAAAACACTTTGTGTAAAATTATACTGGTAAAAAGAGCATCCTTAGACAAAATCTGGCTTTTCTGGGAAAGTGCAACCTGATCTTCTAATGATGACATTGGCAGAGTAGTGTGCCGCCCTCACGCATTGGGTCAGTGGTTTGTCTCGGACCAATCCAGACAGGAAACCTGCATGACGGAGGGCAATATTGTTAACACTGGGGGAAATACAGATAACATCGGTATGCATGGTAAATATAAGAAGACGGTACCTCCAACAAAGGCATCACCGGCACCATTTGTGTCTGCGATATCTTTGGGATCAATCGCCAACACTGGGAAGGTCTCAATTTTGTCACCTGAGCAAACAGAAGAGAAAGGAATTACACCTCAAACAAATATTTGTTTGAGGAGTAAAACTGAGTTAAAAATCTTACTGAGCGCCATCACAGTTTCATCCTTCCCCTGAGTGAAGACAACAATCCTGTGTCTCTTTGTGTTGACTTTGGGCAGAGCCTGCACTTTCTTGGCAATCTCCTTGATGTCTTTGGTCTACAAAGACCATGATACACGTTATACAAAATGAATGGAATTGCAAAAAAGAAAAAAAAGACAAAAAAAATCACCTCAAAGTCTTGCTCTTTAGCAAACGCAGATGCCTCCTGCAGAACATCAACACACAATCACAGTTTAGTGATCCTGATGCAGTCCAAAAAATAAGTCAGTGACAGGCAGAACAATTCCATGTTCTTCCACTAGATAGCAGAGGGCATACAATTAACCTGTGTATCCTTGCCATTCATACAACAGCATAAATCATAGCATACTTTATGAAATTTTTATCATGTAAAATAGTAGGCTTGCAACGATACACAAAATTCAAGTTCATGTTTGGTTTGATACAGTGGGCTTATACAAGTCCTGTAGCGCATGCCAGTCACGGTGATGAGCAGCAGCTACTGTAGCTCCAGCCAGAGAGGAACGACATGATGACCCGCCCGCCCGTGCCAAGATGGCAACTGGAAGTGTGCCGCTGTGTTACATATTGTTCGATACACATGCATACCGAATCGGTACCCTTTTATTGAACGCTTCGATACAGATACACGTATTGTTGCCCCCCTATAAAATATGTATGTGCGATGGCTCAATAAAGGTTGGGAGACATTGAGCGAGACACACTGATATACACCGCAGCAATATACACGCTATACACGTACCGTCTCGTTGGCAAAGAGCACGTCCACATAGGGCAGGACCTGCTTGAGGTGGTCCTTGAAGAACTGGCAGATGAAAGGTGCAGACAGGTTGAGGCAGAACAGTTTGTTGTTTTCCGACGCATGCTTGGCCACTTTCAGCATGGACTCCAAAGACACAGTGAGGAAGAAACCCTGTGAGGAACAGTCAAGAAGGGCTTATTGACAGTACAAATCATGTACAGATGATAAAGATCACACAAGAGTAAATTGATGATTCATATTTCATCTACGAACATCCTGTGTTTACATGCTCTTCGATGCTCCGATCTCATATCCTCATATTTCAGCCACCATTTTATGACATCTTGTCAAGAGACAATACAATAGAAATTAAACATGGATGACAAGTAGAGTAGTCAGTGCACAGCTTGTATAGCAGTACATATTTGCTGTCAACTGGGCATGGGTAGGTAGGACACAATCATCTTGCTACTCACAAGACTGTATGTTGAGTCACTTTGTGAAGACAGTAAATCCATACCGCTATGCAAGCTGTACACAGACTACTTTGAAGTAATGTCGCTTGAGAAGATATACTGTGTAAGTGCTGTTACAGAAGTACGCTAAGCATACTCCTTAAATCATTTCATGAATTTTGTTAAGAAATTATTTATTTCATTGAAGCTTAAAAACAGGTTAAAAGGGTGTACATTATTATAATGAGCTGACAAATAAGTTAATTAATTGTGTATGTTTTCGTTGTTCCCATGGCGGAATAAAGATTCTTGTTTGTGCTGCTAAGTGGCAGCATTAATTGAAGGACAAAGGAGGAAGTTGTAAATGCACAGCACGTCATTTGCACGTACTGTCTAAGTGGGAAGCTAACAGTCATATGGATTTCCAAGATTTTAAGGACCTCTTTTCACGGCCAGCAGCCAACGAGGTATATTTTCCAAGTTGTTAATTAGTCTTTCACAATATTAAGTTTCATTTGCATAAGTTTAATATGACATGTACAATTTGTATCTAGTTGAATGCAGTTCTCACAGCGTGAAGGCAAGGATGTATGAGAAACAAGCTCATGTATTAAACGCCTGTTTCAAAGAACCGACCTGTGCCTGCTGTCGTGCAGAGAGCTACATACTGTAATAAAATGGTTACTGGGGTGAAAGGGGTGTACTCACTTCAGAGACCGCAGTACTAATTCCAAACACTTAAAAGCAATCACCCACGGGAGCCCAGAACTATGACTCACAGCAATGTAGTACACTTGAGCGCTTTCCACCAACTTCCAATTCTCCTCCAGATCCAAATGTTTCTCCTTTTTATAACAGTTAGCAGCAGCCAAGTTAGCCACCAGTGACCTGAAAGATGAGAAGAAAGAAAGAAATGATGAAAAAAGGATTGACTAAGTATATGAATGAGTGTGTGGACATTACCGGTTCGCTCCAGTGATGCACGCGGCGCATGTCCCTGTGGGCTCCACGTCTTGCACGTAGTAGTGGGCATCAATGTGAGCCTCCTCCGCTTTCTTCTTCAGAATCTCTCCAAACTTGTCTTTGCCGATGCAGCCGAAGAAGGTGCCGACATTATGAGGCTCCTGGATCATCCACTAGATACAGCGAGAGGGGAGACACATCAGAACAAATGACGAGAGCTTCATTAAATTACAGCATTACTACGGTGACGTTCTGTATGTCACTGACCTGAGCGACCTTTATGGAGTTTTGTGTCGCTCCCCCAGCGTGGTACTCTGCTTTGAACTTATTCACCAGCTCATCAAACCTGCACAGAGATAAGATAATCCACGACAATGACACTTGAACACTGTATACCATTCCAAGAAGTCAACCAAATGCCTGACTCTTACTCGAGTCAGAAACTTGATTTACAAAAGACATTGACCTCTTCAGGGAGAAGATATTCACTACAACAGACTGAATGCGGAGCAGTAAAAGAAACAAGACGCACATGATGGCCAGCATAGTGTACAACACAAGCCTATTCCTTACTACTTGATGTATGTATGCCTATTAGCCATCGTTCTACACATGTCCAGCATGACCTTAATTGGACAGTGATAACAGGCCCAAGTCTTGAGACAGAGCCAGATGTTGCAGTGGGGTGGGGGGTGGGGGGGGGCTGATTCACACATTGTCTTGGGTCCACGAGAATGAGATGCGATTTTAACATTAATCTTCAGAAAAGTATCATGGACTGAGCTTTGTGCAATGCATGTGCATTTTGAAGTGTTTATTGTCCTACACTTTTGACACCAAAGAAACCACCGTTATGATAGTATATAATAAAAATACTATTATATCATAATAATGCAATATTTGTGTAAAGTGTAATATGTGTAAAAATTCATCTGCCATACATAGACATACACTGCAATGATACTGCTAGCTTAATATATCCCGGTGCTTATTAGGAAGTTCTTTTTTAGATTGCTTAATCAGCCATCCGCCCCCAAGGAGTCCTTGGAGCAGGAACTAGGAACCACATTCCCGGATGATTACTGGCAACCAGTATTGTGGTTGATTCACTCCTGAATTTGTATAAAACATGACTTGCTGCAGTGTAAAGTGGCGCACACAATTCATTAGACCAATTTAAAATGGTCTCGGGTCTACACTAACCATTCACACATATTTTGGTTCTGTCTCAAATATGCCATATTTTGGTCAGAAATCTTTAAAGGGTCATTTCAGATAATATGGTTTGCGCATTTGGGACGCAAGCAGGATGTGAGAGGCATACATAAATTACAACATTTTGGAAATCCCAGGAATATATGCTGGAATAGGGGCAGATTCTGGACGCTCTAGAAAACTTTCTGTGCGGGTTATCGTGTGCAGCTGCTCTATAGGAATCCACTATTCAGTACATAGGGCCGAAAATAAGCATAATAGGTCCCCTTTAATAAACTTTGCATAGCATATAGATCTGATACCTCCCTGGGGCCTTTTTGGCTTTGTTTAGTGCCCCCTTGCAACCAAATGTATCTAGATCCACGCAAACGGTGCAACTCCAGAAGTTGCTTTACTACTTGACTGTTGTGCTGGCACCTGCAAAATGTTGTCTAATAAAAAAAAATAACAGCCACAGGTTGCAGATGGCCCCCAGGCTGCATCTTGGACAAAAAAATAATAATACTGGTAGCTTTGTTTACACCACACACATCGCTTATGCGCAAAAACGGCTGCAGCTTTAACAATAGCCAGCTACCAAGCTTCTTTACGCACTACCCTTTCATAGCATATGTATTATCTTAACAATGCCATAGTTCACAATGTGATTAGCTTCTGGCTGCTTTCTGTTCTTGTGAGACTGTTTTTTCCCCCAAACGAAAGTCACATTTTAACCCTGCTAGATCTTGCGACACAAGATCTCAAGTAATGACATCAGCACATGTGCCTGCTTTGACATATAAACCACCTGTGGGACAGCGACAATTACTACAACATCAACATCACTAAATTAGTCTAAGTACGTCACACCGTGTCACGCCTTTCTGCCATTCCCTTTCACACAGGCAGCTTCCCAACTCTGTGACAGCTTTGGATACCACTTTCAGAGGCTGAAAATGCCTGATCTGACTTTGTCAACGTGCCTTTTATTCAGCACAAGGGGGAAAAAGCCAGACAGAGACGTCTTTCACCATGTGTGAACGGGGCCAAACATTGCTGTCAGACACTGGGCTCATGCCATTAGTCTCATTGTCTGATTGCATGATGCCATGTTGCGGTGTGGTGACTAAATATTCCACCTTTGCTGGGTTATGTGTAAAAAAACAAAGGCAGTTTCTTGCAACTCCACAGGATCTGTGTGAAAGGGGCTGAATAAACAAATGAAAACTCCCTATTAAGGGGAATTAAAAAAAAACCCTCAGTAGACTTCCAGTGAAGCCTGAGTAATGGATGACTTCAAGTGCATTTCCTGTGAATGTACAACTCCTTGATGTACACTATAACCACAGTTGGTCGGTCGGTCGGTCTCTCTCTCTCTCTCTCTCTGTGTCTCACACACACACACACACACACACCAAATTCTTATCTTCGGCTGTTTGTTTTGTGGCTCTTTTCTCAGAGGCACTGGGAGGTGAAAAGTCTTGCTCTGCTATTGGCTGACACACACTCTCCCTGTGCTGAATCCACAGCTTTACTATTGCTGTTCTATAACAGAACGGAGGTCAACGCAGGAGATTTGTGGCCTGCTTTGACTGGCCTGCTCCAGCACAGTAAGGAGTGTCAATATAATAGCAACAGTAAGAGACAGGACACATAAAATAGTCAATATTCTACAAGAGGGGTTGTAAGAGATACCAACATCATTTTATGCTTGTCCTCAGCCAGGATTTGATCATTGGGCTTCAGTGTGTATCTGCAAAAAGGACAAGTAGGAAAGAGGAATTAGATTGCATGGTAGATTATTTTGCTGGGGATAAATACACAACATTCATTGTTTGTGTTTACATGGCTTACTCACACAATAGTAGTGCTGCTGTCTATGTACGTTTTTAATGCAGGAGAGGGTTTTTTGCTTTATTCTGGTTGAGGCTGAATTAGACGTGTGCTTGGCTGGCTTAGATCTATCTAATCCTGGGGTTTTACGCAAGGCCTTGAAGGGTGGACTCTAACCTAACTGGAAGCCACACAGAGCCCTTTGCCCTGGTCACTTCAGTTTGGACACAGAAAAAAAACGCTGATGACTAATGAAGGCTCACACTATAGCAGAGGACAGACCGTCAAATTAAGGAAGTCAAACAATTAAATGTCAAATTGGTGCTCTACTACAATGCAATCGGACGAGTGATCATCATCTTTATCAAGTATCTGGTTATTATGGAGGTTTGACAGCAAAGATTTGTTTGACTGTATATTTATTTGAATTAAATATCTTACTTGTCCAGGAAATCTTTGTCCACCACAGCACAGATGTCCAGCAAGGGATTCCCCATCCCAAAGAGTGAATTAGGACTGAAAAACAGAAACTACATGTTAAAAAGAGGATTTTGCATTCACGTAAGCATACTGAATAATCTCTTGACATTAACTCAACAAGGAGCGTCTTACGGATGGTAGATGTATGCTTTCCCTTAAGTGTTTATAAGTAAGCATGTAGAGAAAATGACAAATGGTGCATGCCTGAGAAAGATACACTTCTAACATTGCATGAATGCATGTGGAAGAAGAGAATCTGGTCCATTCAATTGTGTGATTGCATTAAGAACAAGCTGTGTTTTGTTTCTTGGGATGACAGTGCACTTGAATATTTCATTATAAAAGTAAGTCATGTGATTCTATTAGGCTTCTACACAGCACATTGCTATTACTAGCCAGCACTCTGGATTTGTATCAACGAATAACATCAGCAAGTGGATCTTCTACATGGTTTTCTGTAAGCAAACAGCCACAAGTGCAAGTCAGCGCCCATAATTTGATTGCCTCCTTTGGTAAATATTGACAAAACACACAAGAATATAACATGAATACTACATATTTAAAAACAGGCACCGCACCCTAATTATCTTCTCCAAGAGACACATCTTCCTTGCATAAAGGAAGAGCATATTATTATACAAGCCCCCTATAGATTAAGCCTCTTTACCTATTTAATCTTACCTCAGTGCAGACATCTTCCCCTGTGCTGGAGACCTGTTGAGCAGCTAACACTATCTCAGAAAGAACAAGGCTTTTAAGAACTCCTCAATTTCAGCACTATGGCAAGTCGATGCTTCCCCTGCAAAATTCCAGCCCCTCCTCTTGGATGGGTGAATGGTGGCATCTGAAAGGAGGAAGGGCCAGGGCAGTCGCTCTCTGTCTGGCTATTGGCTTGGATCGCCTCAGTACACTCTTGTTGCAAAGATACGAGCAACATCGTGAGAAGCGTGCTGATGGTAGCTGATTAAGAAAGAACTGGATTTAGCTTTTCGTTCAAACGCCCATTAGAGGTCACGTGACAGCTGTGCCATTCGGACGACGGTGCGTTCAGGTGCCTCACATTAGGTCTGGCAACGGAACAACTATTCCCTGACTATTTATTTCTGCTCAGGTTCTACACACAGTGGGTCACCTTGTGCTCACTGGCAATGACACACAGCCATACTTTTAAGACCGCTACTGAGCTGAAGTGAGCTAAAGAACAATTGCCTGAGTAACCAGTTGCCTGGTTACTCAAAGGACTTTGCACCCTTCTGTTAAACTTTGTCCGACTTTCTAGTCATAAACATTAATGTTGTGAAAAATAAACGTTACAATACGACCGAATTCTGCGTAAGAACCGGGTTATTGTCACACATTGCAACAACTAAATGAACTGTTATTGGTGATTTCTGTAGCGTGTGGTCACCTTAGTTTTACGGGAGATGTTTTGGCCACCGAGTCCGTCTTTTCTCCTTCCGACAGTTTAGCTTTCTTTGCTTTGGGTTCCTCGGAGGCCATTATTGTTGGTCAAACAGGGCACGTTTCGATCACCTTTACCTCGTTTACCTGGTTTTCTTTACCCAGCGTGACTAGTATGGTGGCCAGTTGGTTTTAAATTGCTCATTATTCACCCCGATCGAGGTTTGGCAGGCTGAGGCGTGACGACAGGGACTTCCACCAATCACAAATTGTATTTGCAATACAGTATAGACTTGTTATTATTGTTATTATTATTCATTAACTGATTAAATTAATTATTGATTATTTTCTGTTGTGTTGTTATTATTAAGTTACATCATTATAAATAATTCGTTTTGTTGGTTATTTCAATCAACCAGTGAGGTATTATATGGAGTCGCAGTGTATAAAATAATGGGAATGACTACACATGTTACGAAATAAAAGGGGAAATTGTGCAAAAGTAAAAACACGTGATACGCTTTCTTCTGTGAAGAAATATTTTGACACTTCCGTTGAAAGTTATAGGAGTTCATGTTAGGAATTCATCGCAAAACATATGCCGGGATAATGAACATTTTCACAAGAATGTTGCTCTACGTGACACGAGTCCTGATATAATACACTTATGAAGCTCGATAGTGCAAACGTTTATCTTACGGTGCTGTAAGGGGAAAAACATCCTGACAGACACAAATAAGGGTAGCAAACACACATCAAAGCTGAATTAGTTGTCTGTAAATATGCCTGATAAAAAATATTATTTGTTCTCCAAAAACAAATGCACGGCATTATTACCATACACCGTCAAAACACACAAACATAAGAAGCTAAATACAATATTTAAATATACTGGCTAACATTAACTTGAGAAAATGGTGACTCAAAGTCTTGTGCAGGCATCACGTCAGTCGCTCCTGCCATATTGGCAACATCACCATCGCTGGTAGACCAAACAGTCCGGAGGTAAAAGTTAAAATGTTATTCATTACCTTTTCTGTTTATAGCACATGTATAACTTAGCTTTATAGAGTTGCACATGTTAAATCGTGCTTTGTCGTGTTGACGGTAATTCATTTTGGATCAAGTTCCGAATTCGGAAACTGCAAGTTCAGGTAATTGGAGTTAACTTGGAATGGCAGTCGGTCAGTTGACATAACGTGGCACTTCCGTACAGTCAGTTTGAAGAAAGAAAAAAAACGCGAGAAATACACTGATATATTATGTATTCTGTAAAAGTGCTGACATGAGTGCTGCACAAGTCTATTGACAACAACAACAACAATCGTCTCATTGTTTCAGTTGAGATGATCCACAGTCTGTTCCTGATTAATCACACGGGAGACATCTTCCTGGAGAAACACTGGAAGAGTGTCATCAACAGGAGTGTGTGCGACTACTTCTTCGAAGCCAAAGAGAAAGCGTTGGAGCCCGAAAATGTGCCTCCTATATTGCAGACCCCACATCACTATCTCATTAGTATCTACAGAGGAAAGCTCTTCTTTCTCTCTGTCACCCAGACTGAAGTTCCACCGCTGTTTGTCATTGAATTCCTGCACAGAATCGCAGACACGCTTCAGGTATGAAACTTTTTCATATGTGGAAAAAAAATCAAAAAGCAAATGTCGTTATCAAGTGTTTTGTTGTCAACAGGATTACTTTGGAGAATGCTCTGAAGGGGTCATCAAAGACAACCTGGTGACTGTTTATGAGATTTTGGAAGAGATGCTTGACAACGGCTTTCCTTTGGCGACAGAGTCCAATGTCCTTAAGGAGATGATTAGGCCCCCCACCATCCTGAGATCAGTTGTTAATACTCTGACAGGTAAACAGATGGCCGCCCTTCCTTATGGTCATTTCAAAGTCAATAATGTTTCTGTTATGTTGTCTTTTTTTCCAGGGGGAAGCAATGTTGGAGACATGTTACCAACTGGTCAATTGTCGAATATTCCCTGGAGGCGGGCTGGTGTTAAATATACCAACAATGAAGCATACTTTGATGTCATTGAGGAAATAGATGCCATTTTGGACAAATCAGGTGATTATCTGTTTAGGACCTTCATTCATTCATTTTCTACTGCTTATCCTCACGAGGGTCGAGGGGGTGCGAGGCGGGGTACACCCTGGACTGGTGGCCAGCCAATCACAGGGCACATATAGACAAACAACCATTCACACTCACATTCATCGTTTAGGACCTATTACCATGAAATTATAGCCCGCAGAAAGGGGATGGTGGTAATTGGATAGGGGCTAGTATTATCGAAATGGAAACTTTTTATGCATACAGTATAACAACTTCATTTTTTCAACTTTAACAATGATCTGGAGTGCATGAGAAAGAAGAACGGAAAACATAGCCCTCTTTGACCACGTGATCATGTATTATTAAGTGGCAACCAATTAGGTACTGGTAATATGGTAATGTGTTAACTGTCCTTGTTGTGTAGGTTCCACAGTATTTGCAGAGATCCAGGGTGTAATAGAAGCCTGTGTGAGACTCACAGGGATGCCTGACCTCACTCTGTCTTTCATGGTGAGTTCAATTCCTCTCATATCGTGTGTGTGTGTCCAATTGTGAAACTCATCCCTGGTGTTGTTGTTTTGTGTATTCAAGAATCCTCGTCTTCTTGACGACGTCAGCTTTCACCCGTGCGTGCGTTTCAAGCGCTGGGAATCGGAGCGCGTCCTCTCTTTCATCCCGCCCGATGGCAACTTCACCCTCATGACTTATCATGTCAGCTCTCAGAAGTAAGCACGGCTGATACGGGATGTCTTCATGTGTGTTTTAAACAGGGGGAAATAATTGTGATTCAGTGTTTTCTCAAAGGCTACAAACTACAGTAAAGTCTCGTTATATCGATATCGGTTAAAACGAATTACTACTTATTACGATACTATTTTCATTTCCCGGCAAATTTCTAGTCTTTTATGATATAATTAGCTCCGTTAGTACATACCCGGTTATTATGATAATCCGGTTACTAGGATGCCCTTTTCATCTCCCGCCAGCCAATTTGGTCTGCTTATATCGATACAAAAGCAGCTTAAATCAATCTTTGCTTAAGGATTTCAATACCAAAAAAGAACACGGCGAACGGCTGCTTCCAGTCAACTTTATTTTTCACACTTCCACCACCAGAGTGCAGCACACACAGCGGAAAACCCCCGTCCCTCGCGCCTACCCCTCCGGGTGGCAACACCTTCCCTATCGATAGTTCCGGGGTGAATTATGTCCCGGTAACCGGTAATCACTACAGCGTAAGTTTATTTTTATTTACTGTAGTACAAAATGTATTGTAGTACAAAAGCATGCTAGATACGCAATCCATGAACTCAAGGAGAAAATTACATGCCATATCAAAGATCCGCCCACTTTTAATGCAGTTCGGCGCAGGATCGGATATATGGATAGTCCGGTTATATCGGTATTTTTTCCCACTCCCGAGAATATCGATATAACGAGACTTTACTGTATATGTGACATTCAGAAACTCTGATTCAGTGTTTTTATGTTTGGACGGGTTGAATGGAACAAAAAGTTATTGACTTCTGGGTGTTGGTTTAGTTTCATGCATCGGTAGATTGTTCATACTTTATAAAGTAATCCTTCAGCAATCCTTCAGAGATTCGAATTTTGTAGCATCAGTCTTATCATGGAGTTATCAAACGTGCTGTTTTGTGGTTGAATGTGGCCCGCTAGTCCGGAAAAATATGCATATTTAAGCAGATGTTTTGCCAAAATTAAGCATTTTCAAGCACAAAAATGGCTAAATGAACTAAAGTACAAGTATAATGATGACGCATTCAAATATGATGATATGTACTATTCTACACCGGTCACTAGGTGTCTGTATTATAATATTCAGTATATTATATTCGGTATACGGGGTATACAATGTATACCACGTTATGAAAAAAAACACTAAATTTGTCAGTTATCATTTTTGCGATATGAAAGTGGAGATCCAATTCAGCCATCATGTGGAAATACTTTGTCGCAACCTGTGTTATTCCTCGCATTAGGCATTGGGCATCGATGTGTTGAAACCACAGGCATGTGCACCGGCATTAGCACCAAACACTCCAAACTGAGAATTATTCACGGATACATTTGGGATGTATTTACTGTAATCTCCCCTTACATTTAGGGGGGCAAAGGGGTGTAAATGCATGGAAAGACTATTTCACAGCATTGTATAATGAACAATAGCATGTCGATTGATAAAATCTGCCGTTTTCTGTAATAATCATGTTTTGATTCCTTACCGTCAGTCTGGTGGCCATTCCAGTGTACGTTAAACAAAACATCAGTTTCTTGGAGACGGGTTCTTGCGGTCGTTTGGACATCACAATAGGACCCAAGCAGACCATGGGGAAGATGGTGGAAGGTTTGATGGTCACCATCCACATGCCTAAAGCTGTGCTCAGTGCCAACCTCACAGCCACGCAGGGAAGCTACACATACGACCTTGCCACCAAGGTGATTGTCAGATCGAGAAGTATCTCTCACGCAAAGGAGGGTTTGCTGGCTTTTGTGATTCAGGTTCTGACAGTGTATCCCACGGATGTGTCTTCCTAGGTGTTGGTTTGGGACATCGGGAAGCTGAACCCCCAGAAGCTTCCTAACCTGCGAGGTAGCCTGAGCGTCCAGGCAGGAGCTCCAAAGCCTGAGGAGAACCCTTCGCTCAACATTGAAATGAAGATACAGCAGCTTGCTATATCTGGTAGCATCCAAATATATAATCCAAATGAATTTGTCGTTAGTTAGTTTTTTTTAAATCAACAATTCATGACTGTCCTCTCCACTGTGACGCAGGCCTGAAGGTGAATCGTCTGGACATGTACGGCGAAAAGTATAAACCCTTTAAAGGAGTCAAGTATCTGACAAAAGCCGGGAAATTCCAAGTGCGGACCTGAATAAAAGGTCAACAATCCAGATCCAAACCTCATTACTGATAATGAATGACTTTGCCTTGTAACAGTTATTTATGATGAAGTGTCATGGCATTACATGTTCTGTACATACACCAAGGTGCTTTTGTGGCCTGTGAAGGGAAGCCTTAATAACAAATCAATGTCATTTTCTTTCTTACCACTGTCTGTCTGATGAAGGGAGACTGAGATCACACAATCATGTTGTCAATACTACTTGTATGTCGCCTTGGAGCCTTTTTGCTTATCATTTTCCTACTTGTATATTGAAATATGAAAAATACACCGTCCTTAGTGCAGGTATTGTTGCACATGGACATTTACTCTGTAATGTGGCCTTGTATGGCACCTCAAGGTGCTTCCTTCAGGGCTTTATAGCAATCTATGTAAGATAAGTTGTCTGCACACTAAGATGTCAGGCTGTGATTGGCTGTGGGTCAAATCCAGCTAAAACAGCCTACATGATTGGTACCCACTTATACAATGCACAACCTTGAATGTGTTCTTAAACGCAACGCCCTGTATTTGCACAATCATTTCTCTACATGGAAAAAATACTGCATCTGCTCTTGTATGAATCTCACTTTAAGTGCGCAAGATGTCTTCTAAAAACTTTAAATAAACATGTTTTTTGTGGTTCTTTGAAGTTAATGTGAAGTATGTTCTTCAACAGGTTAATTAGCATGTCACCCTTTTCTATTTCCCTTTATCTGGAACAGTTAATATAAGTCGAAAGAAAAGAAAGAAAGAATATAGAATAGAATATTCTCTTGAAAAAGTGTGGTCAGGAGTGGCCCACAGTTTGAAAACCACTGCAGTACCATTACTGACACCTAGTGACCAGTGTGGAATACTACATAATCCATTTTATTTATAGAGTGCTTTTCAAAAACTCAATTTTGGATTATTAATAGGCCCTGTTCAGTTTCATTCAAGTTCCACTTCTGACTCTGTGGTTATCATCATACCTTTCCTCAGGGCTGACCCTGGCCAAACTGCCCCCCCCACACACACACACTCCTGTTTCAGGCTGATTTACTGCTCTATGCTTTGCAGCAGCAAAGCACATCCCTTGCACATTTATTGAGAATACGCCCCCTTGTCCAAAATGGGGCCCGCTACGGATGGTGGGTCCCGATACACAGCCTGCATCCTTTAGGTGCTCACTGAGTGAAGTCTCATAAGTCTTTCCTTTTTAGTGTAGGTGTGAAGTGAATGAAGACGCATCATCAGCGATACCATTCATCATATCGTCTTTTATTGTTCCAAGGCACAGCACGTGTTGGCGGGGGCCACAAGGTCTCATGATACATTCAGGTTGCGTGGGACACACACGCTCACTCAACTACACTCTGTGTCGCTCTCTGCAAGCGTCTGCTACATGCTCACTACATTCTATCCCTTTCATGGAGTGCCCATTTCTATATTCACACACAGATTACATTTGCCCAGCAATCATACAAAATACTGTATAACTTATGATAAAAGTGACAGTTTACGAAAATGTATGGATTATGTAAGGAACTGACTACTCCAACATGTCTTGTAAAAGCTCTAAAAACCTGCAATGTTGGGCATATCACATCAAACCACCAGGGTTTTTTTCTTTAAAATCAGTCCTAGATGATGTTGAATGGGTGTCACATTTATGATGCCACATACAGGATAAAAGACCATTACATAAGAGATGCAATATTAAACTCAAACATGTGGTAGCACAAAACAAATCCTTTGGTTTTAATCACTGTCATTAATTCAATTGATTAATTAGTAGGGGTTATCGTAAGATCTTGTGTCACAATATCTTGTGAGGTTCAGATTTCTTGTTAAAAAGGGCACTGGACCTGGAACAATAATAAATTAACTCATTAATCACACAATTAATGAAAACAAACTGGATATGTGTTTTCCTCGTCTCTCGCCTCCAAACAGGCTGGAAGAGATTTCAGTCTGTGCATTGGTTTCAGTACCTGGGCGCATTTGTTCCATAGAACAACGGCACGAAAATAGTGAGCCCTTTTGTCAGTCATACATAATTAAAGTATTTCTTTTATTTCTTTCATTGTACTTTTCTTAGCCTGTACAGTGGACCGAGTGGTGAGCCCGCATGCCACACAGCTAGGACACCCAGGTTCCTCCCCCATTCCAAAAACATGCTAGGCTAATTGGCGATAGGTATGAATGTGGGTGGGAATGGTTGTTTGTCTATATGTGCCCTGTGATTGGCTGGCGACCAGTCCAGGGTGTACCCCGCCTCTCCCCCAAAGACAGCTGGGATAGGCTCCAGCATACTCGCTACCCTTGTGAGGATAAACGGTATAGAAAATAGATGGATGTACTTTTCTTGAAATCTCATCTCGCCTCGTGAATGGAATGTCTCATGACACCCCTATTAATTAGTCTTTTAAAATAAAAAATCGGGGATGGGCTTGACGAGACGAGGACTACACTTTCTGGTTCGATTGATGGTATGGTATGGTATTCATGCCAACTGAATACTCTAAACTCCAGCAATGACGCTGCTCAGACTTGCCATAAGAGTGGATGTAGCTCCCACAGTTGACGTGTCGCCCTTCTTTCAAGCAACGGAGCCTCTGCTGATGGCAGCCAAGTGTACTCTATTTTGCTTCAATTCATCAACCACATGAAAAGGCCCATCCCTCTGGCTAACAAATGATGAGTTGCACCAAAGACTGCCTTACAGCCTTGCAGCAATCAACTGGCAAACACTATTTGTGATTAGATTATATTATACAATTCATTGCCCAAGAGTCATAATACGTCTAAGCCAGAAGATTTAACAGTTCAAGTATACGCATCATCATATGGCGCTGATGATGTCACACCATTAAATTCAACCTGCAGAGCAGCGGTTAATTGTAAAAGTAAACATAAGAGGAGGAGGCGGAGATCTGCTCCACCCACGTCAGGCTCCGCCCTTAAGTGTTTCAAATCAGTGAATAAAGCTCACAGCTCGTCATACACAAAACACATAAAACTATTAAGAAACAAAGCATTTAGAAAATAGAAAACATTCTCATGCAAAAAAATAAATATATATATATGTATATATATATATATTTATGTATAACTACCTGCAATTTGCATTTCTTTTTAACACAACATACCAAAAATAGAGATTCTAAACCCCGTTTCTCCATTAAGGAGGAAAAGGATATCTTAAAATGAAGCAGATCAACCACGGATGATAAATAATCATCTAGATCTACGTTGCTACTTTTATCCCAAGAGTGTGCTGCTGTTCTACTTTTTGTTTATTGGTACCAGGGGGTCTTGCGCACCCAGCGGAGGGTGAATCCTGCGTCCGTGCGGATCTTGATGGAGGCAGCCTCAGCTTCCCTTACAGTCTCCTTCACAGACTGCATCAGGTTCTGGGCGTTATGGACCAGCATTTCAGTGGCCTGGTCAAACATGGGGACATATGTATGTGTGAAATTACAACAAAGTGACAAATGTTATCAAAGTTTATGTAGCTGTGTTTTTACTTTATATATATTCAACTGCACAGAGCAGTATATGTTGAGATCAAGGACGCTTGATATTGAGATTTGTACATGTACTTTCTAGTCATATATTCCTGTTAGTAATAAGGCACAGAAAACCAGATGTTTTGTTTTTAATAAATATTTTCTTTATCAACCTCAATGTCTTGGCTTGGTATGCCGGTAGGATCGTATCTTGTACACTGGATTTTATTTATTCCCTTGTTTATCACGGTTAACTGGTTCCAGACACGACCACGACAAATGAATTTCCATCATTCCTTATTTATAAATCAAATATTTTCATAGTTCAGAGCATAGAGATCTATGTGTGTTTTAATAAAAGTTTCAATAAAGTGTGGAGAGAAAGTGATGCCATAGTCAAGCACTAAACGGCAGGAACTCATTAACTTATTCAATCCCAGCCATTTTTTCGCTACTGCATTTTTGAGCATTTTTTGCTGATTGTTCAGGGCACACAGAATATTGTGTCGTAGGATCTATATAGACAAAAGAAAGATTAGACTCTCATCTTTCATCAGGAAAAAAAAAGTTTGTTTTTGCCTTTTTCCTTTCTTGAGTAATCAGCAGTAGAACATTGGTAAGTTTCAGCAAAATACATATACAGTGCATCCGGAAAGTATTCACAGCGCTTCACTTTTTCTACATTTTGTCATGTTACAGCCTCATTCCAAACTGAATTAAATTAATCTCTTACCTCAAAATTCTACACAAAATACTCCATTATGACAATGTGAAAAAAGGTTTTTTTTGACATGTTTTGAATTTATTAAAAATAGAAAACAAAAAAAAAAATCACATTTACATAAGTATTCACAGCCTTTGCCATGAAGCTCAAAATTGAGCTCAGGTGCATCTTTTTTCCACTGATCATCCTTGAGATCTTTCTACAGCTTAATTGGAGTCCACCTGCAGTAAATTCAGTTGATTGGACATGATTTGGAAATATAATAACTGTCTATATAAGGTCCCACAGTTGACTGTGCATGTCAGAGCACAAACACCAAGCATGAAGTCAAAAGAACTGTCTGTAGACCTGCGAGACAGGATTGTCTTGAGGCACAAATCTGGGGAAGGATACAGAAACATTTCTGCTGCTTTGAAGGTCCCAATGAGCACAGTGGCCTCCATTATTCGTAGATGGAAGACGTTTGGAACCACCAGGACTCTTCCTAGAGCTGGCCGGCCTTCTAAACTGAGCGATCGGGGAAGAAGGGCCTTAGTCAGGGAGGTGACCAAGGCCCCGATGGTCACTCTGTCAGAGCTCCAGCGTTCCTCTGTGGAGAGAGGAGAGCCTTCCAGAAGGACAACCATCTCTGCAGCAATCCACCAATCAGGCCTGTATGGTAGAGTGGCCAGACGAAAGCCACTCCTTAGTAAAAGGAACATGGCAGCCTGTCTGGAATTTGCCAAAAAGCACCTGAATGACTCTCAGACCATGAGAAACAAAATTCTCTGGTCTGATGAGACAAAGATTGAACTCTTTGGTGTGAATGCCAGGCGCCATGTTTGGAGGAAACCAGGCACTGCTCATCACCAGGGCAATACCATCCCTACAGTGAAGCATGGTGGTGGCAGCATCATGCTGTGGGGATGTTTTTCAGCAGCAGGAACTGGCAGACTAGTCAGGATAGAAGGAAAAATGAATGCAGCAATATATAGAGATATCCTGGATGAAAACCTGCTCCAGAGCGCTCTTGACCTCAGTAGACTGGTCATGTACCTTGACCATATAGACAGTAGACATTAGCACACAGCCAAGATCTCAAAAGATTGGCTTCAGAACCACTCAGTGAATGTCCTGGAGTGGCCCAGCCAGAGTCCAGACTTGAATCCGATCGAACATCTCTGGAGAGATCTGAAAATGGCTGTGCACAGACGTCTCCCATCCAACCTGATGGAGCTTGAGACTTATTGCAAAGAAGAATGGGCAAAACTGCCTAAAGATAGGTGTGCTAAACTTGTGGGATCATATTCAAAAAGACTTGAGGCTGTAATTGCTGCCAAAGGTGGATCAACAAAGTATTAAGCAAAGGCTGTGAATACTTATGTTAATGTGATTTTTTTGTTTTCTATTTTTAATAAATTCAAAACATGTCAAAAAAACCTTTTTTCACATTGTCATAATGGAGTATTTTGTGTAGAATTTTGAGGTAAGTGATTAATTTAATTCAGTTTGGAATGAGGCTGTAACATGACAAAATGTAGAAAAAGTGAAGCGCATGAATACTTTCCGGATGCACTGTACATATATTTTACAAATATAATAATACCATGAACAAATAAAACACGACTGAACTGTGTGTGTGTGCACATGTTTGCGCGCGTGCATGCGTTAAAATTTCACGCAATCTCACGCCAAATGGTGAGAGGTCGTTTCACTTCCTGGCTGCTGTGCATGAGAGAGATGCAGGCCGAGTTCTTATAAAATGCATTTATGCTACCTGGTGGTCGTATTTCGGCTTAAAACCGCACCACACATGATCTGTTCTATTGTGGAGTTGCATCATCACCTCTTTGTGCCTCTCACACAAAAAAACGATGTATGAATACATCTTTGGTAGTGAGCAGTTGAGTTGAGCAAATGAGTTAATGAATTCCCGTGTGACCCTAATGAGGATAAGTGGCATAGAAAATGATTGGATGGACAATAAATATTCAACACATCCAATACAGTGAGTGGAAGTCAATATTTAAGAATAAGCATTATCTACCCTATAATATGTCCAATGCAGGAAGAGATGACAACATCATACCACATGGTGGCTTTACCTGCTCGGACTCCTCCTCGCTAATGTTTGTTCTACCCAACATGGTGGCTTTCACAGTGGAGAGAATCTTCAGCTGAGTGCTGATTGTGGGGATCCGCTCGCACACCTTAAGCAGGAGAGAAAGAGGACAGTCAATTAAGTTTTCATCAGGGGAATGAGGGGCAAATGGAGCAGTGCCCCATCGGATCCTGCAGATGGCACTACTTGTGGGAGTAGAGTTTTTAGAGTCCTCTCTGAAGTGTATATGTCTGACTCTCCCTGTCCAAGCAACAAGTGGCTGTAAAAAGTGACAGCATGAGGTGACAGCAAGAAAACAATGCATTCACCTGCAGCAGGTTAGTTCTGATGCGTCTGTCCGTGCACTGTTTGGCCACTTCTTTAGCCAGCCTCGTCACCTCATCTGAAGCCTTGGCGATGTCCTTGGCGCACTGGATAAGTGCCCGCTTGTTGCCACTGCCGCCACGCACCAGGCGGGACATCTCCGCCATCAGTAGAGCCATTCGCTTAGCGGCGGCGATGATGTCATTACCCTGGAGAAGATATTTGGATCTACATTGTCTATGTGACACACTGTTCTGTTATTATTAAAGGTCCCCTATTATGCAATGATTTTCAATCATAAGCGTCCCTAGTGCCTGATTAGGAGCACCAAACATGACAATCTGCCTAACTTGTTTC
Source organism: Doryrhamphus excisus (assembly GCF_037039965.1). NCBI lineage: Eukaryota > Metazoa > Chordata > Actinopteri > Syngnathiformes > Syngnathidae > Doryrhamphus > Doryrhamphus excisus. The sequence continues at coordinate 13,226,224 of NC_136376.1, read as the reverse complement.
CTCCACTTTTGAGCGGGAGAGGTGCTCATAGGTTGAAGGTCATTGGTCGCTTTTGAAAATCCAGGCTTTCGTTCCCAGGGATCACTAAAAATACTCTTAAACTGTCTAAATTACTGCATCAGGGCTAGATTTTGGCCACTACACTAACAATACACTACTGCGGGCCCTCTAAGGCCAAAACTGCTGATAAACTGTATAATACGGGACCTTTAATGCGAGGTTAAGGGCATGAAAATGGCAGCTGAAACCTGAACCAAAGCATCATTTTAGGAAGTTCATGCAGTATGCACATACTGTAGTGACATTTCCATGCATGATGACCAATGTCGGAGTGTCTGCCTCAGTTTTAAGGTTAGGAACCATGAGTGGACAGCGGACTGCCATACACACACAACACACAGTCTGACATGAGGGTGCAGAAACAGGTACAGACAATGTCATGGGCAAAACTACATCACCCAGAAGTCTTTGGGAAACTGTCATCCTTGGCATCACGGGTTGGTCAGACGACTGGTGATTGACAACAGAGACACCCCCCTTTCCCTAATCACCGACGAGGTGAAGGGATGTTGTGAAGCTAGCACATTATAGTGGTGCATCATAAAAAAAGCCATTCCATCAATCTTCACCCTTTAGTACACGTTTAGCATTGTCTGAGTGTGATGCAGCAGCCACAGCTGGTAAGTAGGTTTCCATGGTAACGGAAGATGCACAGCTCACTGTTTATGCTGGTGTTGGATGTCATTTTTCTTTGCATGCGTGTGTTTCAACCCATCCTCAGACCCGCGTACGCGCATGTGACATGTATGTGAGCAGACCTTGCTGGACCACTTGCGCGCCTCCTGGTGGAGAGACTGGGCAGCTGCGAGCATGGGTTGATTGACAGGCTGGTTGGAGGGCATCATCAGCAGCTCTGGCTCATAGTCATCCTCACCGTCAGTAAACTCATCTTCATCGTCTACCTCTACCGCCTCCTGGCACGGCAGGGCAGGGCAGAGCAGAGCAGCGGGGGGGGGGGGGGGGGTATTGGCGGTTGGAGGATTGATTGGAGAGGAAAAAAACGTGTAGGGGAAAGAGAGACAGCCAGGATAGGTGGAAGGGAAGGAAGCATTTAGTACACTATGAGAAGCAGCAGGTGGAATAACAGAGGACAGGGAGACCCATCGGGAGAAAGGCATACAGGCATCATGGAGAAGCAGGAAGGGGAGGCACAACTGCACAGCGCAGGGGAAACGGACTAGAGCTATTTCGAATATTTAGAAATAAAGAAATAAAGCAGGAAAGCCGAATGTGACTTCACGGAAGTGAGATATTTCTGGTGTGACCCTCACGTAGATCCTAGATTTCATGTTACCGCCACACAAAAACACACACATATATGCATTTAAAACATCAAACAAAAGGTTTGATTTGACAAGATGGACATGGAGCTCTATCATAAATAAAACAATTCATGAATGTGCAGCTTTGATTGACAGTCAGAGAGGTTTATTATTGCGGTAGCAGTTTGCAGAAGTGAACGAAAATATTAAAGCATGGTTGACTTGAAAGCTCTAAAACTGCTTCTTACTGCATTTATGAGCTAATCAATATGATGTGGGTATACTTCATGAAATATCCAGATTCATATTCTTTTTTTCTTGACCAGATGACAGTTTCCAGTTTCCTTCTGAAATTGGAATCTACCCACAGATCTCCACATTTCAGGATCAACATGACTCAGCGAGACACTGACGCTAATAAAAATCAACAATGTCTTGTGACACACGTGGGTGTGTATTGTGTGTATTGTGCGTATTGTGTGTATTGTGTGTCCACTGACCTTGCTGGACCACTTGCGGGCTTCGTCGTGCAGCTGTCGGGCCGCCACCATCATGGGCTCGCTCAGCACCTCACCAGCTTTCTGCTCCGGGAACTCTTCGTCTTTTTCTTCTGGAGGGGGAGGTCGAGGGGGTGGCACCTCACCCTCTGGCAAGGGGGGCTTAGGTGGAGCCTGCTCATCGCTTACCTGCATGTTAAGACACAGTATATGTGTAATGTAGACCACATTTTATATATTGTTATCGCTTTCGACTTCAATCACAGTCAATCGTCATGTAAACAATTTTAATCATCTACATAAAAATATATATATTTTTAACTAATTTAATTTAATTTAATTTAATTTAATTTAATTTAATTTAATTTAATTTAATTTAATTTAATTTAATTTAATTTAATTTAATTTAATTTAATTTAATTTAATTTAATTTAATTTGTTAATTTAATTTTTTAACTTTTTTTCTTGTATTTATTATAAATTAAAATTTAAAACATTTTGAATACTATTTTTGAAGATTCTTATCTAATTCAATCAGAACTTTTAATTGGGACCTCTTTGCCATGGAATTAAAAACAAGCAAAAACAATTATCAAAGAAACAATTAGATAAGCTAATGAATAAAACATATTTTTAGTTATACAGTTATTTATTAGGATTAATTATATCTTCTATTTATTATTACTATTATTATTATTATTTTCCTGATAATATAAAACATTTCGGATTTCTGTTAGCCCCAAACAGAAAGATTGTGGTTAAAAAAAGCTACAATTAAATGAACAGAAAATATAAAAATACATGTAAAAAGTAAATAAAAAAAGAGCTACCAAATATACATATGGTACTTATAAAAGTCTAAAAAGTACCACTCTTAGACCTGAAATAGTCCTCAATAGAAAATAGAAATTGAGGGCACTGAATTGCCTCAAAATGACGACCATTTCAATGAAGCGTTTAATGACAGTATCAGAGTAAATGTGTTAGTAACTGCAGGACTTACGTGGAGCTGATCTAGGTCAGGCGGTGGCGGTGGAAAGTCCAGCTCCTGAGGTTGGAAGGCCTCTCTGACTTTTCCCACTGCAGCCAAAATCCTCAGACAGGAGTCCAAATAGGCCTTCTGCAGCCCTGTGAAGGGTCAGAGGTCATCAGGTAAAAATATTCTTTAAATCTTCGACTGAATGTACCTTTATCTTGTATGTTGCCGGCCACCGCCTTGGCGTCCATGACCATGGGTGAGATGGTGTGCGACAAAATGTCTGATGCATGTTTCACTGTGTCTCTGAAGCGCGGGTCTTCGGAGTTCTCCACTTCCCTCTTTGCTACCAGCAGAACCCGATTGGCTCGTCGAGCGATGCTTGTCGCCCCGGCAACGAGCATTTGGGGCTGAATATTCGCCATGGCAACTCGGCACTTGTCAATGTCTTTTTTGATGGCTTCCTCTGAGGCGTCGAGCAGAGACTTGGTGTCTATGGCCTCATCCACCAGACCTGGACACACACACATTTAAATGTGTTAAATGACTTTCAAAATGATGTACGCTGATATTACAGAACTTTGCTAATAAAATATAATACAATATATTCATTTTCTATGCTGGAGCCTATCCCAGCTGACTTTGGGCGAGAGGCGGGGTACACCCTGGACTGGTGGCCAGCCAATCACAGGGCACATATAGACAAACAACCATTCACACTCACATTCATACCTATGGACAATTTGGAGTGGCCAGTTAACCTAGCATGTACGTTTTGGAGGAAACCAGAGTACATGAGAAAACCCACACACTCACGGGGAGATCAGTGGTAGCAATCGCAAATAACAATTAAACATAAACAACAGAGATTCAAACCCATGTTCACAGTTAGGAACCACTTTGGGTGTGCGACCAATCACACGACCCGGAGGCCGGGTCAAGGTCTGGAAAACCTAAAATGTTTTCTGTGCTGGTTATCGTGTGTAGCTGCTCTATAGGAGACCATAAGTCAATACAAAGGGGCGAAAAATAGGAATAATGGGTCCCTTTTAACTGTATTATATGAGCCGTGAAGAGTTGCGTTCAAAGACACCAGATACTTGAAGCTGAATTCATGTTTTGAGTGTAGATTCCTGGGATTTCCAAGCATACTTAGATGCTACAAATTGTCCGCAGTTAGAGTTCGGTTAGTAAGTGATAAAAATATCCAGTTATTGTTTTTCTTTGTCTTTCTGTTTATGTAGACCAGACGTGCGCGTGCGCATACTTAAGACTTTATTTTGGTTTTCGGAGTGTCCATGAGTGCATCTCGTGACAATGAGGAAGTGTCGTCCAGCGCCCAGCCACTTCCATTGTAATATCATATATTATTTGCATTACTACGTTTATCTTCTGACTCACTACGCTGCCAAAAATGTAAATTTGATTGAGAAAAGTAACAGCATTTAAATTCAGCTGAAGTTATTTGAAAAAGCTGTCACCTGTGAGTCTCTCCACATTGTCAATCCATTGGTTCTTCATGGTGTCAAAGTGCTCGTACGCTGCCTTGTTGCCGGGATTCTTCAACAAGATTCGAGCAGCAGAAGTCACCTATCATAACAAACATGTCATGCTCACACACTTGTGTTTTGTCTCCGTACAGGTTGTTGTGTGGAATTATGCTAATCAGGTGGGTCAAAACTGGCAAAAAAAACAAGCACCTGTGGTGTAAGCTCACGGGCATGTTTGACCGCAGCGTGGATCCCTTCCACTGTGCTCTTATTGGCTGTTCCCACAGCAGCCGCCTTCTCAGCAGTTGCACTCAGACGGCTTGCGTGGGTCTCAAAGTTACCTGCACGCTCATCAAAAACCTTCAACAGAGACACAGGGCTTTTACTTTCAGCCGCTTGGATGCTACAGAATTTGTGCACACGGCGTGACTGACCTCCCCTCTGTTGGGGGCATCGGCGGGAGCGGTGGCAGCCACGGCCAGCAATTTAATAGGTGTGGTGGTGTCACTGAAGACATCTGATACTTCCTGGGTCATCACCTCCTGCATATTCTGCCTCAGGTCCTGATACAACCATTTTACGTTCCATTGTCAGTCCACCGGGTGGCGCTGTGCACCAGTTCTTTTAATCAATTCACAATCGTGCCTCATTTTTAAGACTGAAATAGTGTATAGTCTGCACCACAAATGTGTTCTATCTGTTTACTGCAACTTTGAGATATGTAAAAAAAATGATAAATCCCAAATAGTACAAGGAATTTGAACAAAGTTGGTTGCACAACTACCTTAAGGCCATCATGGAGTTGTGCGACCGTCGCCCTTGCGTGGGGGGCCTCAGCCTCCCCCCTGCCTGCCATGTCTGCCAAGGATGTCATCAGACCCTCTACTCGGTCGCAGCGTCCCATCATGTCCTGGCGGTAAGGTCCCAACAGGCCCCCTGCCAGCCTCCGTCCTTCTCCAATCATCCCCCTGATCGCTGCCTGACCTGTGGCAAGGATAAAGGTCAGAGGTCATCCTCCATATCGCATTTAGACACCTACTCTATCATGAAAAATAAATCTATGGAGATCTTGGAAGTAGTGGCCACAAGTATTGAGACAGACTTAATTATCATTCAATTCATCATTGTCCCAATTGTCCCTTTTGACTATAAGGCATATACCATAAATGTAATTATAGGTGATGTATTTATTTTTCTCATCTGAAAAGATGACGTTAATAATTAGGGTTTTTGTTCTGCTTTAAAAATGATTTGGCTTGCATGATAAAGTGAAAAGGAAATGTAGAACTCTTTGACCACATGATCAGTTACTACCGTATTTTCCAGACAATAAGTCGCACTTTTTTTTCATAGGTTGGCTGTTCCTGCGACTTATACTCCAGAGCGAAATGAAAAAACTCTTTATGCTACATAAACATGGACACCTTTTCTGTTCATGTTTATTTTTTTGTAGCTGAATAACCATTGTGTTAGCATTTCTTACACCTATTCAGCCTATTCTCTATTCTTTTATTGTTAGAACTTGGCTTCCAAGAGGACTTAATGTCTGTTTTGGTCAAGATAAATTACGCGCAAAAAATGCGACTTATACTCCAGTGCGACTTATGTATGTTTTGTTCTACCTAATTGTGCATTTTTGGCCTTGCGCGACTTATAGATTAGATTAGATTCAACTTTATTGTTATTGCTCATGTCACTGGTACAGGGCAACAAAATGCAGTCCAGAAAATACTGTAATTATATTAACTAACTCCAGCTTCCTCCCACACACCAAAAACATACATGATGACTTTAAAAAAGTCAGCTGGGATAGGCTCCAACATACCTGCGACCCAATTGCGGATAAGTGTCATAGAAGACAGCTGGATGGATAGACATTAGCTTAACGACAGCAACAGAACCAATGTTGGAATAGCAGTAAGACGCAAACTGCTAAGCCAGCATGAATACCACAGCTTCTCATTTTTTGCTTTTGCAGACCACACACTAACACCTACAAGAGACGCGGCGGTCGACTGAACAGAGGCGTTAATTTACAGTACAATCTGAAGTCATAAATATCGAAGCGTCATCATCGGAAAGGAAAAGATAGGAGTACCTGTGTTCCACTCTAATCTCTCACACTCTGCTCCCATGAGGCAGCATAGGAGGGAATAGGTGACAATTAAACAACAGACACACAAAACAGGATTTAAAATGCCATTTTTCCTTCTGATGGTGTCGTAGATGAGGATGTACCAAACCCAATATCATTCACTGATCAGAATCCCTTATTTGGCAGCTAATATAGTATGCTATAAGTATGCAAACACTCCCTCACCTACACCTCTATCATCCACTCCAGGGTTAGCGACCCAGCGTAGAGCTTGCTCCATTTTTCCCTCCAGAGTGACTGCAGGCTTGGCGGGCCTCATGTTGGCCACAGCCCGGTTGGTCTTGGCTTGCAAGGTCAGCAGGGCTGCCCCGATTTGCTTGGCCAGAGCACGGGCCTCCGGACTGTCACCTTTACCTCTGAGACAACAAGAAAAAAAAGACAGGAAGTTTAAGGAAATGCACAAACAAGCATGAAATGAGAGGGGAAATAGTGTATTTAGTAGTCCAAGTCTCCTGTTCGATCATCACCCTTAAAAGGAAAAATCAGATTTTAGATAGTGATCACTTTGTTAGTCCAAAATCTAACTAACCCTTTGTTAGATCACCAGCCTTAAAAGGGAAATACCACTGGCTTGAATTCAGAATATCTATAAAGTTGTACAGATCCGGCCTCATGCCTGAAGCCAGCTGGGATAGGCATATCGGGGGCATCGGAGCCACAATCATCAATGAAAAGTGGCAACCCAAATTGCGTAAATGTTTGACTTTATTACTTACTTAAAATTCTGTATGTAACACAGCATGAGCTGCAGCAGTGCGATGCTGTCTCTCTTTATGGCATGCTCTTCCCCAGGAGATATCTGCAGCTATGTGTGATGTCTGCAGATATGGACGGCGCGTTAAGACCCCACTCAATGTCCTTTCGCTCAATCTTTACACTTAGCAAGTGTAGCAAGTAAATGGCGTAGCAACTAAATGGCAAAGACGAGAATGCCAGGTGCATTCACAGACATCAGGTCATTCCATTTGTTACAACCTGCAACCCATGGAACCACCAGTTGAGAATCACTGAGCTATATGACTACATAGGCTATATGCTATATGTTTTATAGGACCTGCTACAAAAATTCATATCAGAGATCATCTATATGACATGTTTTTAGAAAAATACTGCTGTTTTTAGGAGTTTTGCTGCAAACACGTTTTTGAACTGAACATACAGTCATTTATCAGCCAGATTTGGTTCCAAATTGTGGCCTGGATGCCATTTTTGGCTGGCAGCTCGACCGAATCAAAATGACCCTTTGCATTTTTGTATTGTTCCCTACGCAGCCGGGTACATCCTGGATCAGTCGCCAGCCAATCGCACGGCACATATAGACAACAACAACCATTCATACAATTTAGAGCCAATTAACCTAGCATGCATGTTTTTGGAATGTGGGAGGAAACTGGATTACCCGGAAAAAAACCCAAGCACAACATGCAAACTCCGCACAGAGATGCACAGAGTGGAGATTCAAACACAGATCTCCTGACTGTGGGGCCAACATGCTAACCACTAATTGACTGTGCGGCCAACATGCAATTATTAAATGTGACTAAAAAATGGAGACTCAAATCAATACAAGTACAGGACATCCTGGTCCTGAATGGTCCTGATAACGGAACAAGAGACTTACTTGCTTTGTTTATGTGGATTTCCTTTTATGGTCATTTCATTTAGAATCTAGACAAACAATGACTCACGTCACCATGACTCACTGGATTTAAGGAACCGAGCAAAGTCTTTCCATAAGGAAGTTTAGTGGCCATGGTGGCCATGTGGTATTTCCCTTTAAGTCATTTCATATTTGAAACCCTTTTTGAGTAGTTTATCAACCTTATTGTGGGACTGACACCCAACGCTGACATACAACAACATAACCTCCAGGCAGGTAAAACGTGCCAGGTACTGGTGATATGGGGCTGTACTCTCCTCCTGGAATAAAGAGTCTGAGAATGACTTGAAAATATTCCCTAAACAGCGTTAGCTGCAGTGTCAAATGAGAACCAAACGCACAGTTTGCGTAGCTCCACAAGTCTGGTGGTAAGGCCTGCGATCTCACTGATGGAGCGCAGGATGTCCTCCCTGTCTTTGGGGTCCTCACACAGGTCGGCGATGCGTTTAGCCTCTGCTAGCAATGCCCTGATGTTCTCCTCGCCCTCTGGACCACCGTTAGGGTCAGCCAGCCAGGCCTGAGCAAAATACAAAAACATCACCAGAGATAGAGACCCCATTGACTGTTGTGTTGTTTTATCACACCTGTGCAGCATCCAGCCTCCTGGCGATGGCTTGCTTGGCATTGATAAGGGCCTCCAGTCTGCGAGCAGCATTGTCAACTTTGCCAAATAACAAGTCAAAGCCCTGAGAGCACTGGCCTGCACGCTGCACACAAGCCTGGCTTGGGCCTTGGCCTCTGTTGCAAATACACACAAAAGCATGAACACATGCACACAAATGAATGGTATACCTTCTAACAAACGTGCACAAATGGCATACCTGACTCTGAGATCTGCAATCTGATCGGTCATTTGACTCAAAGCTTTATGTGTTGCCAGTATGTCCTTCCTCTCCTTCCCGGCGCACAGCTCTCCCACCTTTCCGGCCTCGTCCAAAATCACACGTATGGCGACCTCACCGGGATCTCCTGAGGGGGATGCACACCACAAAATTGTTCTATAGCAACATTTGAGCAACACAGAAGACACCTCAGACACATACCTGGTTGGGCATAGGGGTCTTTCAGCCAACTTTTAGCTTGGTTCATCTTAGATTCAATCAAAGCCAGAGATCTCTTCAGTGCCTCCATATCCTGGTATAAAAACGGCCACAAAATAATTAAAAATGATAACAAGAGAAAAAATTACATTAAAGCCATTAAGAATAATATTTATATATGCGTATATAGCATATAGTCATTAAATTATAGGAATATGTATAAATGATATTTGATGTAAACTCTGCCAACAAGGTCCTGTTTGAAGATTTACTCTTTATTTTTAGCAAGTCTTACACAACAAGTCATGAGGAAACGGCCAGAGGACTATTTTCAGTTGTTGATTAATCATTTTTTTGTGACTGGCGTTGACAATTTTGGTGCACAAGTCATGTTTGTGGCTAAAAATAAAGTGATGTCATCAACAGAATGACACAACAGCTGCAAAGGACCATGCAATATAAGGATTTTGCAACAAATCATTCCCAATCCTATATAGTAGGATTATAGATTATAGTGGTATATAGGAATCTCATTTTAACAAATTGAGTTTGAAAATAAGGATTTCCTTGATTGAGGAAAATGATTGGGGAAAATGAACAAGACTCCACTTAAGTGTCATTTTCTAAATGGTATTTCTATATAGGGTACATTTTATATGGCAAAGATGTTTTGTGGCAGTGTAGCTGGTATTAAATGTCAGTGAATCGACTAGTGGATTATTACGCCCATCTCTCGTCAATAGAACGAGAGAAAACTGTTGTATGTAATAAAAGATTATTGTACAATACGCAGCATGCCATTATGTTATCACAAACCTTTGTTTACTTGAAGAATCACTGAAAAATGAGTGCCCCCCCCTTCCGTCATATAACAGAGAAAAACATTTATTTCCAGCTCAGGGGACGATAAAACGCTTGAATGGAGCCATTCAACAGCTCGTGTATTATGGATGTGTGTGGGCCAGCTTTTTTTATAATTTATGACCCGGGGATGAGGGCCACACTTCCCTCCACGCAGCGACACAAAGGCGAAACATTGTGTGTGCATGTTGCATGCACCAAAACATGCAGTGTTACAGGTTAGATGAGTGAAATAGATTTTTATCATCCTCTCATGTTAAAAAAAGCTTCAGCAACATTTCAGAGTGAGGTTATTTTAGTTGAAAACAACAATAGCATGTCATATATGACGTGAGCTGGTGATTCAATATAGTGAATAAGTATATAGTGCATTGGATATACAGTAGGAGGTCATGTCATCTTTATCAAGCAATTTGTCTCACAATAGACAAACAGATACACAGATGACAATATAGTGACGCTTTACATATACAGTACAGTGGTACCTCGGTTTTCATTATTCATTTGTTCCAAAACGTCCGCCGAACACCGATATGTACAATAAACAAGGCAATTTTCCTATAGAAAATCGTAAATACGTAAATACAATAAATCCGTCCAATCACCTCCTCCCCAAAAATATATACACCTTTGATAAAGAATAATTATAGTTTTAAAACACAGCAAAATAATGACAACATGACAAATAAAGTGGACAAATGAACGTTTAACATCCCTTTCACATTTATTTTGCCTTTTTTTTTACCTTTCTTTCCTTTCCTTATTCTTTCTCACCTTCTTTATTCCATTGCAGGGAATCACAACTTTCTTATTTAGCAGTCGCAGTGCTTTGTTCAGACACTTGATTCCGTGGAATGATACGGTATAAGGTAGAGCTGTCCCGGCCATACAGGGTTGTTTTTTGGAAAATGATGAAAACGTGCTGGTTTTTATTGATTTACATGTTGTCGTGTTTTGGAATCATTTTGGTGCCTATTTTTTAAACTTCCTTTGGAATTTGTGTCTTTGGGTATAGATAGCATCTTTTTATTTTTACTTTACTTTCTGTGAATAAACTTTGTGTAAATATGCCATTGGCAGGCTGAGTGTGCTGGTTTTTAGTGATGAAAATATGGTCACCCTAGTACAGTGCACTTTTATATGATTACCAAGACAACGCACGAAAACCAGAGGCAAAATTTTGGTGCATCATATGAAGTGAATCATATGAAAACTGAGGTTTGACTGTATACAATACATCAGCTGACTGAAACACATGACACACAGGCTCTTAAGTATCAACATTACACTACATATACATTTATAAACATTCCTATAAATGTGTTAAATTGCACTTGAATTTAAAAATCTACACACACACACGCATGCTGGAGGCTGCAGATGGGGAGAGAAACAGGCTTACCTTCTACAAGGAGGAAAATAATGGAGAAGGAAGGTAAAGAAAGAAAAAGAAAAAGGGGTTACCCTAGCAAGCCAAAAGAAAAGGTGAATCACAGAAAGTAAAGAGTGGCTTTTGGAGATGCTCTCTGCAGCAAAGAGGGCTGTGTGGCTATCAGACTGCATGTGTGTGCGAGTGCGAAGGCATTCCCCACCAAAGGATGCAATCTAATAAGTGCGTGGGGATTCAATTGGGAGGCCCTGGGTCCAAAATGAGATCAAATGAAACTCGAGACGAGCGTCGTACCTTGTTAGCCCAGGCGTCTTCATCCCACGTCGTGAGCTGTAAGACTCTGATGATCTCGTTCATCTCGCCGCTCATCTTCTCAAAGGTAAACCGTCGGTTCCTCTCAGCCTCCTCCACACCAGCGCCTCGACCACTCTTGGTTGCCACAAAAATCTTTATTGCTGAGAACAAAAAGCATCGGCACCTCCATCAATTGTCGGTATCACTTATCCACACTAGGGTTGCAGGTAGGATGGAGCCTATCCCAGCTGTCTTTGGGTGAGAGGCGCGGTACACCCTGGACTGGTTGCCAGCCAATCACATATAGACAAACGAGCATTCACACTCACATTGGACAATAAAGAGTCTCCAATTAACGAGGACGCATCATTTTAGAATGTGGGCGGACGCTGGAGTACCCAGGGAGAAAACACGCACACACGGGGAGAACATCAAAGCTCCAGATGTTTGAATCCACAATCTCCTGACTGTGATGACTCGTTTATCGCGGTAAACTGGTTCCAGACCCGACCGCGATAGGTAGATTTCTGAGAAGTAGGATGTCTTCTTTAGAAATGGAATCGTTTTGCAGTAATGACATTAAATTCTTCTAAATATGTTTTTCCTATTATTAGAGCCCTCTAGACTGTAGACTCCGGTTTCCTCCCACATTCCAAAAACATGCTAGGTTAATTGGCACTCCAAATTGTCCATAGGTATGAATGTGAGTGTGAATGGTTGTTTGTTTATATGTGCCCTGTGATTGGCTGGCCACCAGTCCAGGGTGTACCCCGCCTCTTGCCCGAAAACAGCTGGGATAAGCTCCAACATGGCCGCGACCCTTGCGAGGATAAGCGGCAGAAAATGAATGAATGAATGTTATTGATATTGTAGTGAGATCATTTAAACCTGCAATAAACTACGATCAAGTCTGGTACTGGTCTCATCGAAACCAATCATGACCAATGTAGAATACTACATTCACAATTAGACACAATGTGTCTTCTGCAATGTATTTGTATTTTAGTTTTGGTGACTTCATTTATCCATTTTTAAGCTTGTAAATGCTTACTTCAGACAAAAAAAATACTTGAAATTGACTTCAATATGCATTTTTTACTAATAGGCCATGTTCAACCATGAAACAACATGATTCATGATCAGCATGATCAATATGTTTAAAAAAAACTAGATTTTTTAAATTCGAACCACATGTGGCGGGGGACAACACAGCAACACAGCAGAATTCAGGTTGTAGATCCAACAACACCGCAGCTATGCTTCGCTTTTGGCTGAAACACAATAGTGGCTTTGCATCGTCGATCAGCAGAAAAGACGATGGCAGCTCCTTGCATAGGGGGAAATCATAACGAAAAACTGCCTCTGTTAAAATTTGACCAGCTTGCAGAAAGACACAGTTTGTGACACAGGCCGCTCACAAAAACATGGCTTGGTTGTGTACTTAATGTGTACTTTCACACTTGATAAGTAGGCAGGCAGAGCCAGGTTTATGTACGTGAATACAAAGAATCAATAGTCACTTTTACATGGTAGGCATGTGGTGTATTTAAGGCTGTATTTAAGGCTGCTTTAGCCACTTGCAAGTAATATTATATGAATAAAATATTGACACACCCCTCTTAATTAACAATAGTGTTTTGGTTTGAGCCCTTAATCATAATACTTTATCTTTTGCAGGCGTCCAACTTTGTGGGCCGTTTTGACTCATATAGGACATGCATGGGGCAAAAGCCGCCCTCTCCTGTGAGCTGATGCAGAATTTCAGACAACAGCTTGCGTGTGTGCTTGCCGTCGGTCTTACAATACTAACTAATGACTGCAATCAGTGTTGCTATAACAACAGCGGCATGCTCAGTGACCCGCTCTCTTTGGCTTTTTGTGGTGCACTCACACATGAACATTCATACGTATACACACCTGATATGAGGACAGGCAGCAGCTCTTTTACGGTGTTCATGGAACTGACGAGCATCTGTCTGTGTTCCTGATGCGTCAGCTCCTGTTGTCTCTCTTCAATCATCTTTGACATCTTGGTCATCCCTGCAGCAAAGACAACACAGATTTAACAACGGAGTAGTTGGCATGCTTTGAATCATCTCATACAAAGTCAGTCAGCAGCAGTCAAGTGTGAATGAATAACCTTGCTATCATATTTCATCCAACTAATGCGCGCAGCTCAGCATATTTGACCTTTTAATCTCTAATGACAAGTAGCATTTTCCTAGTGAGGAGGATCACATCATTGTAGAGGATTTAGAAGAGTGATAACTGCTTTGCTAAACGTGATCTTTAACCTAGAGAATAGACCTAACTAGAAAAATGACTGCTACGTATTGCTAACCTCTGGCTGGCTTTTGGGGTTTGTCTTTTGGAGTAACTGGATTAAGCCTCAGTTGGCCTGTTTTTAGCTTCATGTGGAAAGCAAAATTTAGCTTCAGTTTACGTAGATTAGGGTATGATATTGTTTGCATGAATAGACTGTGTGAGTCCAACTGTGTTCTTAAAGCGCTCATGACACCAAAGCATATGTTATAGCATCAAAAGTCATATTTCCTGTGTTTAAACACTGAAATATTGACAATTTTTTACAATTTATAATTTTGTTTTACATTTCCCATCCCAGGGCTGCACGGCGAGTGGTTGGCACAGGCCTCACAGCTAGGAGACCCGAGTTCAATTCCACCCTCGGCCATCTCTGTGTGGAGTTTGCATGTTCTCCCCGTGCATGTGTGGGTTTTCTCCGGGTACTCCGGTTTCCTCCCACATTCCAAAAACATGCTAGGTTAATTGGCCACTCCAAATTATCCATAGGTATGAATGTGAGTGTGAATGGTTGTTTGTCTATATGTGCCCTGTGATTTGCAACCAGTCCAGGGTGAGCCCCGCCTCTCAACTGAAGTCAGCTGGGATAGGCTCCAGCATACCCCCTTTACCCTAGTGAGGGATGGTTTCTTATAATCCCGAACGTCCAATCCCTTTTATGTTTTTTTTGTGCAAGATGCAAAAAGAGGTGATGATGCAACACTCCACTAATGCATATCCCTTCAGAGCACTTTTAAGCCATAAAAAGTACATTTGATGAGAGCTCAGGAGAGATCACAGGAGGCAGGAGGAAGTGAGACAGCGTGGAGGAGTGAAGCGTGCATAAGGTTAGACATTGAAAGGGAAACTTTAACACATGCACACGCACACACGTGTATATATGCACACGCACACACGTGCATATATGCACACACACACATAGTTTGGTTCCATAGCTCATGTTATATCTGTAAATAAATGGTTATTTTGATGTAAAAGCACTCATTTTTGTGTTATTGATGTTGGTATAGTTGTTTAGATATTTGAGCTGTCACAAAAGAAAAAACACAATTTCTGTCAAAGTGAAAGTTATGCTTGAAATGCTTCTTTTCACAACAAGTTGGGTTTCTCCCTTCTCTAGTCAGGAACTGATAATTTCCTGAAACCGACCTATGTTCTACTGCTGATGACTAAAAAAACAGAAACGGGAAGACTCCTGTCTTTTATCAAAAAGATGGGAGTCTAATCTTCCTTTTAGTAGCTTCCATGTTTACAGAAGAACACAGTCAGTCAAAATGGTCTAAAATGGCCTGTAGTGAAGGGCTTCCCTGCTGGAAAAAACAGCATCGACCAGCATACGTTTTGTGCATATGTTGTGTTTTTCGTGCTGGTATACTGGTACCCCAGCAAGACCATTATAAGTTGTGTTTTTGTGCGGGTATGCTGGTCTGGAGACCAGTTACCAGCATGGCCAGCATACCAGCATGAAAACACAACATATGCTGGTATGCTGGGCTGTGCTGGGCTATGCTGGTCTATGCTGGTCTATGCTGGTCTATGCTGGTCTATGCTGGTCTATGCTGCTCTATGCTGGTCTATGCTGGTCTATGCTGGTTTATGCTGGTCTATGCTGGTCTATGCTGGTCTATGCTGGTCTATGCTGGTCATGCTGGTAGCTGGTCTATGCTGGTCTATGCTGGTCTATGCTGTTTTTCAGCAGGGTTGTCTTTTGAAAAATGGCTTAGATTGAGTGAATTAATAGAAAACTCCATAAAAATGTTTGCTCATGAAAGACGTGTGTTATGTCTCACATAAAGATTGTGGATGATGGGCAAATTTTAAAAATGTAAAAAATTATGAGGATAACAGCTAAAAGTATGCTAACTGTTAGCATGTTAGCACCCAACAAGATGACACTAATTACAGAAAGTTTTATATTGTTTTTGCATCATGCCATGGGAATATTTACAATTTTATATTCACAACGACCCTTGTGAGGATAAGCGATATAGAAAATGAATGAATGAATGAATGAATGAATGAAAATGCAAACAGCATCTTGCTAGATAGTGCAGAAAGTAATACAGCGGTTCCATAATGATTTAAATTATATTGTATTATGCTGTACGCAGTGAGAAAGTACATATGCATTGCTGCTATATGCTGCTTTGCTACATTCTGTGTAACAGCTACAGGCTGATAAACGCCAAATCTGCTGTTTTGGATTTTATGCACCGGGTATCTGTGTCAAAGAGGCTTTATAGACTAAATGGTCTTCACTTGTATGAGCGTTTTTACTGAGTGTGACGCCTACATAAGCCACCATGAGGCCAAAGAAAGTGTGGAGGAACATTTGCTGCTGACCTGGCCCCAGATTTTTAGTGTAAGTGACGAGGTCCTCCATAGTCTCCACCACTTCAGCTACTGTCAGATACTCCAGGATACCTTTGCACACACGGATGATCTTACGTACCTGAAACACAACACAAGAGATGAAACAATGCAAGGCATAGCACGCTGCCAAAGAGCAGACCAGGTCTTTTACTATTGCTCCTCAAGCGATTGCATGTGTCTGTGTAACAATCTTGTGATGTCAGTCTTGTGACCAGAAGAAGTTTCATGAAGAAGCATGGTGACCATGATCACGTGCTCAGTGTGACTCCACTTAAGGAGTTGCCCGCTAATATCTAACACACACTCTTGTGCACTCACACACATCAAGATCCGATGTTATGACAGAGGGGAAGTCACTGGAGCTCGGTGATAAAATCTAACTCCATTACAAGACCACTTGAAGCGCTCAGCTCAGCTCCTTCTACCGTGTATGTGCTGCTATATAAAGCTTCATTTCCCAGAAAATTACCCCAGCGCTGAAGCAACACACACATACAGAGACAGCGAAAAACAGACATACCTCTGCCTCATCGAATGTAAGCAGAAGGTCAGACGTGCCAGACAAAATCCCTCTGGAGCCGTCAATCAGGTAGTCTCGAGCAGGGACTGAGTATGGGTCGGTCTTCAGCATATGAGCTGCTTGGACCAGTTTAGATGACGAGTTCTCCACCCTACAAACAGACAGGAACATCAAACCACATTTATTTAGCAAAGAAATATGGTGTGAAGAGGAAACATTGACAAAAAAGGGACAGCAAAGAAAATGGATATTGTGATATTTTAATCAAATGCTTATCATGGATGGATGTGACTACAATTCCAGGCCCTGAATTTGTGGTTCCAGCATGAGCGCCACCATGCTTAGACATACGCAACAGATCTTCACGGGCTTAAAGAAGTGCTTGAAAGGGACCAAGACCCTCCTCCTTCTGACCCCCGCTGGTCGGGGTATCGATGGCTGCTGGTTCATCTATATTTAGGTGGGTTCACATTTCACATGCTCCCTTCTAAGCCCTGTGGGTGAGATTTACGGTGTGGTGCCCCTTGTAGGTGTGAGTATGTATGTGTGTTTATGTATGTGTGTGTGGGGTGGGACGGACTGGGCTGGTCAGATCTGCATCTGTTTAAGATCCGAACTGAACTGAAATTAGACCAATAGACCAATGTTATATTGTAAAGCCTTAAAGACAATAATGAAAATATATGCATACAGTACATTGGACAACTATCTTTGCATGACTGTATCATATTCCAATTTATTATTTATTGATTGATAATTATTGCCCTGGTGGTGTAATGGTACACACTGCTATCTTTTGTGTGGCTTCCATTCTTGGACACCAGGCCCCCCAACACCAAGCCATCCCAGCCCGGATAAATGGGAGGGTGGTGACAGGAAGGCCATCCTATATAAAAACCAAGCCACTGGTGTCCAAAGTACGTCTCGGGGGCCATCTGCAGCCTATAACAGCACATTATTTTTACTGATTACGAAGTCGCCACTCCGCAGTGGCCACTCTTTTTAATCCGCATACTCATTTTTGGCTTGAGACCTTTAAATTCTGGCTAAAAATGTTATTACTTTTTTGAAGTCAGTCACATCTTCTTCCACTGTGGAACACACACAACGAGATGGCTGTGGCGCTACATCGCGGGAAAAAATGCAAGCGTCTTCATCACAGTATTTGTGAGGTCTGGTTTATTTTGAGAAGTTTTTTGTGATGTAAATGTCTTACTTGTTCTTTTGAACACACACTATTTTGAGGAGCCAAACTCCTTACTTGTGTAACCCAAGCGACTACCCGGAATTACGTCCGACCACAAATGGACTTAGGGGACCAAGTGGGGAGTAAGTGTCCGTTGATGGACTACATTCATCCAACTTCATGTCAAATAATGCCAACTATTGCTTTAAGACAAAAATATAGGAATGTTGCGCCACGCCATGTTGCTGCATTTGCTCTCCTAGTTAAGTCAGTGAACTTGATCATTCTGTCACCGCATAAGAGTCAAGTCAATGTAGTCTGACGTCTGTCGTGCAGCATTGCTGAGTCAGCCACACAACGCAGAGGTCATCCTATCAGACGTTTAGACACATGCTGGAACACAACAAACGGCCTCTCAGCTGCATGAATGCTTGATGCCCGTGGGCTGCCTCAGACGGAACACTCAGCTCTGAAGTGGATCTTTGTTGCAGATGGGAACATTGCCATTAATCCTGACTTTAAACTCCTTGGAATCCACTTTTTTCAAACAAGTTCTCTTTCTGCTCTGAGATTAAATGGATTATTTGTATCATATGGGCATGCATAGTCATCCACAAACAAACATACTTGATGAATGCAGGGGGCATGTCCCGCTTCAGCACCTGGTCCTCTGTGGTTTGAACCGTTTCCTTCCCAACCTGCAACACATGAATTGAAACATGCGTCATGAATTTAAATGTGCACGGTTGTAAGAAATTGTGAACAGGAGTAATCAGGTCATCTTGTACAGACGGTGTGGAGGTGAATTATTAGGACATATTTGACTAATTGAGTGCAGATTTTTTGCAAAAACTACTCAGATGATCTCAAAGCTTGGTGGAAAGGTAGGGAAAATAAACTGTAAATAAACATTTTGGTGCAGATGTGAATAAAAGTGCATGAACAAAACATAGTTTGCCCTTGGCAGGGGTCAGATCTGCATCACAACTGAAAAGTGCCCACACCCATATACAAAGTTTCATGGGTCATCCTGGACACAAACAAATTGCCAAAAGTTTGCAAAAATTGGAGGATGAATGCACTTTTACCCTGTTCTGTAGCAAACTTGAACAGTTTTGTCTTTTGTTCATGCCACACCCATCTAGAGGGTTTTGTGGAAATTATTTCAATATATTCTGTGTAATTCTGAACACATACAATAATAGAATAGCATGACAAAAAAGAGTGATACTGACAATTTCTTTTGCAGATGTTCACATCATAAGTGATGCAGCTGGTTGGTAGAAGACCCCCGCCCCCCGACACACACACACACACACTTCTCACACACAATCACAAGAGATACCAGGTGTGTCCACGCACACATACACTCCAGATGCAATTACAGCGTGATGATGACATCAGTCTCTCACTGGTGCTGAACTTCAGTTAATAGACTTTTGTGGCCTCAGAGAGGCACAGGAAGGAAGACAAAACAAGAGCAAGCACTGGCATCCAAGCAAGTGATCTGTCTCTTTATGGTAGACAAAATGAAAGCTAATTATATTCCCATAGCCAGGTAGGGTCTGACGTTCGTTGATAAACACTGCAAGACATTTTGATTTATGGTGGTTGGTTATTTATACGTTACTTTCAGTTTGGTTGTTTTGGCTAATCAAATGTTTAAAAGATTCCTTCAAGGTTGGGAGGAATGAAGCTCTGCAAGTAAAGCGAGTCCGGATGAAACCATCCTGACAGCGTTTCCTGGAAGTAGTAACACTTATCATTGATTTTTCAATAGGTAATCATTGATGACTGAATGCATTATTAATGTACTACTAAGTGGCCCATTGTGGTGTACACACAGTGATGGTGTGTGTGCGTTTGGTCAAGGAAACGCACACACACACTTGACTAAGAAAGCAGGGTAGGAACCAGAACACTTCAGTGAAGGTGCAGCAGCTTGAAAAAAATAAAGAAAAACATTTAAAAAACAGCCAAGCTACCTTCAATTATGTCAAGGACAGAATGCATTGCTTTTTAGTTCTTAAATTGAGAGAATAAAATGGAGTCTGGATTGAGCTGAAAATCAGTTTTTGGTCCGGAGCCGCATTCTGAAAATCCCTCGTTTTCAATCATGCTGTACCTCGGCATCAATTTCCATACACTGTCTCACTTTTGATACAATGTTGCAGTTAACAAACTGGTCAGTTTGCCCTGTATTGTGTCGTTCCGTTAAATCATTTGTCCAAATAAAGCACTATAGGTGTTGCTGGCTCACTTTCCATTCACTTTCTTACATAACCCACCATGGGGCCAAAGAAAGTGGAGAGTGCCAGCAATTTGATAAAAAAAAAGGTACCAAATTGTACTAACAGCTAGCAGCATCTCAAAAATTTTGTACCGTTTTTAAGCAGGAGCTATCTAACATCCAGTACCTACAGTAAATACAGTATGACAAATATGCATTGTCAGCTTATGCATATGTCAACTTTGCAGTTGTCCAACACATATATGTAATTATCAAGTATCTTAAGAGTAGGATGCAGACGGTATGAGCGAAGGCCACTGTAAAGGCCAGCCAGGGTCATCCGGTGAATAATAACAGAAGCAGGTGACTCCTTTCTGAGTTGTGCTGCTCGCTTCTCAACAGTAAATCTATTTATTTCTCCTCCCTCCCCCAGACATACTCAGGAATGAGATCTACCTCGCCTGCTTTGGGAGCTCAAACTTCCAAGAGTCTTTGACAGCAAGCTTGTACGTTTTCCACCAGCAACATCTTTTAGATGTTCAGTTGAATCACTCTCAGCCCGCATGTCTCATTGACACTTTGATGCCATCTTGTTTGCGTCTTCAACAATCTCAGTGACCTACTTTTTATATGCACAGCTTTTCCCGGTGGGGGGTTAAGTGTGTAACTGTATCAGTGTGCAGTGGCGGGCTTATGGTGTACTTTTTTACACCTTTGCAGCAACGGCGCACGGGTGGAACTGACTCTGCTTGCTAAAATAAAATCTACAAAACCAGAAGGTGTCCATCATGTCCAATTAAGCTTGTCTACCCGGCAACCAGCAAGCGTTCTTTTAACATTTCCCTCTATCTTGTCCATAATAACAAAATGAGCATGTGACATTATGAGATGAAACACCCAAATCTTATATACGTAATTAACTTCATCCTTCAAGCATCCTCACTGTCCTTCGCATCACAACATGTCATAGATATGCCTGAGGCTGCTATTAGCCTCCCTCTGCTTGCTGTCTGGATGGATGATTGGATTGAAGCGACGAGGGCAAGCACAAAAAGAGAGAGGCTATAATCTGACATTCATTTTTTTAGCTTTTTCATTTAAGCCTTTAAAGGGTTATCAGGTACCATTTCTGGTTTTATAAATAGTAAATATAAATGTGTATTATTGTACATTACAAGCATTTGTGAGCTAAATGATTTGGTGCTCTTTTTTGACAGCTAATGAAATGTTAATTAGAGAATTTGACTGCTGAAGCAACTGAACTGAAGTGTTTGCAACTGAAAAATGAAAACAAATGTATTATACTGACAACACAGTAGGTACATGAGTTCTCGTGGGAATATATACATAAAAAATAATACCAGTAATGCAGAAGCATGTGTAAATGTGAGGTTTGGTTAACGTTCCCAACGGTATGTTGTACTTTATCTGAGAAAGCATGCAGGGAAACTACAATGACAACATTCACATATACAGTGGCAGATAACTCAAGTGGTCTGTTCCTGCTTCAAACTGGGTAGCCACTGAGCTAAAAGCCCAAGCTGGGAGTGAAGTTTACCAACATACTTTGGCACATCTATCCCATCCATCCTGTAGACATAAAACTTCCTCTGGTTTTTTTGTTGTTGTTTTTTGTCTAGCTATCTGTTCATTGAGATAGGACCACAAATTTTGATGTTTTTCATCATCAGCTGAAAGAAAAAGAGGTTTTGTTAACATTGCCAAGTATTTTGATCTGGGTAAGGATGCAAGTGATTGAGGAACGTCTGGTCACTGCATGTTAAATTCAAGTCCCAAGTTGCAATACACGTACATGAATAGCCAATATATGCATGCCATGACGAGCCATGTGGGGGTCGTGATAAATGTCTGTTGACTTGGCCCATATGGATTCAGCCAGGAAGTGCACACGGACATACGGTATGTTAAATGAAAGATGACCTGTGTGTCAGTTCGATCTTCCGCCCCACAAACTCCATTGAGTGGAGTGGAGTGGAGTGGAGTGGAGTGGAGTGTCCCTCTGATTAGCCGTAAGACCAAAGTTGAACATGTTGCCTTTTAATGAGGCGTGCAAAGATCAAACGCAATAAAAATGACTCATAAGATCGCCTTACATTTCTTTTTGGGGCTTTTGATTGTGCCAGATGAGCCAATGCTGTCTTCATTAGATGTTGAATTAAAAATGACAATAAAGTCACATAGACTCACCCGTACGAGGTTGCTGACTGCAGCCTGCACCGCCTGCACCGGTACGGTCAGATCCGGGATGGCTTTCCCGTCCACCTCGCCCTCTTCGTGCATGATGACCAGGTGAGAGATCTGCTGGGCCACCGGCTCCAGGATACTCTCGATGGTCTTGGTGTGGAACACCGGCATGGTCAACCACTTTTACCGCAGCCTTCCAACACAGAAAAAAGGTGGTCGGTGGCTTCTTGCACAGAAGCCCTCCTTTCCTTCTGTTTTTGCTCTCCTCACTTTCAGGAGGATCTACTCAAGCGTGTGCACTGTCCACTCAAGCTTCTCCAGGGTTCCTCCGGTGGGATCTGCCGGAATCGTGCCAGAAGAAAACACCTCCCTCCTCCCAATCACGGCGAAGACGCTGCTTGCTTCTTTGCTGCTGCCGGTGCTGGTGAGAAGGTGCGCGCTCACGCCGCACGCACATGGACGCGCACGCCACAGTGCAAGTGACAGCTCTTCCCAAGTTACGTCATTCCTTGCATACATGCATGGCAGTGTGCCCCCCACCTCGCCCCATCCCAAAAAGGAACGACCATAGCGACGAGGTGGGGATTCCTCACTTATATGAAGACACTTGCAGCGCCGCCAACAGGAAGATTGTGGCAACGCAAGTGTTTTAAAAAGGTCAGCTCGGTGAAACTGTAGAGGACACTGGGGATAATATGCAGGTGAAGAAGGAAACAGCAATCTACATTTTTATTTTATGACGCTTCACACTCGCATATGACACATGATCCACATTCATTAAATGGTGGGTCAAGAGTTCATGTCCCCAAGCCTCAACGTTCAGGTCTAAATTAAGACTATGGATTAATCTTGCTGTGGCCCAAAGAAGGGTGCACAAACATCTGACACGTGCCTTTTTACATGTCCAAATTCATGACAATGCATGAATATATGCATTACAAAAGAGCGTGATGGTGCATAAGACTCAGTTGGGGGTATTAGGAATGGCTTCCTGTGGGTGCTGCTCCTCAATGTGTGTTGAGGAAACGAGAGACGTCTCAGGCAAAACTGGCATTATTTATATCCTGGAGACATTCACCACCACAGTGCTTATAGCTCTGTGTGTGTGTGTGGGGGGGGGGGTGGATAGGAAGATGCCATTATCAACCAAACTGGAGAGACGAGACACTCTGGTCTACCTGGCTCCTAACTGGGCTTCTTTTATACAGGCACCACCAAGCACACTACATTAGGTACTCATTGTCATCATGTTTTTGTAAAAGACAACAATGCAATGCATCACGCTGAGATTTGGTCCAAGTGTAAAGACCCTCTCGTGTAACTACATAAGGTAACATACATACAAAACATCTACTATAATAAACTTATTCACTCATTCATTCATTCATTCATTCATTCTCTCCAGCTGACCCTGTTCAGGGTCACAGGTGAGCTGGAGCCTATCCCAGCTTAGATTGCACATGACAAAACCAAGAAACATGACCATTGGTTTGTTTATAAGTGAATATTAGCCAGAATTAAATCTAACTGAAAATCTATGGAGGATTGTGCACAAAATGTGCTCGGGTGAAGTTTAACGTTCTTAACGTTCTTAACTCACAAGCAAGTGTAAAAATAAGCTAGCCATTGTTGGGGACCTATTATGCTTTTTCCACTTTTCTGACCTATAAATGTAGTTAGAATGTTGTATTCTCGTGTTAAATGATGCCAAAGCTTAGGATAATGAGGTTTGCGTATTTGGAAGTGAGCCCTGAAATACGTTTGGGATGCCTCAAAACGGTTTCGGTTTTTTCTAACACCCACTCACTGTTACTTCACAGGAGCTGTTAGCTGTACAAGATGAGTTGGACCAATCACCGTGGAGTGGGCGTGCACGGAGGGGGGCAGTGGGTGGAATCAATTAAAATAGACCCTTTTGGAAATCCAGGCAAATACAGCTGGAATAGGCGCAGATTCTGGAAGATCTACAAAGCTTTCTGTGCGGGTTATCGTGCAAAGCTGCTCTGTAGGAGTCCATCCATCCATTTTTTATATGCCTTGTATCCTCATAGGGTCACGGGTATGCTGGAGCCTGCGTCCACAACTAAATACAAAAAAAATAGCATAATAGGTCCCTTTAATATTGAGATGTAATCAGTCAATCTTAACAGTAATGACAATGAATGATTTAACGCGTGTTGCTGGTAGGGAATCAGGAACTCCAACCACTTGTGCCCGATGGTGCTGTCTTCTGTAAACAAATGTGGCTTTCCTTTCAAGGCATTGCTAGCGGAGCAGCGCTTGGGGGAGGGCAGAGAGTTTATATATAAGGAAGTCCACCCCTTTGTGATGTCACAAAGGGGCAGTTTGAAAAACGAGGTTTTGAAACAGAGCGTTTTGAGCCATCCCAAACTTCTTTACGGTCTCACTTCCAAATGCGCCAACCTCATTATCTGAAACGTTGGCATGGTTTAACACGAGAATATAACATTCTAACTACATTTATAGGTCAGAAAAGTGGGGAAAGCACAATAGGTCCCTTTTAAATTCAATGTACAGCTGTGGATGAGTCAATTATCTTTACAACTTTTACTTACCACGCAAGTGAAAACAGAAGTACTGTAAAACATGAAGACAACAAAATATTGCCAAATATTAAATCTGAATTTTGCATCAACAATGTATTGTTTGGGGCATATTTACCTAGCAATTGTGTTATATATTGTATACATCTGTCTCATTTGTCTTACATCTGTCTTTACATCTGTGACATTTGTCTCCTTTCATTTAAATTGTACAGATTAGTGACATTATTTTATTTTAATGTTTTGACAATATTAATGGTGCATGTTGTACATAAGAAAACCTGTGATCCTGGCCTACGTTGCCATGTAAGGGATGTCTCATTCAGACACTGCTGATGCAGAATAAGGGATAACTTGGATAGAAAAGCAGGGGAACGAACCTGAAACCTTCCAGCTGTGAGGGCAGTTGATTTGTGATGCTGATCTCTCTCTCTTCTAACATTTCCTCCTTGCAAAATGTCCTTTCAGGGGAGTGAGACTCACACTTCTAGCATCTCAAAGCCATATATGGTTTGAGGCACAGTGATAAAGAGAAATGGATTGAGTGTGTGAGTAATTGAGGTGTGTGTAATGGGGGGGGGCGATGCTGGACTGCGATTGGCCGCTGTCCTTCTGCTGTAAACTATCTTGGCTCAGATACACACACACTGTAAATAAAGACTTCATCACAAAATGCCTTGAGGACCATGATAATATCAACGCTTATCCGCTCGTGTTATTTCAAATATATAAACTGTACATGGATTCATTATTTGTGATCAAGAAAAAGAACCAAGCACGTGTGAGTCAGTTTAGGGTAGCAGAGCCATGTTGGGTATACTTATCAATGGTGGAACTGCTGCAAAAAACAGCCTCAGACGTTGTAAATTTTGGTTTAACTAACATTCATTCATTCATTTTCTACCGCTTTTCCTCACGAGGGTCGCGGGGGAGCAGTCTTCTGGCAAGAGGCGGTGTACACCCTGGACTGGTGGCCAGCCAATCATAGGGCACATATAGACAAACAACCATTCACACTCACATTCATACCTATGGACAATTTGGAGTCGCCAATTAACCTAGCATGTTTGGGGAGGAAACCCTGCAATGCACGGGGAGAAAATGCAAATTCCACACAGAGATGGCCGAGGGTGGAATTGAACCCTGGTTTAACTAACATTCCCAATAAAAACTGAAGTTAAAAAAATCTTGCGGCTAGCTAATTGTCTTAAGTGTTAACATCAAAAGTGTTTTTTTCTTTTTCTTTGGGTTTTGTGTGAGGCTGCACGGCGGACGAGTGGTTAGCACGCAGGCCTCACAGCTAGGAGACCGTAGTTCTATTCCACCCTTGGCCATCTCTGTGTGGAGTTCTCCCTGTGCATGCGAGGGTTTTCTCTGGGGACTCATCTTCTCACCGAGCCTCTCTAGGATAGGCTCCAGCATCCCCGCGTGTGCGCTTTTCATAATTACTACAGAAGAGTACCAGTGAGAGAAAAAGTGTGACATAAATTCAAATTCAATTTGTTTACTTCAATCACTCAGCTCAACTGCTTCAAGTCCAATCTCTTGCCAGTCACTACAGGTGTGCCTCAGGGCTCTGTCCTGGGGGCCCTTTTCATTATTTACCTCCTCCCCCTGGCAATCACTTCAGAAGGTTCAATATCCAGTTTCACTGCTTTGCCTATGACACCCAGCTCGACCTCTCCACTAAACCAAACACCATACTCCCTCCTCCCTTGTCTGTCTGAAATCAAATCCTGGTTCACCACAAATTTCCTCAAACTTAACAGTGACAAAACTGAATTTCTTTTAATAGGGATAACCAATTCTCAAAGTCAACAGTTTCACCCTTACCATTGACAGTTCCTCCGCCTCCCCTTCCCCTCAGGTGTTCTGCTTACTTTCAACTCTGCAATATCAATAATCTTCGCCCTTCCCTGTCTTTTCATGCTGCCTCCATTCTGATCCATTGCCTGGTCACATCATGCACATCATTGCACTATTGCAATTCACTCCTTTTCGGTCTCCCGCAGAAGTCACTCCATAAACTCCAACTGGTCCAGGACTCTGTTGCTCGCATTTTAACCAGAACTTCTTCATTTCATCACATCACCCTCATCCTAAAGCAACTTCATTGGCTGCCGGTTCAGCAGAGAATACTCCTTTTACATACCTTGAGGACCCTACACAACCTCAGCCCTCCGTACCTGACTGGCCTCCTCCACATTGCCACCCCAGCTCGCTCCCTCAAATCCTCCTCCTCTGTTCACCTCATCACCATGGGGAGCAGAGCTTTCAGCCGCTTTGCTCCCCAACTCTGGAACGCATTATATCGACATCAGAAATATTGACTCACTCCCCAACTTGATTCAAACGTCATCTGTTCAAGACTGCACTCTCACTGTGACTTGGCTATGTTGTTTTCATTCTGTGTCATGTGCAATGTCCTTGGGTTTTTAGAAAGGCACTTGGTCAATGTATTATTATTACGAAATGGGCTGCACAGTGGGTTAGTGGTTAGCATGTTGGCCACACAGTCTGGACATCAGGGAGACCAACGTTGGAATGGGAGTGTGAATGGTTGTTTGTCTCTATGTGCCCTGCTATTGGTTAGCGAGCAGTCCAGGGTGTAATGAGGATAAGCAGCATAGAAGATGGATGGACGGACTTCAAATAAGTATATAATAGGAAAAATTATTAAAAGAGAAGATTAAGATGTTGAAGTATATGTCACAAATTGTGATCAGCCTTGAGGGTTCCGCTGCATAGCAAGAAAATGTATGGAATGCAAACACTTGACATTGTTATCATTCGCTCCCTTTCATTCATTGATGAATATGCAAAAGATACATACTGTATGATGTAAGTGAGTTGAGTATTAATGTTTTGGTTTGGATATTTCTACAAGCGATCATAGTTTGTATTACACACAATACTGCCCTCCAGTGTGAATTTTACTTCACTGTACTGTGTACAGTCGAGTGTAATTATTTTCTCTTTCGTTAACTCATTCCACTGTTTTTGCATGCACTTCTTACACACTTATACAAACTCCTTGGAAATTTCAGCACTTGAATTTACTACAAAAATATCAGAGACAAAGCTTCTATGCAAAATACAAAATGCTTCCATTAAATTACATAAGAAATTAAATATCTTACAAAAGGAATCTACTTCAACAGCATATCAAGCTATTTTACATCTAACACAATAAATAAACTTAACCAAAAATATTCCTAAAGAAATATGACAGTAAATGTTCTCTGTCCATATCCAGTAATGCCCATCAGCTGCCACTCTGCGCGCACTGAAACCAACATGGCGACATGTACACGCTTTGAACGCAAGCAGAGTTTTCACCTCTGTTGCCAAATATTCCTTTTCAAAATATATTACAACATAAAACAACAATGATATTATAACAATTGACATTTTTCATTTTTGGGGGTACATGACACCTTCTGTATATTTTGGAAGATCCGTTCCCTCAGCAATCCATTTGTTGTATTTGGTGAGTGCAGTGTAAACCCCTGGCTTGTTCTGCTGAGCGCAGCCAATGCCCCAGCTCACCACACCAAAAAGAAACATCCGACCAGATGCTTCACATACTAGTGGACCACCAGAGTCCCCCTGTGAGGATGAATTGACAAACATGTATGTCAGGGTTTAGCGTACAGAGTAATATTCATATACAGTAGGCATTTATAATCCGCAGACTAACTCAAGATGATTTTCTTGCATGCCACTTTGAAAACATTCATTATCTCAGAAAATGGAGATGCCCAGGATTTAACCCGGGGCCTCATACATGCAAAGCATGCACTCTACCACTGAGCTACATGTCCTTCCAGTAATGCTTCAGGGACTACACAATCGATGACTCTCGAGTAGTGCTAATGTAAAAAAACACCTCAACAACTAATTAGACAGCTGACTGTACCGCATAGTAAATAAGCACAACATTCTTTCAGGTAAACATTTTTAAGGGCTCAATGAAAGACAAGGCTGTACAACGGCTGAACCGCAAAGACAAACTGAAGATAAATGCATATAAATAATAATCATCATCATCTGACGAGAGTGACCAATGTCTACACTTTTAACACGTTTTGAAAAGTCTATAAATATGCACGTCCGTGTGAATCATTTGATTTTTTTTCTCTGCAAAAAAAAATCTGTTCCCCGGAGGGGCTTGATGGAAAACAATTAAGAAACCACTTCACTGGAGCAATCCTTTACGGTATGGTTGTAGTAAGACTCTAGCGATACCATCATTGCATCTTGGAAAAAGACATATCCGCTCACCTCGCAGGCATCGGTGCTCCAGTTGGGTCCCGCGGCACATAACATGTTGTCAGTGATCAGACTGTCGTACACGGGATCTTTTTTACAGTCAGACTGGGAGAGAAGGTTCACACTGGCCTGTTTCAAATACGCTGAATACTCCCAGCCCCCTGCACACAACACGTATTAAAATACAACAAATGGCAGACGGCATATGTGCACACGATATGGTGTTAGGAATGGAATATTTAGCACCGAGCCTTCAACATGTCTTGTTCAAGAATAGGGAAAATATTCCATTCCTATTCCCAATTGCTTGGTCCATATAGTACAGATTGGCCATTACATTGGACGTACCGGATCTTTCCTTCCCAAAGCCAGCAGTGATGCACTGAAATCCAACGGGAAGTTGAGTATTCGGTGGAGGAAGACAAACCGTCCGTGTAGATTTTGTTTGTATGGCACATCCACCATCACTGCTTTTAATTTTCAACAGAGCTGGAAATAAACAAAAAATGCTTTCACACAGACATGTGGCAAAAGGGGGGGTCAGTTGTAATAGTAGATCTGTGCACACCTATGTCATTGTCATAGGTGGTGGTATTGTACTCTTGATGTAGAATAATTTTTTCCACGGTGAACTTCTGCTCGTTGACGTCATCTGTTTCATTAATGGCACTCTTCCCCAGGAACACTGACAGACGTTGAATGTCGGTCCCTGGACTGAACCAAAACACACATAAATACCCAGTGCAGAAGAGGAAATGATTAAACAGAGTGTTGCTGTGTATTAGGACGCACCCATTGGGGAAGCAGTGTGCAGCTGTCAGCACCCAGCATGGCGCAATCAGCGAGCCGCCACAAATAAATTTGGAGCGCCGATGAAAAATGGCTGCGACCCACGGCTGCGACTGTATGGTTACAAAAGAACCACCCACAATTCTATACATCATCTGCTGAGACATCTCTCCACACGTCAGTTCTGCAAGAACAGGCAGAAGAGACTCAGAGTCTCAGAGTCATCAGAAGATGGTATGGTGACAAAGACAAAGATGTGGACAACTTGACTACCTGTATCCACAGCAGCTGGTTTCACTGGTGGGGGACCTTGGATGGCAAAATGAAATCATTAGAAAAGCCCTTTTTAAAAAAAGAATAATACTTTGGGTTGGTAAATCTCAGGTCTTACATTTAGGAATGTCACAGAATTCTCTCACGACTCTCTTCCCTCTTCTGACACGACACCAAGGCATCAAGCTGTGGTCAGGGTTCCTAGAGTGGAAGTGAATTCACAGGACACAGTCACATTGTGCTTGTAAGTCTGTGCAAAATGTTGCTGTTGAAACTGTCACCATGCATGTGCAACACACTTTGGCCGGGCTTAAACCTGCATCCACAAATCCCCACTGATTGAGAGTTAAGTGGAGCCGTGCTAGGCAATGAGCTAAAAACCTGACCTCTGACCTTTAAGGTGTCAGGTAGAGTGAGGTTTACACATGACATCCAGCAAGACCACAGCAAGCCTCAGAGGATTCATGCTGGGCCTCTATTTTACTTTCTGTTGTTTTCGACAAATGCCAGTAATAGACTTTGTCATGTGACAGGAAAGGCATGCCATGCAACAACTCGGTGTACCTCATGAGAGCGCAGTTCAAAAGTAGAGCTTTTTCTTCAACGTTTTTGGACACCCATCGACCAAACCCCAACCTCAAAAACATGGGTGTTAAAGCCGACCTGTTATGCTAATTTCTTGGTCCCTTGTATTGAGTTGTGGACTCTTTCAGAGCAGCTACACACTGGAACCAGAACAGAAAGCTTTCTAGTTCTTCCAGAATCTGCACCTATTCAGTTGTATTTCTTTGGATTTCATACTTCCCACAAACTTTATAGGACTTTATAGGAGTTATAGGAGTTGATAAACCGTATAAAAGTTTATAATGAATAGTGATTTATCAATTTAAAATGTCCGCTTTTAACTTGAAGGCATATGTGTTTCCCGTTGGAAAGGCGTCAGGCTTTGTTGGCTAGTCCAGCTGCATATGTTCACAAAGCAGTCCAGTGTGAAATCCCGTTGACAGATTAATATGGATTTCTTTCGCTGGTAGGGAATCAGGAACTCCAACCACTCGTGTCTTTAGGAATTGGAAAGAAATGTGGCTTTCCCTTACGAAACATTGCTAGCAATGCAAACAGAGAAACAGAGCTTGAGGGAGGGCGGAGAGTGTATCTGGCCTACAGCCACGCCCATAAGGAAGCCCGCTCCTCCGTGACATCACAAAGGAACAGTTTTGCAATGCCCTCTGGAACCGAGCGCTATGAGCCATCTCAAACTTCTTTCAGGGCTCACTGCCAAATGCGCAACCCTCATTATCTAGAAATTTGGCATCGTTTAACACGAGAATACAACATTCTAACTACATTTATATGTCTGAAAAGTGGATAAAGCATAATAGGTCCCCTTTAAACAAACAAATTAGAAGTAGAGCAGCACCGAACTATTCATTCATTCATTGTCTACCGCTTTTTCCTCATGAGAGTCACGGGGGTGCTGGAGCCTATCCCAGCTGTCTTCGGGCGAGAGGCGGTGTACACCCTGGACTGGTCGCCAGCCAATCACAGGGCACATATAGACAAACAACCATTCACACTCACATTCATACCTATGGACAATTTGGAGTCGCCAATTAACCTAGCATGTTGTTGGAACGTGGGAGGAAACCGGAGTACCCGGAGAAAACCCACGCGTGCACGGGGAGAACATGCAAACTCCAGATGCCCGAGGGTGGAATTGACCGTGGTCTCCTAGCTGTGAGGTCTGCGCGCTAACCACTCGACCGCCGTGCCGCCGCACCGAACTAAGTGTTTCATTTCAGGCCTAATATATAGTATATAAGTTTTGTACAAGCTGAATTGAAGCGTACCTGCAGTATCTATGATTTCCGAGTCCAACGGATGTCCCCCAGGGGTTTTTGAACCTCTTCCAATTAAGACAGTGGGCTCCAGTCTTTGTTCTGGAAATAATTCCCCTGTAATGGCTGCCATCTCCGGACTGACACTCCTCTGAGGGGTTATCTTTAATCCAAAAGAGGCAAACAATAACAAATAATGTACACTTACAACAAATAGATACAAAAATGAACAATGAGCTCACCTTGATTAGAATGCATATGGCGCAGTGTCTTTTTAGACTGATTCTTTGAAAAAGCCTGAAAAAAAGTTATTTTTTTAAATGTGTACTAATGGCCAAGATTGACATGAAATGTTGCTTCTGTAGTTTACTTACAACTTCAATACTGATTGCTGCAAAGATGCTGAAGATGACTAACAAGTTCATTTTAACTTCTGCTTTTGAGATTTTGTCTACAGACAGGAATAGAGAATAGAAACATATCAACACTGAATGACCACATGCCCTTAGAGTGAGATATGTGCAGGGACATAACAGGACAGACACACACCAGTATTAGAAAAAGGTGATAAAAACAAGGTGATAAAATGCATGTGCGTATTTGCAGAGGAACCATAAAATCTATATCTAAGCTGACTGTGCAGTATCAGTGAGGAATTGTTTATTTTTTCAATATTGTTTCAAAATATAACAGAACACAGTATCAATGTGATAACAATGAGTGCATTGACAGCACTGTACTTTTGCTCTCTTTCTTATAAAATATAATAAACACTCTAATAAACACTTGTTATTTTTGTAGAATAGGCATACCTTTCTGCTGCAATAAAGTGTCCAGAAATCCAGATGGAGGTTAGTTTTCCAACTTAGGTGGTGCTTTTCCTCCACGTGTCTTCTTGTGTTTCTGACCTCTTTCTGCTTGCCTCCCATTTAAACATGCAGAAGCTGGGAGGAGGAGTTTCACACGCAAAACTGCTGAAGCTTTATATTCTGCTTTACATGGAAAATAGTCATGTCCTGTGACATCATCGCCTCCTCTCAAAGTCAGAGTAGAAGAAGTATATCCAAAATTGGTATGAAAACAGACAAGCATGATGTATGCGAAGATGAACACATTCATGTCATTTCAGTTTAGTCACAACACAAGCATGCAAGTCAAGTCAAGATCTACTTAATTTCATAACGTATACATTCCACAACATTCAAATGTTCTACTGGTGAGTTAAGCAATTTACACAGCCAATATTTTATTCAGAGGTTTATTATGGCAAGAAAACATCCACAGAGCCTGAGAATGGGGTCAAAATGAAAAAATGTTGACTAATATGTTGATAATATGCAAAAACCTTCTAAAACCTTGCACTCAAAAAAAAATGTTTAGTCTCAACAAAAAAAAAATCAACGCAACAGTTTCCATTAGTCTTTCTTAGTTATGACAACTTAATTTGAAATTGCTTTGAACCAACAAACAATATTGCATTGCACGAAATAGCTTTTCCTCTTCACTCAAAGCTTATTTTAAGTAATGCTTACTGAATAATTGTTGTCATAGGGACAAGTTTTTAAGTTCGTAACTCAAAAAAATATGTTGAGTCAACTGACTTAATCATTTTATTCAAAGTAGTTTAATTTGTTGTCTACTTAATTATAATAACAATGCACACAGCTTTTTAAGTAGCAGTAACTTAATATATATATATATATATATATATATATATATATATATATATATATATATACTTCATTTTTTCTTTTTGGTATTTTTTGTACTTTCAAGAAAGACAGTTCAACCACTGCTTTTGTGCAATTAGCTGCATATTTTTATTTTGAACGCAAGCGTTGCAAAAAGAAAGTAAGAAAACAATCTTACATTTCAACTGCTCCTCTGTGACAAAAGTTTGTAATTCTTATGTATGTTTGTGTGAGCAGCTCAAAATAACCACATACAAAGTCTTCATAGATATATAGCAGCAAAAGACAACTCGTCCAATGTTATGGCAAGAGACAAACTGCAAAAGACTGAAAGCTGCATAGTAACATAAGTATAATCCTAACTAAGCATCAGCCAGAACTAAAAACATTCTCTTTGGGCTAAAATATGTGAGTGTAATATATATATGTAAATATATGAGAAACAGTCTCCTTTTTTGTTGCATCTTCAGTTCAATAAACTAACTTTGGGCTAAAATATGAACAGATTTTTTAACTAATACCGTTTTTGTCCACTGTCACAACTGTCATGAAGGTTGAACATACTTTACAGCATAATACTAACTAGCTTAACAGAAACTAATTTTGAATTTTTTTCTTCGTTGCCTCTTCAAAAATCACGTCGCCTGAAGAATATGTGACAGTGTCAGTGTTCTGAAACAGAGGGATCTGCAATTTTTAGAAAACAATGTTTTTCAGACCCATGACTTTAGCACTGCCTCTCAGCCCATCCAGGTCAAGAAACAACTTTTGAAAAGCTTCAAAAGTATATTTCAGTTTTTTGCAGTAGCTGAGGATAAGGGCATAAATGACACCCATCAACAAGGCACAGCACCTTGGAATGTCTCTCTCAACCAAACATTTGGTTCCTTCCACAACAATTGCTGTTCCCCAGCGTTCTGATCCAGAGGTAGACCTGTCTCCAACAATGGCGATTTTCATCATGTGACTTTCAAGGCTGGTCTCGAACTCTTGGTTGTCCTTTAAAAGGAAAAGAAAATGGATTTATTGTCTTTCATGGTTTACATTTGACCTTAAATTTGTCTGTAAATGTGGCTGTGGCACTTGGGTAACAGTTGCTGTAGGTAGCAGTTACACGGCTAAACTAGCTCAGGGGAAGAATACAACTAAGATGTGGTTACAGTGCTATACAAGCTGGCAGTCACATGTTTAAACAAGCTAAGTTTTACTTATCTCAATGAAAGTCTACTGTGACTAATTTAAAGCCATCACTTCAGTAGAACAAATAGAAATACATTTTACTCACCATGAAATGTTGCTTCAGTCTCCTGCACTGTCTTGTCTTGTAGGAGATGGAACTTAAAAAGGAAAGGTTAATGTTGAGAAAAATTATGTTACCAAGCTAATTTTATTAAGTCATGGCAACTTGAATTTTGTTTTAAGCTTACCAACAATAAAATTTGAGTGTATATGACATGCTAAATTAAGTTCATGTAATAGCCAACATTATTATTTGAACATAACTTAAAAAATAAAGTTAGCAACTTGGAAAGTTTATCTAAATCAATTAATTACATTTTTTTACATTGCATTTATGTATTAAATCAAGTGGTGTCAACAGATACTCTGAATTATTTTTTAGAGTGTGCTAGAAGTACAGATGGCATAATAATCAATTAACTGATTATCGATTGTCGAATCGCATGTTGACTGCACTACTTGGCTGCAACCAGCAGAGGCGCTGTTGAGTTAGCATGACGCTTCCTCATAGCCAATGAAACAAATGTAAGAAATGCAGGGTGCTGATTTAAACGCACGCTGTATGCTGTATTTTTTATTGTAGAATTTGTCCAGTGATTAGCATGTTGGCCACAGAGTCAGCTGGGTTAGGCTTCAGCATACCCCCGCGACCCTTGAGGCTAAGCGGCATAGAAAATGGATGGATGGAGACACTATGCAGAGAAGCTGTGCATTGACTATGACTTCTACACTGTATGTATTGATGCAAGCTGCTTCTTCTCAAAACAAAACAACATTACTTCGTATGCCTGTGCCAAATAAGGGGGATTTTGAGTATGAAATCCCCCTCCAATATCACTACCTCATACTTGTCCATGATGCCTTGGTTAGTCACGTTTCCTCTTTCCTGGTCACAATAGCCACACATGTTGTGTCTCGAGGACTAAGAGGAATGACATAAATGCAGTTAAGAGGAAGGAAACAACTCAAAACAAACATGAACTAACACATCCTCTTATTGACTAAGTTGAAGTAATATTGATATCTTCAGTTGTTTCACTCCAATTAGTCATATTATGTTAAGTGCTTGATACACTACAATACACTACAACTGACAAGAAGGATTTGGTAGGAGAAAAGGGAATTAATGAATGAAAAGGGAATGTCCTGCAAGTAGTAGCATTCTGGGGTTATTTTAACATTATTATTCATTTTCAATAATGATTATGACGGACGTAACCCCAGTTGCTTTAAAATAATATAGCATTTTGATGACAAAATGTAGTGCTTTGTGATGAAATGTCTGTTTTTTTGTGACAAACCATACATTTTCATAACAAAATATGGTGTTTTCATGACATAAAATAATATTCATTCACTGTATTGCATAACAGACAAAATATAATATGACAAAAGTAATACTGAATATAACATGAGAAAGGTCATATTGACGGAATGCCCTGCAAATAGTAGCAACCAAATGAACAAAATGTAACAATGTAACAAAATGAAGTACAATAACCTCAATTGTTTGACATTAATAAAAAACTTTGATTTATTAATAAAAAACTTGATTTAATGAAGATATATAACATGTACTCTTTTCATCACATAATATAACATTTCAGTAACATGTTATATCATTTTCTTTACATAATAGTGTAAATATACATAGCTTTGAAAAAATATTGAATGTTCCAGATGCTTATGAAACATAACAGAAGTATCTCTGACTGCACTATAATGCAAACTGCAAATATAACATGCAGACGTCCTAGTGTCTGTTGAGGCCCCAGGCAAAAATTGACTGGGTTGCAAGACGCCATTGCTGTAGACCAGGGGTGGGCAAATATTTTGACTCGTGGGCCGCATTGAGTTAACAAAATTGTCCAGGGGGCCAGAACATGTATTTAACACACACATTTTCCTTGAATGATTTGTCTAATTGTAGCTGTATGTTCTCATGTGGCTTTTTCAGGAGCACTTTAAACATCAAACTATGTCACTAAATTTTACATTTTAAAAAAAAATGACTAAATAAGACATGTTGCCAGTTTGTATGTTAAAAGTTGAAATACTGAAAAAGCAACTGGCGGGCCGGATTCAAACACTTGGTGGGCCGCATGTGGCCCCCGGGCCGTAGTTTGCCCACCCCTGCTGTAGACTATGTTCAAAGTTGGTTAGTCCTTGGGGGCACAGGTTGGTGGCAAGCAGTGCTGCTGATAACATGAGAGGTACTATTGTAATGAATAGAATAGAAATAATAATATGATAATGTAATAATAATAATAATAATAATAGAATACAATACAATAGAATGCCTTTATTGTCACTCCACAGATGACATTGAGAGCAGCTCCGTTGGAGCTGGAATAAAAAATGGTGGAGAAGTAATAGATATATCTGTACAAATCAATAGCACATTTTGTGCAGCTACAATGTACTCTAGTGTGATATTTATGTTTCTTGTGTATGGATACCAATCCCCAGAAATGAAAAACGCCCCCTGACGGCTAAAAATGTCATTGCGCTTACGTCATAGGGCGCGTTCGCAGTGATTCCAAATGCCAAATAATTGTTTCGGCATTGCCTTCGATCCTATGGGATCACTTTTACGTTATTTCGAAAACAGTCTACTATTTCAGAAGCAATATGTGTTATGACTCACAAGCGACACATTTTGATGAATGAATGATGATTGATGCAAATGACTCCAATCAGGCAATCTCTTTGAAGCCGGGTATATGGTGCCCTCTACAGACCATATGTGTGACCATACCATGGCCACTAAGAAGATTCATAAGGCAGGCTGGGATTAAGATTAATCAAATTAAGTCGGAAAATATTTGTCATTCCTTTGACAATTCTACTGTTACAGTGAGGACACATACTATAACTTTCTTCCGCGTTTCCTTTAAACGTTGACCTTTCGCGCATGCGTAGATACTCGCAAGGTTCGCTATTACTTTCACGTAGTTTTCTCAAGTCTCTTTTGGATCTATTCAAGCAAAACAGCAATAAAGACAGAGCTACAACCTCACTTATGAGACACGCGGCAGACTGGGAAGGCTGACAGTTACATGGGTTTAATGTTGAGCTCCAATATTGAGAAAAAGGACCGACAACAACACACTTTGCTAACTTGGATGGCTAAAATGCGCTGACTTACAATATTGGGCCATGACACCCCGACACTGACACTGTCGATAACAGGTAAGATTTACAACAAATTTTAGATGCAGTGCAGTTGTACTTAGCCCATAAAGTCAACATGGGCTGCATCTGTACCAAGACATGTAGAATAATTCTACAAGGCTAAACGTAAAACATTCTCATTTAAGAAATAAGTGTGCAAACACACAAACCCACCGTACTTACTAAAAAAAGATCTGAACGTCTAACTGTAAATG
Organism: Doryrhamphus excisus; assembly: GCF_037039965.1. Taxonomy (NCBI): domain Eukaryota; kingdom Metazoa; phylum Chordata; class Actinopteri; order Syngnathiformes; family Syngnathidae; genus Doryrhamphus; species Doryrhamphus excisus. Next base: position 13,187,648 of record NC_136376.1, on the reverse strand, counting down.
ACAGTAGCTGTCAAATAAAGACATATTTTTCTCCAGCAGGTTATCCAGAAGTGTCCACATGAGTGATCATGGAACGGGCGTCCTTCAAACAAAACCAGCAGTGTGGACCATGGGAGATGAAGGAGAGGCTTGGGATGGGAGGCTTTGGCCACGTCTACCTCTATCAGCATCTTGTATGCTCTCACATACTCTTGTATGCACATGAGGACCTTGCAATTACTGTGTCATAACTTTATTATTATTATTCACATGTGTCTTTGGAGTAGGAGTCTGGAGAGAAGTTAGCAGTTAAAATCTGCCGCCTCGATCTGAGCTCCAAGAATAAGGAACGCTGGAGCAGAGAGATCCAGATCATGAGGAAGTGAGTGGGGATGTGTGCTGCGTGTGTTGATTTTAATGGTGGCTTATTTATATATGTTTCAGGTTAAACCATGTCAACGTTGTCCAGGCCAGCGAAGTTCCAGTAGAATTGAGTTCAATTGCTTTGAATGACCTTCCTCTGCTGGCCATGGAGTACTGTTCCAGAGGAGACCTACGCAAAGTATTGAACGGTTCTGTGTTGTATTAGGACTTGATATATTGAGTTGTCATTATATACATCTCCATACAATCTCCTTAGGTTCTGAGTAAACCAGAAAATTGCTGTGGGCTGAAGGAAAGTGAAGTCCTCGCTCTTCTCAGTGACATTGGTATGGTTTTCCTTAGGGATGTGCAGTGAGGTTCATGGCATTTATTTGTTTGTATTTACCTAAAAACACTTGTGGCCTTACCTTTTAGCTGTATGTGAAGTACATTCCTTCTCCAGGAAATGTACTAATACTTTGTTGTAAAAGTCTGCTCACCATCTGGTGAGCCTGGACATACTGTATAATACGCTCCACACACAGGAAGCGACGATTGCATTGACGATAGCAATAACGCCAGTGAGTGAGTCATGTTCAGAGCAAATTTGATTGGCTGTCAGATTTGGAGGGAATTTTGGGCTATCAAAATAGTTCACAGGAGAAAAAGCGGACAGTGTTTGTGATTGATTAGTTTTGCTAGTACGGAATCTTACTAGTGTCCAAGATGAACTTGCATAAATTTCTGTGTCAATTAATGTAAACTTACCTGATATGTCGGCAACAAGTTCTCATGCTGCTGCTCTTTTGCTTATACCTCTCTCTATACTCTATAAAGCTCTGCAAAAAGGACACAGTAATTATTATCTTTTCTTACTTGTTTACCTGTGAGAGAGTACTGCATAGCTCATTAGATGTTCAGTGAAACTCCCACTGATTGGTCCTTGTCTGGGCGACAGCGATCAAAAATTGGACATTTTTCAACTTTCTGGAATGGCGTTGCAAGCCATCGTGTACATCAGGGGTCGGGAACCTTTTTGGCTAAGAGAGCCATGAAGGCCAGATATTTTAAAATGTGTATCTGTGAGAGCCATATACATTTTTTTAAACATTGAATGCAATAAAATGTGTGCATTTTTATGTAAGACCAACAGTTTTAGATATAATGGGCTCTAATTGTGTAGACCAGGCACACTACCGCACGCCAATGGGGTGTGGCCAGCACACTTTCCTGAGCAGCGCAGTGTCTAATAATAAATCAAATACTTGTTGCCATTAATACAACTTCTGCTGCTGCATAATGTTGCACCATACTCAGTATATTTAATTCTTTTGGCCATCTTTGCCAGAAGGCTTGGTTCTGCAGCTTTAGCTAGGTGACTATTTGACTAAAGGAGGAAAGTTTACATGTACATCTCAATGACCGAGGTACACTACCGCATTACCCAGTAATAATTGAGTTTTGGTGTTTGACCTGGAAAATATCATTAGGAAAGATAGATATGGTTGGCCGTATTGCAGTAGAAAATAGATGGACGGATTAAAATGCATAAAAAAGTTGTTGATTTTTAATATTATTTTTAACAGTCATTTCTGTGATGGTTTACTTTAAAATGTTAGCAAAAATAAATTTTTTTTGTGGTAAGAAATGCTTGAGAGCCAGATACAGTCATCAAAAGAGCCCTACCTGGCTCCCGAGCCACAGGTTCCCTACCTCTGGTGTACATGATGACAATTTAACATGCCCAAATTTTACGTGTCGCTAGACTGGATGGAGCCCATTTGTCATGCAGGTTCCTTTGAAAACGAATTGACGTGGTCTCTTTTGTGTGGTTACCGCGCAGGCCATGCAGCTAGGAGACCGGAGTTCGATTCCACCCTCGGCCATCTCCTTGTGGAGTTTGCATGTTCTCCCCGTGCATGCATGGGTTTTCTCCGGGTACTCCGGTTTCCTCCCACATTCCAAAAACATGCTAGGTTAATTGGCCACTCCAAATTGTCCATAGGTATGAATGTGAGTGTGAATGGTTGTTTGTCTATATGTGCCCTGTGATTGGCTGGCCACCAGTCCAGGGTGTACCCTGCCTCTTGCCCCAAGACAGCTGGGATAAGCTCCAGCACCCCCACGACCCTCGTGAGGATAAGCGGTAGAAAATGAATGAATGAATTTTAATCACACAGCAAGTAAATTAATACAGTTCAATGGACCGGGCATCACCTGCCTCCCCTGACTGCACGTCCCTGTTTTTCCTCTCCTGTTTTACTTTTTTTGAAAAGTCCTACTGATCTATGTAATTCTTAACAGGTTGTGGAATCCAGTATCTTCATGAAAATAAGATCATCCACAGAGACCTAAAGCCAGAGAATATAGTGCTACAGGAGATCAATGGCAAGGTGAACCGCATGCACAGTATCCGATGCTACTTTTTCTAGTGCACATTCAATGGTATTTAATATTCTCCTTCAGATTGTTCATAAAATCATAGATCTCGGTTATGCCAAAGACCTCGACCAAGGCAGTGTCTGTACGTCGTTTGTTGGAACGCTCCAGTACCTTGTAAGTGTGTGAATGCCAATGTCTTGTCTGTTTCCCCGACCTAAGTGTTTTGCTTTGTGTTTCAGGCTCCAGAGCTGTTTGAGAGTAAACCATACACTGTAACTGTGGACTATTGGAGTTTTGGAATAGTGATCTTTGAATGCACAAGTGGCTTCCGCCCCTTTTTACACCACATGCAGCCTGTACAGTGGTGAGTCCATACCTTATATGTATATATGTGTGCGTTACAGTTAAGAAAACATGTAATTGCATTGAAACAACCTATTATGGGCAGGCTACAAAGCAGAGCAGCCTTGCATAATGAGTGGCTACCCATCTTAATATTGATGTGGTTTATTCTTTATAATGGGCATGCCTGCAATGCAGAGCGCCCACTCACTGCAGATGGAACGACCATGCTCTTGTTCCTGTGTGTAGAGAGAGAGAGACAAAAAGAACTGCATTGTTTTCGTTTTCAGTCTTCTAGTGAAAGATATAACAAAGCTCAGCGCTCGGTCACCTGTCCTAACATTTTAAGAAATGAGAAGAAGAAGCCCCGAACTAAGGACGTAACTGCTCTATATTCTTTTTGTTCCATACTTGCAGGGGTGGGAACACGCCCCTACGTGTATCAGTGGTGTGATGTTGTGTCTACTTCCATTTCCAGCTCGTGTCAGTGTGTGTCCTCTAAGTGATGCAAGGTGCAGCTGGCAGGGGTCAAGCAGCCTATCTGTACAAAATTCAAGCAACTGCGCTCCTATTGTTTAGCCGCATTTGGAGTTGTATAGTTTAGCCCAAAAGTATTCATACCCTGGCCGAATCTGGAGCTTAAGTGATGAATAATTTCAGGCGTAACAAAGTTTTCATAAAACCTGTACCTTTGAATGAAATGGAATTATAAATAATAATAATAATAGTAAAGGTATTTTATATATTGTAGTTTCAAGATCCTTGGAAAAGCTTCAACAAAAGTGCATTAATTTGGCTCTGTTAGTGGTACATGAACCCTGGTTGCAAATGCAATAAACTTGAATGTGAATATTTCCAATATTTCAAGTTTGCATTTTTTGTAGGACAAGCAAAGTGAAGAATAAAGGTGCCAAGGACATCATGGCAGTGGAGGACATGAATGGAGAAGTTACATTCTCAACACATCTTCCTTATCCCAACAATCTCAGCAGGTAGTTATAGAAAAAAATAGATTTATGTATGCCATATATTTATGTATCTCATTTTGCACGTTTGTATATGTTTGAGTTAAGGCCGTTGCTCGAGCCAGTTGAGAATTTGCTGCAGATGTTGTTACTGTGGGACCCTGTCGCACGCGGTGGAGGGTTGGATCCTGTGACGAATAAGGCACGCTGCTACAGCACTCTCCAGAATATTATAAATATGAAGGTCAGTAGTAACACTATTCATTCATTCATTTTCTACCGCTTATCCTCACGAGCGTCGCAGGGGTGCTGGAACCGATCCCAGCTGTCTTTAGGAATGAATGAACGAATGAATGAATGAATTATAATAATGCTATTTTTTTTGTTGACAATGTCAGATAGGTCTTATTTATGTTTATTGTTTTGGTTGTCACTGACAGTGTTGTACAGTAGAACAGCCCTACATCACACGGACAGCGCTTTCTAATAATTTGTTATTAGGCTAGATTTTTGCTGATACTGCTGGAAAGATTTTGCAGTCCTAATGAATTAATGAAATGTCTGCTGCGTGACTACATAAAACAGGCATTAAGTGAAAAACAAAAATGCATCTTCTGCAATCTGTGTTTTCCCAGGTGATCCATGTGTTGGACATGACGTCAGCCGAGCTGCACTCTTTGGTTCTGGACGCAGATGAGAGCTTACACTCATTGCAGCTTCGTCTGGAGACGCATACACAGACGCACATCTCCCCACTTAATCAAGAACTGCTGCTGGAGACTGGAATCTCCCTCGACCCACGCAGACCTCCTGCACACTGTCTGCCAGATGGATTGGTATGTGACGCATGAGGAAATTGGCATCAAATTCGATATTACACATGAATGTTTGAGCATTGTTGTCCGTCACCGTTATTGTCATCTAATTGGTAGAAATCTCAGTATGTGACTGTATTATGATATGATATATTTTTATATAAACTACTGCATATCTTTTGATGTTCCTTTCGCTCAGAGGGGCTGGGACACCTTCATAGTCTTTCTGTTTGATAAGAGCTTGTCCAAGTATGCAGGACCCCTGACCGCCAGACCACTGCCAGACAGTGTCAACTTCATAGGTGAGATATTTCACAGCATAATGGGATGCAAATCATGTTATTGCCTTACTCTTTCATTCACATGAGTTGGTTTACAATGAGTTATTTAAAAATGATGGTAATTAAGGTAAAGGAGGTGACGTTTGTTTTCATAGTCAGGGAGACCAAGACACAGCTGCCACTGGCTGCATTGAGAAAAGTATGGGGGGAAGCAGTCAGCTACATTTGTGGACTCAAAGAGGACTACACACGCCTGTACCAGGGACAGAGGGCTGCTATGTAAGTGAAACACTAGTTGTTTTGCTGTAGGTGCTCCAGATGAGCTTTTTTGAAAAACATAAGGCATTGTATGCTACTTTGTTTCACCTCCTAAAAAGAGTGAACTCTATCCAGTCCTACTTAATATTATTTCCCTGTCTTTGTGTCTGGGTAGCCTCAGTCTGCTGCGTTACAACACCAACTTAACGCGCTACAAGAACCTGCTCTTCTCCCAGTCACAGCAGCTGCAAGCCAAACTGGCTTTCTTCAAAACCAGCATCCAGCACGACCTGGAGCAGTACAACAAGCAGAAAGACACAGGCATCTGTGAGTTGGTTCTTATCATCCTATTTCATTACATGCATGCATGCAAATGGACTGAAGGACAATCTGTTGTTGTGAAGCTTCAGAAAAGATGCTGAGGACCTGGCATGAAAATGAAGCAAAAGCTGAGGGGTTTACAAAGGTAGGTCAGAAAGCAGAATTGCAGACAAACAATATAGAACAAAAGTGATTACACCCCTCACATATTTCTTCCCGATACTATTGAAATTATACTAGCACTATAGATTTACTGTCCACTGAAAATGACTCAACAGACGGTCATTATTGTCCAAACAGTTGGCAACCCAAGTAAGTAGCATAATACAGTAAACAAAAATATGTTTGTTTGTGCTCCCACTTTTCATGAGCTGAACTGAAAAGATCAAAAACTTTTTCTATGTACACTAAAGGCCTGTCTTTCTCAAATATTGTCTAAATCTGCATTATTGTGCACACATAATGTAGCCACCTCCCTGGTGTGGCATGCTGATGAGACAGCATGATATTATTGTTCAGGTGTGCCTTTAGGCACTCCAAAATGTGCAGTTTAACTGTTTTGGGGGTGGTCGAGAGGAGTCTGAAAACCAGTCAGTATCTGCTGTGACCACCATTTGCCTCAAATCCCGTATACACCAATCCAGAGCATCCCACCATCTTTAAGGAAGGAAGGTTGCTGAAATATAGTACCATACATATTATTTCAAACTTCATATAAGGTGTGTTTTCTGCTGCAGGTTGCTGATGTGGGATACCTGGATGAAGAAATCATTTCTCTACATTCTGAAATTGTGGAATTGCAGCGGAGTCCATTTTTGAGACGACAAGGGGACTTAATGGAACAACTGTTGGTATTTTTGGAACAATGTAACAATAAATTCAATAATATATTCAGTACATTTCTTAATGTGTCTCCACAGTGAGGGAAAAGCAATCGAACTCTACAAGCAACTAAAAGCCAAGTGCAAAAGTTAGTGCCAATCTCCGCTTGTATTGATATTAACAGCGAGACATCCATCCATTTTCTTTACCGCTTATCCTCACGAGGGTCGTGGGCATGATGGAGCCTATCCCAGCTGTCTCCGGGCAAGAGACGGGGTACAGCCTGGACTGGTGGCCAGCCAATCACAGCGCACATATAGACAAACAACCATTCACACAGTTAAATTAGCATTTTTTCCTCTGTGCAGGCCCTGACCCGCCACATGGTTACAGTGACAGCTCAGGCATGGTGAAAGCCATACTCCAAATGTTTCAGAACCAAGACAGAGTCCTGAAAGATTTGTACACTCACCTTAGGTAATTTGTCCAATAATAATGCAAAGTGATCCAAGACTGATTCACATCTCACTCTCCAGTACAATTCTGGTGTGCAAGCGACGCATCGTTGACCTCTTTCCAAAGTTGGAGAGGGCAGTAGAGAACATAAAGATGGCAGAGTCGGCCGTAATGCAGATGCAAACCAAGCGGCAGAAGGAGTTCTGGTACCTTCTTAAGATTGCTTGTGTGAGTATTAAGCAAATGCTGTAGATAATGTTTATAATCCATACAATACCATGTGTCCTTGTGTCTTAAGTCCCAGGGTAACTCTTCATCACCAAGTTTTATGCATCCCAACAGTGACAGGTGATTGTGTTATACAAAAGAAACTCTATGAACATGTCTAGTGTTGTTACCTTCGTAGCAGTAAAAGGCCCCTTTTCTTGTGCAGTGAAACTGTTCATCAACTACTGGACGACAATCACCGTTATTTAAGTCAGCTTACGTCTCTGCTGCAGGATGCCAGTGATGAGAGGGAGCATAGTATTATGGTAATGTATATTTGTATATGTACACTCAGCCATTTCTTATCAATGCTTGCCATATTATAGGGTTACAATCATCAGCATTTGTTATCCTATGTTTATGTATATATAAGGAGTATTCAGATCAGACCACAAACTCTTTTCTGGAGTAAAATGTGTTGAAACGGCACAAAATAGTGGAGTAATCATGGAAATGCGTGTTTCATGAAGTTTGTACATTTCCGCCAGCAGGTGGCATATTTTTCTCACTGACATTCCTTTCACCAAGTCTTTTTATTTCATTTGGGCACTGAGTGTAAGCAAACACTAACCCTTCAGCTATGTGTCAATAAATAGCTATTGAAGGGATTTTCATCATCAATCATTTAAAAACCACAACCTCCTCAATATTGTAATATTTTAGAGCGTGTTTTCTGTAACTAATGTTCTGTCTTGTGATTATATATTTGGATGTCTTTGTTCTCTCTCCAGGAACAAGACTGGAGTTGGACTCGACACAACCAAAAAGTCTCAAAAGTGTCAAAGACACAGTAACAAAATATATATCTTTGATCATCTTATGTAAGATTATGTAATTGAAACATGTACAACACAATGTGTGATACACAATAATGTAAGCCTTGTAACATTCATAGTACATTTTGAAGGGTTTTCCAGCTGTCACTTATTTATTTTACTGGTGAAGTTCTGAAGAGGATTGCCAAGAACAATAAAAATGTGTTTGTTCTTGCTTATTATTATTGAATCAATTTGTGGACTTTGTTTATAGTAGGGTGGGCATAGTAGTTAGATAACAGGCTGGAGATCCGGGTTACAATCTCCATTGGAACATTCCCAAAACATGTATCTTAAGATAATTCATTCATTCATTTTCTACCGCTTATCCTCACGAGGGTTGTGGGGATGCTGGAGCCTATGAAAACACTAAATTGTCCAGAAGTGTGAATGTGAGTGTGAATGTCTGCATCTATTGACTGGTGGTGAGCAGTGCAGTTCAAACTGAATTTTATCAGAATTCTTTCTAATTATTCTGTTTAAATTATTTTGTGTGTAACGTCCACTGTTAAGTGTTCATAGAAAGAGGGTAGTTTTATATTCCTATATAGATGTGACAGGTAAGCCAAATGATTGTATATTTAATTAACACTTTAACATTACAGTGCAATCGTGTAATATGAACTTTGCATTCTTTGAATTACCTTGTTTTATAAATAAACGCGCCTTGCCTAAAATTCTCGACCGATTCTCGTTAGCTCGTTGGTAATATGTCTTTGAATATAAAATAATTTCGACAGCCCCCGAACGCACCACACTGTAAGTAGTAAAGGATTGTGAAATTGTGGGCGGTATTGGGTACGGGGGATGGGCCGTTGAACGAACACAAGGAGCAGCCGACTGTTGGAGACAGAGGTATTTTTTATGATAACCATTCAACCCGACATTCATTAATTAGTTTTTTCCATATATCAGTACACAAGGGAAGCCTACTTGGGCCGTTTGCTTGGCGATAACTAACCGTTGAATTAGCATTTCGCTGAAGCCACCCTCGGTACAGAACGTTAGCTAGTCGGCTAACTGTGGCTAACTAACGCCGTTGGTTTGTTAGCGTTACACCTTTTATGTTTCAAGCGTTTAATCGTGGTTAACGAATGATGGATTTTGTGATAACATTATTATTCAGTTGTTGCTTAGTAGCACGTATTTGCGGAGGACTTGATGACAGTTGGTGTGCTACCCTTGTTAGCCGCAGACTCATGGTCACCTGTCGCGGTAAATTACGTGCATGTCAGTCCTAACCATACAAGCTTCGTGACGGTTGTGCAGCTGTGTCGATGTTAATTATTACTGTCATGATAACATACTTAAAGTGAGATTTTGGTCATATATCTTATTCTACTGTATATGCTGTTTACACTGGCTAGCTTGCCCTGTGACGACACCAAGTAGGTAAATCACTTCACAATACTATTGATGAAAATGCATTAGTTTTGCTCAGCGATGTTTCAATTATTAAGAAATCTGTCCTGATTATGTTAGCCACCTTTCACCTTAACTCATTCAATCCCAGCCATTTTTCAAAAGACAACCCCTTGAGTTCCGGCCATTTTATTTTGTCTGATCTTTCAAGTCAAGTAGAGTGTTGCGTTCTATGGCTATATAAACACGGAACCCACGAAAAGAAAGATTGGACTCTCGTCTTTCATCAGACAAAAAGGTTTGTTTCTACCTTTTTGCGTTCTTTTGCAATCAGCAGTAGAACATAGGTAAGTTTCAGGAAAATATCAGCTCCCAACTAGAAAAGGGAGAACACCAGTTTTTTGTGAAAAGATGATTTCAAGCTCAACTTTCAGTTTGACTAAAATGTGCCAGCTCAAATATCTAAACAACTATACCAACATAAACAACATAAAAAGTGTTCTTTTTACATAATCAGAATTTATTTACAACTTGAGGATCTACAATTCCTGGTGAAATTCCATGAGACTGTGTGAACTGAATGAACGGACAAAGGGGGAAAAAAAATAAGCATGAACGTTGTGAGAATTGAAGCAGAACAACAAGACTGTGTGGAAACTACGGCTGCAGATATCTAATATTTTAGTAATCAGGTATTCCACTGACATTTCTTTGAAAACTGATAGTTTGAAGACATGGATGTGTGGAATGTTTTCATGGTGGAATAGTTTGAATCGGTTGAGAAATGTACGAATGTTGGAGCTTTTAAAATGGCCCATGAACTTTCAATGGGGAAAATCTGGGAATTTATTGCAAAATCTGAATAGATAGTTTTTGAATAGATAGGCCCACTAGACCTGATGGATTTGAAAAATGGAGGTGTCAGAGTTTCACACGTACTGTATATAACACCATGGACCATTTACAATTTTCACATTTGGAACTGAACTATCTGTGTACACACGCTTGCATGCGTTAAAATTTACCTACAATAATGAATGTTCTGCACGTTACACTCCTCCACAGTCATGCACACCTTCCTTCCTGTCATGTGCGTTTTTACCATCCGTCTGTCAAATGCACTTTTGGCCGTTTTTATTACTTTTATTACCGTTTTTTTTACTAATTGCTCTGAAGTGAAACGCAATGTAAATGACGCATAAATAAATTGTTGGGATTAGGCGCTCAGGTTTATAAAAAAGTATAACTACATCTTTGGTAATGAATGAGTTAATGAGACAACAAAATGTTTAGGTAACAGTGTGAATGTTAAAATCTTGTTCCCATGCAAAATGCATTCAATTTTATTTATTTTGGATTATTGTGTTGTTTTTGTGGCACCACGGCGTCGAGTGGTTAGCACGCAGGCCTCACAGCTAGGTGACTCGAGTTCAATTCCACCCTCAGCCATCTCTTGTGGAGTTTGCATGTTCTCTCCGTGCATGTGTGGGTTTTCTCTGGCTTCCTCCCAGATTCCAAAAACATGCTCGCTTAATTGGCGACTCCAAATTATCCAGAGGTTGTTTGTCTATATGTACCCTGTGATTGGTTGGCGACCAGTCCAGGGTGTACCCCACCTCTCGCCGGAAGACAGCTGGGATAGGCTCCAGCACCCCCACGACCCTCTTGAGGATAAGCTGTCGAGAATGAATGAATGAATGAATGTTGTGTTTGCCTGCAGGGGAGAGCCAGTGAGGATGACTATACCGCATGTAGGGGCTGTGTTTGCAGCCATAGCAGGAGTGATGGCCATCCTGTTGCACTCCTCCATTCACAAAATAGAGGAAGGACACCTTGCTGTTTACTACAGGTAATGCACACCTTGGCATGTTTAGCTTTGTATCATCTACTACATACTACATCCAAAGTTGCTAGTTTACTTTGTGTGTTCCCGGCAATTTTACTTTCCACACCCTCCTGTGTAATCAGCAGATTGTCAGATGTTAGGAAATGGTCCCAGAAGTTGTTTTCAAATCTCTTTTCAGGGGTGGGGCTTTGCTGACAGGCCCTAATGGTCCGGGATATCATATTATGCTGCCTTTCATTACCACCTACAGATCAGTGCAGGTAATCTCCTCTGGCAGTCTGCCCACTAGGCCTTTTGACACAAGCATGAGGAAGTGTTTCAACACATGCCCATGTACACACAAGACAAAACAGGAACCTCAGCTAAATGACAGTTCTCCATATATGGCAATATCAGCTTTAGTGTACATGTTGTGAGACTCGTCATGGTCATTTGGTTTGTAATGCTTTCATTTTGTCGTTTCAGACTACACTCCAGACTGATGAGATCAAGAATGTACCTTGTGGAACTAGGTACCAAAATATTGTTTTGTGTGATGTTCAATATTTGCTATACAAAACAGTATTAGGGTCACATGGCGGGTGAAAAAAACCCTGCAAAAAGTAAAGTAATAAATATGAATAACTGTTGACTTTTCCAAGAGGGATTATTAAGTATTAAAATAGTCAAAATAAAATATAATGAAAAGATGCTCAAACTCTCATTTTTTTAACTAACTGATAACTGATACCTGCCAGAAATCCTTGGCGTTTCAGGTGGCAATTTCATGTGTTGAAGCTTGATGTTTTCTCATATATGTGTATGTATGTGTATATACAGTGCATCCGGAAAGTATTCACAGCGCTTCACTTTTTCTACATTTTGTCATGTTACAGCCTCATTCCAAACTGAATTAAATTAATCTCTTACCTCAAAAGTCTACACAAAATACTCCATTATGACAATGTGAAACAAGTTTTTTTTGACATGTTTTGAATTTATTAAAAATAGAAAACAAAAAAATCACATTTACATAAGTATTCACAGCCTTTGCCATGAAGCTCAAAATTGAGCTCAGGTGCATCTTTTTTCCACTGATCATCCTTGAGATCTTTCTACAGCTTAATTGGAGTCCACCTGCAGTAAATTCAGTTGATTGGACATGATTTGGAAATATAATAACTGTCTATATAAGGTCCCACAGTTGACTGTGCATGTCAGAGCACAAACACCAAGCATGAAGTCAAAAGAACTGTCTGTAGACCTGCGAGACAGGATTGTCTTGAGGCACAAATCTGGGGAAGGATACAGAAACATTTCTGCTGCTTTGAAGGTCCCAATGAGCACAGTGGCCTCCATTATTCGTAAATGGAAGACGTTTGGAACCACCAGGACTCTTCCTAGAGCTGGCCGGCCTTCTAAACTGAGCGATCGGGGAAGAAGGGCCTTAGTCAGGGAGGTGACCAAGGCCCCGATGGTCACTCTGTCAGAGCTCCAGCGTTCCTCTGTGGAGAGAGGAGAGCCTTCCAGAAGGACAACCATCTCTGCAGCAATCCACCAATCAGGCCTGTATGGTAGAGTGGCCAGACGAAAGCCACTCCTTAGTAAAAGGAACATGGCAGCCCGTCTGGAATTTGCCAAAAAGCACCTGAATGACTCTCAGACCATGAGAAACAAAATTCTCTGGTCTGATGGCTTTCGTCTGGCCACTCTACCATACAGGCCTGATTGGTGGATTGCTGCAGAGATGGTTGTCCTTCTGGAAGGCTCTCCTCTCTCCACAGAGGAACGCTGGAGCTCTGACAGAGTGACCATCGGGGCCTTGGTCACCTCCCTGACTAAGGCCCTTCTTCCCCGATCGCTCAGTTTAGAAGGCCGGCCAGCTCTAGGAAGAGTCCTGGTGGTTCCAAACGTCTTCCATTTACGAATAATGGAGGCCACTGTGCTCATTGGGACCTTCAAAGCAGCAGAAATGTTTCTGTATCCTTCCCCAGATTTGTGCCTCAAGACAATCCTGTCTCGCAGGTCTACAGACAGTTCTTTTGACTTCATGCTTGGTGTTTGTGCTCTGACATGCACAGTCAACTGTGGGACCTTATATAGACAGTTATTATATTTCCAAATCATGTCCAATCAACTGAATTTACTGCAGGTGGACTCCAATTAAGCTGTAGAAAGATCTCAAGGATGATCAGTGGAAAAAAGATGCACCTGAGCTCAATTTTGAGCTTCATGGCAAAGGCTGTGAATACTTATGTAAATGTGATTTTTTTTTTGTTTTCTATTTTTAATAAATTCAAAACATGTCAAAAAAAACCTTTTTTCACATTGTCATAATGGAGTATTTTGTGTAGAATTTTGAGGTAAGAGATTAATTTAATTCAGTTTGGAATGAGGCTGTAACATGACAAAATGTAGAAAAAGTGAAGCGCTGTGAATACTTTCCGGATGCACTGTATATACATACACACACACACACATATATATGTATACATGTATATATATATATATGTATATATGTGTGTGTGTGTGTGTGTGTGTGTGTATATATGTGTGTGTATATACAGTGAAGAAAATAAGTATTTGAACACCCTGCTATTTTGCTATTTCTCCCACTTAAAAATCATGGAGGGGTCTGAAATTTTCATCGTAGGTGCATGTCCACTGTGAGAGAGATAAACTAAAAAGAAAAATCCAGAAATCACAATGCATGATTTTTTAACAATTTATTTGTGTGATACAGCTGCTAATAAGTATTTGAACACCTGAGAAAATGAATGTTAATATTTGGTACAGTAGCCTTTGTTTGCTATTACAGAGGTCAAACGTTTCCTGTAGTTTTTCACCAGGTTTGCACACACTGCAGGAGGGATCTTGGCCCACTCCTCCACACAGATCTTCTCTAGATCAGTCAGGTTTCTGGGCTGTCGCTGAGAAACACGGAGTTTGAGCTCCCTCCAAAGATTTTCGATTGGGTTCAGGTCTGGAGACTGGCTGGGCCATGCTAGAACCTTGATATGCTTCTTACGGAGCCACTCCTTGGTTTTCCTGGCTGTGTGCTTCGGGTCGTTGTCGTGTTGGAAGACCCAGCCACGACCCATCTTCAATGCTCTGACAGAGGGAAGGAGGTTGTTCCCCAAAATCTCACAATACACGGCCCCAGTCATCCTCTCTTTAATGCAGTGCACTCGTCCTGTCCCATGTGCAGAAAAACACCCCCAAAGCATGATGCTACCACCCCCATGCTTCACAGTAGGGATGGTGTTCTTCGGATTGTACTCTTCATTCTTCTTCCTCCAAACACGCTTATTGGAATTATGACCAAAAAGTTCTATTTTGGTCTCATCTGACCATAAAACTTTCTCCCATGACTCCTCTGTATCATCCAAATGGTCATATGCAAACTTAAGACGGGCCTTGACATGTGCTGGTTTAAGCAGGGGAACCTTTCGTGCCATGCATGATTTCACATCATGACGTCTTAGTGTATTACCTACAGTAACCTTGGAAACGGTGGTCCCAGCTCTTTTCAGGTCATTGACCAAGTCCTGTCGTGTAGTTCTGGGCTGATTCCTCACCTTTCTTAGAATCATTGAGAACCCACGAGGTGATATCTTGCATGGGGCTCCACTCCGATTGAGATTGACCGTCATGTTTAGCTTCTTCCATTTTCTAATGATAGCTCCAACAGTGGACCTTTTTTCACCAAGCTGCTTGGTAATTGCTCCGTAGCCCTTTCCAGCCTTGTGGAGGTGTACAATTTTGTCTCTGGTGTCTTTGGACAGCTCTTTGGTCTTCGCCATGTTACAAGTTAAAGTCTTACTGATTGTATGGGGTGGACAGGTGTCTTTATGCAGCTAACGACCTCAAACAGGTGCATCTGATTCAGGATGATACATGGAGTGCAGGTGGACTTCTAATGGGCAGACTAACAGGTCTTTCAGGGTCAGAATTCTAGATGATACACAGGTGTTCAAATACTTATTTGCAGCTGTATCACACAAATAAATTGTTAAAAAATCATGCATTGTGATTTCTGGATTTTTCTTTTTAGTTTATCTCTCTCACAGTGGACATGCACCTACGATGAAAATTTCAGACCCCTCCATGATTTCTAAGTGGGAGAAATAGCAAAATAGCAGGGTGTTCAAATACTTATTTTCTTCACTGTATATATATATACTGGAGGTGGCTGTACTTAAGCCACCTTTTAGAAAGCTCATATTTCAGCATTTTTCAGATATATTTTTTGCCAAGCAGTGTGGATTTTTTTAAACAAATTTATCAGCAAAATTAAAACTGCTTGTGTCAACATTTTTGTCTCCTACATAGTGGTGGGGTGATGATCTATTTTGACAGAATAGAGGTTGTCAACATGCTCGTCCCCTCAGCAGGTACAAAATGTTAAATGATTTGCAATATTTCCTAAAGTTGTTGTGCCACCCGCCTGTCGTCACAATAGCCTAACACTTCTCTTGTTGATGTCTTTGTAGTGGTGGATATAGTGAGGAACTATACAGCCGACTATGACAAAACTCTCATTTTCAACAAGATCCACCACGAACTTAACCAGTTCTGCAGTGTGCACACTCTCCAGGAGGTCTACATAGAGCTGTTTGGTTCGTCAGTGGGGCAGTGGGGGAGGGTCATGTGAAGTTGAAGAAATAAAATATGGTGTTTTTATTTGTTGTGCAGACATAATTGATGAAAATTTGAAGACTGCACTGCAGAAAGATCTTAATGCCATGGCCCCTGGACTTACAATACAGGTACCTTTTTTAGTACAACTATCACTTGATATCACACTGCGGAGGAGCAGTCACCACATCATGCTAGATAAAACTTAAACTACAACAGAAATGTTTTGCACATGGTTGAATATTTATTCCTTTTAAAGTTGATAATGCAGTTTAAATGATTAAGAAAGCTGAATCCTACTGTGTTCAGTGTTTACATTTCAATAAATATTTGTTTAAACTTGAGACCTGGAATATTTGTTATCATGGTCATTTTTTCATATAAATTGAGGGAGCAAAAGCAGTATCGGCCCAAGCAAATCGGCCATCGGCTAAGGGTGATGGAAAAAAACCATATCGGTCAATCCCTAACCATGACATTTTGTTGCGGCTCACTAAATCCTTTCTAAAGAGTTGCTGCCTTTGATACAACCCAGCAGAGGTATGCTATGGCCACTTTCAGACAGTGACAAAATGAAATGCATGCTGATGTTTGTTCCACTGTCTTTAGTAATGTGCACATGCGGTACAGTAGTACACATGCGGTACAATAGTACACATGCGGTACAATAGTACACATGCGGTACAGTAGTAGACATGCGGTACAATAGTACACATGCGGTACAGTAGTAGACATGCGGTACAATAGTACACATGCGGTACAATAGTAGACATGCGGTACAGTAGTACACATGCGGTACAGTAGTAGACATGCGGTACAATAGTACACATGCGGTACAATAGTAGACATGCGGTACAGTAGTACACATGCGGTACAGTAGTACACATGCGGTACAGTAGTAGACATGCGGTACAGTAGTTGTCAATGACAAGTGCTTTCAACAGTGAGTCAGTGGTCGATGGCAAATTTGACACAACTGTCGCAGCATTGTGGGATACCTTTTTATAGGTGGTGTCCCATCTTCACCAACCTGCGTAGGTACCTGCCTGCAAGGTTTAAAGGCAGGGTAAAAAGTCCAGAGACTACTAGCCTGCACCTGTATACCATTTCCACTTGTTCTAACCATTTTTGTCGTTTGTGTACATGTTACCTCAGACTTAACCAGACTTACAACCACTTTTCATTAGCTATCAGTGAAATTGGAGTAAAATGTTTTGTTTTAATCCAACCCTTATCCAGGCTGTCCGTGTTACCAAGCCAAAGATCCCCGAGGCTATCAGGCGGAACTTTGAACTCATGTGAGTTTGGCTTGACGTCGCTGTGTCATTTAATTTCTTGCCACTGACCTACTCTGGTCAAGGCAGTCCAAGTCAGCGGGAAGACTAATGTGTGTGAGAACTCTGCCTGTGTGTTTCATGTAGGGAAGCAGAGAAGACCCGTCTGTTAATTACCGCTCAGACTCAGAAGGTGGTCGAAAAGGAGGCAGAGACGGAGAGGAAGAAAGCTATCATTGGTAAGTGTATTTTTACTGTAACTCAGCTTGCTGGCATTTCATTTCCTCTAGTCTTCTCATCTCCCATCCTTCCTCCTGTTGAACCTCATCTGTATATTTGTGCAGAGGCTCAGAAGGTGGCTCAAGTTGCCGAGATCCAGTTCCAGCAGAAAGTGATGGAGAAAGAGACAGAGAAGAAGATCTCCGAAATAGAGGGTCAGCCTGACTGCTTCAACGTGTGTCTCGTCTTCATCTGAGAGATGTTTATGTTGTCTCCTTATCTCATTCAGATGCTGCTTTCCTGGCGAGGGAAAAGGCCAGGGCGGATGCAGAGTATTACACTGCTGCCAAATATGCTGAAGCAAATCGGGTACAAAATGTGGCACACATTTATTTGACACAATATATACACACTATATTATTGTTTTACATTGTCAAAACTTCATTATGGTGGAGGTGGACACGTTGCTGTCTGATGAGCTAAAATAATTTCAATGCAAACTAAAAGTTGCACGCTGGATAATAAACTAAGCGCAAGTAAACCAAACTTCTAACCCTTTAATGTGTGAAATACTAGAAGTGTAAGGTTAAGGATATGGATACACACCCTTGCAGCAAAAAAATATTGTTTGTCAAGCAAATATTTCCAGATAAATACGCTTCAAAAGTCAAACCACCATCATGCGCAACGTCTCACGAGATGTCTTGTGAGAATTTAGCTGAGTGATCATCCAAAGGTTTTAGCTCGACAAGGTTTGCTTTATTCTTTGGCTTTTTTGTGATGCTGTCACGCTACCACAGAATGACGCTCGTGATGACAAAGAGGAAAAGCCTGATAACCATACAACCACAAATGTTTGTTCAGGGAGTCAGCAGGCTTCAACTTTTTTAGGACCCATTTCACACAGCACACAAGCTGCTTGTGCTGGATACATTTTGTCATTATTATACATTGTCCACAAAAATCGAAACGCGTAAAACCAAGACTGAGCTTTATGATGTTGTTTTAAATTAAAGTTACAAACACATTTTTAAGCCCTTTCAAAATCGATTTTTTGGGGGAATTTCAGACATTTTGCGGCCTGAAGTGTTTTATTTTTTTAAGACACTGCAGATACTACCATTACTATCCAATTATTTGTACTTGTGTAAAGGATGTTAAATCTTGCTTAAAACAGACAATAAATAAATATTATGACAGAATTGTATCATAATAAGAATAATTGTACACTTCCATGCGATGGGGACATCCCTCTGTTATCTTTCTCTTCATTTATTGGCTGCTCCAGACAACACTGCTCTGATTCCACACGCAGATGACGCAGCTACTAGCTAACCTTTCCAAACTACCATGTCACACTGAACTATACGGGGCAGGAAACGGGTAGAAACACAGCTTAACCATCACATGTGCTTCTCTGCAGCTCAAGTTAACCCCCGAGTATCTGGAGCTGATGAAGTATCAAGCCATAGCAGCTAACAGCAAGATCTACTTCGGCCAGGACATCCCCAATATGTTTGTGGAGGGAAGCATCAGTCCACCCAAAGCTGAAAACAAGCCACTGGAGGCGGACTTTTTGAAAGCTTAAGTGGAGGCGTCGGCGTTCAACTGGAGATGATTGGTGGGATTGATTACTCGAGTCTTACATTTTTTCCATGATCATAAACTCAAGTGATGTTTTGGAAGACAATGAAAGGGAATGTTTTTTTTTTCCATAAATATCCAGTCATCGAGGCAGGGAACAGTTTATTTTCAAAAGAAATAGTCAGTCGTTGAAAATGAAAAGCTTTTGCCTGCAAGGTGACGGCAAGGAGTCACCCTAATTTACACGTTGCTTTTGGATTTGCGCTAAGATGATGATTGTTGACATGGGAGGCGTATCTGGACTGGAATGCAGCGAGTGACGCTAATTACAACCGTGGGAGGAGGGATAAGTTGGTGTTTGTTTCCCAACACATCAGCACACGCTGCTGCTGGATGTTGTCCAGTTATGTTTGTGACCAGTGGCTCCACACGTGTTTGCTTGTGGGTCAAACACGGTACATTGCACTGTGGCGTTCTCCTCCAAAGAAATGAATATCTTGTGCTGCTAAAAGAAAGCAGACTTCCTCCTCGAAATGCTCATTTTAAGTTAACTTGTAAACTTACAACTATCCACTGGAAGGGGTTGTGACTTATTGGTCTGCCGGATTGGGTTTTCGGGGCCGTGCATGTGAACGTTTACTGTGGCCTGATTCAGCTGATAAAAGTAGTGCCTGCCATTGTCTGCCAACTTTTAGAGCTCATTCACACACGGTGGTTAACTGTTCATTCTCAGGAACTTATCTGAAGAGTGCTTGTCTTTAAAAAAAAAAAAAGTCTGTTAGGACTTTGAAAGTTTGCTTCATGTTCTTCCTGCTGTTTATACTGGATCATAATGCCATCACAAGGACAGCTTTTGCTTTTTAAGTTAGCCTGGACATCCAAGAGTTGTGGCCAGGTTTATGACAGTCGGTGAGGAAAATACATGGTTACACACTTGTGGATAAACTGCACACAGAGGCCTGCTAAGTTTCTCAGCCAAACAAATGAAAGCTTGTATTATCACCATTTGTTTTACTTTTGTGGTAAGATGCAGTTGTATATAAACATAACTTGCAAGCGAGGGCTACTACTTCTACTTCTTTCCCTCTCAGCTTTGGTGAAAAGGAAAACGGATATGATTCAGTTGGAAAAATGCAGAAGTCAGGTGTGTCACGGTGTCCTGCCTTAACCGTAGACTGGAGCTGAGAGAGAAGATGCTACTTGTGCTAAAGAGACAGGTCCTGACGTTAATGTGACCCCTGAATGGCTGCTCTCTTCCTCTGCTGCTTGCCGGCTGCAGGTTCAATTAACGATGCAAATGAGGGGTTGAAATCACTCAAGAACATGAGTTCTTTTGTTTTGTACAAAAAATCTCTGAGATTGTCTCCTTGTTTTAAAAGGTTTATATGCAAAATGTTTTGACAATGTTCTTAAATAAAACCTATTTTGGTACCCGTCTTCTCCAAATATTGATTGACTACATTTAGTCTTTGTATTCTGTCCTCTGTGATTCAGGGTGTACTTGCACAAAGTCAAAGAGGCTAGGTCAAGTACCCAAACCTCTTTGGCTTTGGAGTAAATGATTGACTTACATGAGAGATGCACCTGACATCCTCAGTCTTTAATGATGGACAATAATGATCATAGTCATCTGGAGAGTCATTTCATAGTAAATGTTGGCTTGGCTCTCATCCATCCATTTTCTGTACGGCTTATTCTAAAGAGGGTGGTGGGCATTTCTGCCATGCCATTATGGATTTTTGTTAACTTTAACTTGTACTCTTCAGTCTATGGTTGAAGTTTCAGATGCGGCTCGTCCAATCAGGGTAGCATTCTTAAAGCTTTAGTGCAGACCTTGGCACATTGTCAAAATATAATTTAACAACAAAACTTGGGGGGAATGGAAAAAGCATTCATAATTTTACAAGAATATTGTCAAGCTATTTAAAGGAAAAAAGTTATGTTATGGGAATAGTTCATAATAGTCTTTTGAAGTAGTATTAATATGACAAAAATTTGGTTTTGGAAGAATTTATAACAAGAATAAAGTCATAATTTCAAGAAGACATTTGGCATAGTCGTAAAATTAAATAACATGGAAATAGTTTTTTTAAAAAACAGCTGTAATTTTCCAGGAATAAAGTCAAAATATTGAGAGAAGAAAGGCCCAATTTTACAAGAATGAATATGGGAGATTTAAAAAACACTGCTTTGTAGATCACATGAACCCGTTTTACTTCCTGCTGGTACATCAACAGCGGCTAGATCCAGATCTTGGAGCGTGTCATCATCTTGGAGGTGTTGCCCGTCAGTCTTGTTTTCGTATGCGAACCAAAACCTCCCTTTAACCGGGAGTTTAGATATTTCAACCGAAGTCAAATCCCTTGTTGTGTAAGCATACTTGGGCAATAAAGCTGATTCTGGTTCAAATGCCTTGCCAGGTGTTCTAATGAATCCTTTTTTGGTGCGCTTTACCGTCCTCCTTGTGGTAAACGCTGGTACTGCAAGTCTGCGTCTCTGGCTATTTCCCAATGCACATCGTCGTCCGCCATATTGCTTAATAGACAACAAAACTGGCGGTGTCTGACAATACCGGGTGCCTTTCATCATTTGGCAAGACTCAAACGTCCTTGTTGTCTTCTTTCATCCAAACACAATATTTTACACTATTTGACTTTGTTTGAGTACGTTTACGACGTATTTTACTACGTTCTCGTGTCGTCCTCGGCATTTCATAATGTGATGTTTGCGTAATATCTGGGTTTCATTCATTCTATTCATTCATTATTTCATCATCAAAGGAAAAATTCCCAAGTCATTCACTGAGCTTGGAAAATGTAACCAAAAGTATGAAGACCTTCACAACAGAGCGGCAGTGATGTAGTTCCCATAGCTTCCAACATGAGGAGCCCTAAGGCTGCAAATACGGAAATCATTCGGCCTCCAAGCGAGACACTCGTGCCAAACAAATTGAAGCAAATTCTTCAAAATCTAGAATTGATTTGATATGTGAGTTTATATTTGTATTTGTGTTCTAATATGACTAAATGAATAAAGCCCATGAGTCAAGCACTGATGAGTAAACGTATCGTAAAATAAGATCTTTGTGAAATGCTCATCTACAGAGAGTACTTGGCCTTGGCAAGGCCGGTTAGCTGTTTACATGAGCCTGCAGAAAGCACTCAACATGTGTAAGTCATGCAGCAGAAGAAGGATGGCTTCCTTAAAGTCATACTAAAGTCAACATATTTTATATCCAAACAATCACTTTATGAAATACATCTATTTGGAAGAAAAATAGAAAGGGTGTTTTGTTTGAGTATGACCTCATTTTATCAGAATGAGTATAAATAAATGTAATATTGTTTGAATAGGAACATGTAGTCAGTGCTGATTTCAGTGGGTGGACTGGCAATGTCAGCAGTTTTGTCTCCTTGGGGAAGTAAGGTCAAGTCCGTGTCTGCTGTTTCCTTCCTTCGCCATCATTATGACGGCCCCTCCATCCTCCCTCGTAGCTCAGCGACAGGGTGTGGCTGCTCCATTTTGAGGAGTGCAAATCCAAATACGAAATGGCAGCAGAAGAGCGAGCGTGATTCACCATCAGTCAGTGCTTGACTCTTTTGGTCTTACATTCCAATCCTGTGTGCTGGAGCGTCACACTCATACTAAAAGCATTACCTTTGCTTTTTACTGCACTTTCACGCTCTTTTGCCTCCTTGTTCAGCTCCTTGTCTTTAAACAATAGACCCTGAACGTGCTTTCACCCTTCTACTCGTTTGAGAACCTAACCTAGTGAAGCACCCAATCCCACAGTTGGCGCTTGACAAATATAATCGTATTCCTATTACAACTATATTTGTTCCAGCCATCCATTTTTTATGCTGCTTATCTTCACTGGGGTCACGGGTATGATGGAGCCTATCCCAGCTGTCTTCGGTCGAGAGGCGGGGTACACCCTGGACTGGTGGCCAGCCAATCGCAGGGCACATATAGACAAACGACCATTCACACTCACGTTCATACCTGTGGACAATTTGGAGTCCATTAGATGATATTAATTGATTCCAAACAGTTTCTTGGCCGCACCGCTTCCAGTACGTGTACAGTGCGTGTATGTTTGATTTCAGCTTCTTTGAGTTGCCATGTCAATGTCATCTGCCCAAGGCTAATTGTTGAGTGCTGGCCCTGCACCACTTCAACAATTAGCAAAGGGGCTTTTTCTTTGAGCAATCCGATTTCAGACTTGCCTCACAGGGCCAGCTAGCAGGCGTATAGAAATCAACAAATCAACAGAGCAAAACGAAGAAGAAATTGAATTGGGTCAAAAATCCACTTTCAAGGCAGACTTTTCATGATGGATGAAGATAAACATTAACTGTTTTTTGTCTTTAATTATATCTAATTCGGTGGCGCCATGCATTGTTATTATATTCATATATTGTTAACCCCGCTGAAGGTGCAGCCATCACTGATGTGTACGTGACAAGCGCTCATGTTCTAAAATAAGCCTAATGGTGTCAGCCCTTTCTGTGACGAACATGACCTAATGCTTTGTCAACCGACTTGAAAAAAACATAAGCAAAGATTACATTCTCCAGCCAGCCTCGTCTTCTTTTACCTTCAAATGTGGGTGGAACTGTACTCCACACTGCCGCCACTTGCGTCTATCTTTAAGCAATATTCACACTTGAACAGAAAGAAACAGGAGTTGCTTTCAAAATAAGCTGTTGCAATATAAAATGTGGAAGGAACTGACAGTGCTTGTGAGCAAACCGAACACAGCATTTCATTGTGTTAGCACCAACTTTTCCAAAAAAAACAGTTCTAGCTGTTATTGAAGAGGTCATACTGGAACACAATAGTAGTCTATTTATTGAGCACATGGCGGTCAGACGGCTTCAGCTGTACAAAGGCACACAAATATAACTTTTAAGAAAGAACAGAGGCGTTTGTGTTATGGTACGACCTGAATATACAGTACCAGGCAGTGACAAAACACACTAATTCTCTGTCTTGAACAAAACACAGACACACTTGACAAATGCATAATCACATGAAGCTGCTGGTGTATTTGAAAGAAGTCTTACAAATAAAGATACACATTACACATATTCTTTGGACTTATGCCAGCCTGCATGGGAAAAGGCTGAGAGGATGGTAGAGTCTGTTAAAGCATAACTTAATGGAAATCTACCGGTCTGGAAAAGGTTAGAAAGCCATTTCTAAAGCTTGGAAATCAGGAAATGGCCAGCCAACCAAAATGACCCCAGGAATGAAGTATACCACCAATAAATGTGAAAACAACAGGTTTACTACCTTTAAACAGTTAAAAGCAGCATGAGCATATGTCAACTCGACACGGTGTTCACATGAGAATTTCATATGAAGTCATAACATTTTCACATCATTTCTAATAGTTTCCTTTCCTGCATTACTTTTTGTACAAAATCCTACTAAATTCTCACCAGAACGGGTTTGAAAAGTACACTTCCAATATTTTGTATGCGTTTTGTATTCGTTTCTTTGTTTGTTATTTGTATGCGTATGCGTTGTTTGCGTATTCATTCATTTTCTACCGCTTATCCTCACAATGGTCGCGGGGGGTGCTGGAGCCTATCCCGGCTATCTTCGGACGAGAGGCAGGGTACACCCTGGACTGGTGGCCAGCCAATCACAGGGCTTGTATGCGTCTTGCTACACTAAATGAATACAGTGGCATAAAAACCATCACTATGGCTGACGTCACACATATACATTGCAAAAAAACTCACCATACCCTACGACAGCTCTGTTTAGCCAGTATCGAATGATTCACTTGCACGTTTTTTGGCTTTGACTCCAACCCACGTCATCATGTGTTATCATAGGTTACATTATTCATGCTATTTTTACACTTGTGTCATATAGTTTGACATTGGAACAGATTAATATAAATTCTATTATATCCTATGGGGGCAAGGGTTTAAAATCCGGAATGAATGTCCCTGAATGGATTACCTTCAATGTACTTGTGGAAACACACTTGCACATTGCTTCTTTGTACATCTTTTTGTTAAGGATTATTTGAAGCTAAGTAAATCATTAAAAAGTGCGCATTACATTTATTCTAGTTTTTCGAAGTGTTATGTGCCGCTGGTGTTTGAATCGTTGTGTTTTCCTTTTCGACAGTTACACGTCTCCAGATTCTGCCTCAGATCATCTATCCGCATGTCCTTCAGTTGTACCAGACGCTCTAACTTGCTCACCTTCATCTGCAGGATCTGCACACACACACACACACATACCCACACACACACACATGTTGAAAAAGAAGGGAAGTATTGCACATGTGTGTCCTTGTGTAGCCTCTGGTCTCACATGCAGATGTTGTCACACATTGAGCGTTACATCCGCTGGGGTGAAGCTGACTCACTGACCAGTGCTGACACAGCTTGTGCCATTTACGTATGTGCCCACACAGACACACACACACACACACACACACACGTGCAAAATGTCTATTTGACCTGCTTTTTTCCCAGCAGAGAATGAAAATAGGAAAACAAGCCAAGCGATGCGTTTCCCAGATTGAAGTGTGTGCATACCTCCACTGTCTCCTGCAAAGCCATGGCCGCATGCTCTTTTTCCTTCAGAATCTGCCGGAGAGCTGGGTCCAAGTTGGAGTAAAACTGGGGTGCGTTTTGCATTCTGCTGCACAATTAGAGACATGTACTCTTTATTTACCGCACACTGCAGGCTGATAATGATGACCTGTTTTGGTCTTACCTATTCTCCAATTGAAACTTCTCATCCTTTTTCGGCCCTTCACGTGTCGTCTGAGTCACGTCGGACTGACAATAATCTGAAGAAAAGACAATAAAGAGAAAGAATGACATTTCCCCTCGACTGTGTGAGATTAGAAGTTTGCTGTTGGAGGACACTCTTAGAAGATGAGACAGTAAATCTTAAAACCACAACAAGAGGGGGTGAGTAGAAGCAGAACAAGGGAGGGAAAGGCCTTGATGTTCTGCCATGCTGATCCTAGGTCAGTGATAAGGCCATCTGCTGATGGGAGGACCTGTATTCTGTGCTGTGTGTGTGATAGCGTGTCCAGTGGGGGAGGAAAATAGGGAAGAGGAGCTGGTCTGAGGTCATAAGTCACAAGTTTTTTTTGAGGACAGATGAGGTGTGAGAATTGGACGAGGAGGGGGTCAGCAAACGGTTGTGACATTTGCTAATCAGGTATGTGTGTGGCCACTGTTGTCATGATAGCAACACATGTAATAAAAGGACAGGAAGAACAGGATCATAAGTCTCAAAACTACTGAAAGATCCCTTTATACACAACTGACAACTGACTGTGTAATGAGATAATGTAATTATCTCACTTTGGTAATGGTAATGGTTTAATTTCATTTGAACATGCATCAGATTACAATTGAGTGCATCCCATAATCAGTACACGGTTCCACATGTCCAAAAGGAGTAGGAAGAAGCAAAGCTTATTAAATCCTACCCCTCCATCTGGTACTTTTTCAATCAGTAACTGTTACATTTGTTCACTTCCTGCTTTCCATAATACAGTTTAAGTTTTTTTTTTTAAATAATCGGTATAATTGATCAATATAGTGATATATATAGCACAACATGACTGGTTCAACTCTTCATCCTTGCTTATGTTCATCCAACATCAACTGCTTGTATTGTTTCTTGAATTGGCTCATCATTGTGCATTGTTTGAGGTCCTTACTCAATCCATTCCATAGTTTGATTCCACATACTGAAATGCTATGGCTTTTTAACGTAGTCCTAGCATAGAAGTGTTTCAAATTTAGTTCTTCCCTGAGATCATATTTCTCCTCTCTTGTAGAGAAGTATTGGATGACATTTTTAGGTAATTGGTTGTTTTTAGCCTTATGCATTATTTTAGCTGTTTGAAGATTAACTATATCAGCAGGTTTAAGTATTTGTGATTTTAGAAATAAGGAGTTAGTATGTTCTCTGTCGGCGGCATTATGAATTATCCTTACTGACCTTTTTTGCAGTACATTTAGCGAGTGAAGATTGCTTTTATAGTTATTAGCCCATATTTCCACACAATAAGTAAGATATGGTAGAACCAGAGAGCAATAAAGAGTGTGGAGTGATTTCTGATAGAGAACAAGTTTTGCTTTGTTCAATACTGAAATATTTCTGGCCACCTTATGTTGTATATTTGTAATATGAGGTTTCCAGCTCATATTTTCACTTTACCTCACTACAGCTTCTGACACACGCCGAATACATGCCCACCTTTTCAGAGGACAACGTTATAAAACAAACAAAAAAAACAGGCTTCACTACACATCTTAAAATAGCCCAAACCTGTACCAACTATCTTCCCCTATTTGTTAATGTAATGTTTCAGAATGTTTCAGAATGGTATCGTATCCAAATTCAGGTATTAGAATTGGATGGAATGTGGGAAAATGTGGATCGGTACATCCCTAGTTATAGTTAGAGGCGTGCCAACAGGCAAACCAGGCATTTGCCTGGGGCCCCGGCTTTTGACCCCCCCACACCCCAGCTAGCGAGGCTTGCGAGACCAGGTGCCCTCAGTGCTAATCCATGTACTGCACAGAAACGACAACAATGGGCATTTACCATGCAATTATGAAACGACATAGCAAACCCCCTTGAGGGTCCCCGCACGGCTCTGTATGCCTTCAGTGCTGTCTGCATCAATCAGCACATGCCTGCCATGTTTGTTTGTTTATAGGCCACCGAGTTCCCCACTTGTGAGAGACATGATAAAGAGGAGTTATCCCAGAAATTGTGTACCAAAAAAAAAAAATTTTCAGTGTGCGCAGATGGGGTTGGGGCCCCATTTATTGCCCCAACACTGGTTATAGTGTATATGTAAAAGAGCCACCCACGCTGTCAAAGACAGGAATGGACAAACACACACAAGTTTTGCTTTCGGCCAGTACACTTCAAATTCACCATTGTGGGACCTCTGAGAATTTTTTTTAATTGTTGAATTTAAAATGAATGTTGTTACCTGTGGCCGTGTTGTCTGGGTTTCTGGTGTCATAGTATTCCAAATCCTGAATTTGAAAGAACACCATGTAAGACTGCTTGTGTTTGAATGTTCTGTCACTAGCATAGGTTACATACTAGTATGTTGTGTGTGTTGTGCTCTAGCTTCTTGTCTATCTTCTCCCGGAGGGCGCTGAGCACGCTTTCAATCACGCCCGCAGTCCTCAGTACAATCTTTTTCACTGACTTCTCAGGCACATGGAAGTTCAGCTTGGAAAACACCTTCCTGTGTACGCAAACACACACACACACACAGCTGGTTCCAATTAGGAGCAGCAGAGCGAAAACATTATGAATTGACGTTGCATTTTGATGATAAACACCACAGGGATCCCAAGTGAAGCCTCATAGTTGGCTGTTTGCCATACAAACGGTCCAAGACAGTGTTTGGACTGGTTCTCATGGCCAGATGAAGAGAGTTGAGCTAAGTTCAGGCTGCTGTATATGTTGCTGGGTCCACTGGGAGTGGTGAGTTGGAGAGCGCGAGACATACCTAAGTCACAGTTTGGCCATTTATAGGTTCTAAAAATGCATTCTGAATCAGTGTAAAAAGAAAAAATCAACCAACAAAGAGACAAGATATGAGTCACATGGAATTGGGATATATTACAGTATTCACAAAAATGAGTACATGCCTTGCATTTCAGCAATCATTTTAATATCAAGCGACAATACTGTAAAAATTAAGCTTGGACATATTGACTATTCACTGAAAATGCTACTACTTAGACAGCTACTATTGTCTAAGTAACCTCACAACAAACGTGTCAATATTTCGTGTGAGCGTCATTAATATTGCCTTAATCCTCTTGGACATGCAGCTCACCAGAACTGCACAGGTTGTTACTGAAACCATCTTCCATCACATCAGACATCAGCGGACATCGGCCTGAGGATGTCCCAAAGGTGTTCAACTGTGGAGGACATACAATACGACACGGTCGTATTTCCTTCCTTAGCAAGAGGTGTGTTTGGGCTTGTTATCATGTTGGAAAACTGTCATGTGGCCCAGTGTCTGCTTAGAAACACGTTGGATGATTTTTTTACCGGCAGCACTCATGTAGCCCTAGACCATACCAGACCACGCTGTCACACCATGCTCAACTGTCGGCAAGACACAAAGATGTACTTGTGTTGCCAGCTTTTTAGACAACAACAGCAGTGTGTGCTGGGTCGTTTTCACTGCATAGTAAATCAATGCAGTAGTGGTAGTTATGTCATCCTTGTGGTTGTAGTGTGCACTGCATCATACTGACAGTTGTTTCTAATTATTTCACACCTCTTGTAAATAATGACAGCAAACCACGTCAAAACTCACACACACACCAATATGTAAATAGCAAAATAATGCTTTTCTGGCCACTGCTAAAAAGCTACATGACAGAGTCAAAATATTAAGAACATCCTTCAGCATGATGGATATTAAAATATATGCATGGATGGATGGATGGATGGATGGATAGATGGATAGAAGTCTATAGTAATAGTTAAAGTGTTGTTTTCTTGCCTGTTGAGAAGGTTCCAGTTGCTGAGCTTCTGCTGTGTTGAGCTGGCAGGAGTGTAGTTGTGCAAGTCAATAAGCCTTGGGAAGAAATGTTTAACAACCTCTGCCGCCATTACTGGAAAAAACAGACATAATAAATCAATATAAATATACCGATATCTGATAGTTAATAAAAAAATTGTAATTATTATCCATGTAAAGGATGAATTTCTGGTACAGTTTTTGTATTGGATCTAATTAGCCAAGGTGTACCTAGTGATGCGGCTTGTTTGATCTCCTAGCTTAACTTTAGCTTTAGCATTAGCTTTAGCTGAAGTACCTCCGTCGCTGAAGTCATTGGCGATGTTTCTTTTGGGCCTTGAAAGAGGGATTTTGTCTATCCAAGCGTACAAATCCTGCAGCTCGTCCTCGTCTAACTCTCGCTCCATTCGCTGCAAACTGGGTTTTGGCTACTTAAAAGAAAGTATATCAGTTTGCCGTTCAGGTGCCTGTCAACTCTCTGCGCTGTTTGAAGGTGGTTGCTAGGCAACGCAGCGTAAAGGGTCTTTTTACAGAAAAAGCGCAAATAGGAGCTCTTGTGAATGGAAATCATACGTAAGCAGATGTGTGCGCGATGGGTTTCTCTCTTGTATGAAGCACTGCGGGATTGAAGTGTTTAAATTAAATTCAATTTAAATTAATGAATTAAATGATCCATGTTTTTAGCCAATTCGGATTTTCTGACCAGTTAGGCTGTGTTGGAATTAAATGCACCATATTTGGAGGTGTTTATTGTTAAACAGATTTCCAATGTAAATTAGTTAATTATGTTGACTATCACAAGGAAAATTGTTTCTACCTTATGTAGGTCGTGGTTGACATGCTTTATTTCTGTATATTCAGTTTTAAAGAGTTTCAAAGTCTCCAAAATGGAACTCAGCTGCTATCTTTATGAAGAACCTGTTATTTGCTGAGGTAGAGTTGAGACCAAAGGCCTCCTCCCCTGTGACCCCCTGACCCCTTGCCTCACTGCCGAGGGGGGTGTACAGTACATGCTGTGACGCTACCACACACTGAAACCCATTATGTCTATATTTTGAAGTGCTCACGACACCAGAACACATGTTAATCTTGATACTGCTCTAATATTTACATATTTACCATTTCAATAAGAAAGAAGGCGGAGCCCCACCCGGAAGTTCCCATTCACTACAGTGCATTCCCCGTGCTCTGTGAATTTCTGTTGTTTGTTTTATATATTTTTATATTATGCCCGCTGGTTGGGTTGAAGGCTTTTGCTGGAACACTCGAGGAGACAGTACACTTGTTCACATTTCTAAAAGACACCATTCACCTCGTCGGACAATCAACAAACTTTCTGGGACAAATGTTTCAATATTGATGGAAATAAAAAGTGAAAAACCCACACAACGTTCGACCATGAAAAAGGATGCCAAGGTGGCAGGAAGCCAAATTACATTTCATTTATGATTCAAGCACACACTATAGGAATACTAAAATATAATAAAGGGAATGTATTCATGTCCACTGGAGTTTATTATCCTCAAAGTCATTATAAATATTAATGATTATCAGATGGATATTTGAATTGTCAAACAAGGGACAGCGTGATGATGACTGCTGCATAGATTGCACAATATAAAAATCCCTTGATATGTGTATCAATATGAAAAAAAATAACCATCATACACAAATCCATACAGTTCCTTAACAGATATCTTCTGTGTTCTTGTCCTTTCATAATCAAGTCTTTAAAGTGCCCATGTTGGTGCCACATTTGAAAATCCCTAAACAACTTATTGGAAAGGCAGTACCAAAACAATGTGTGGCTGTGATAATAAATCAAAAGAGTTATGGCATCAGCAGTGCATTTTTTGTCATCAAGCGTTCACATATCTCAGGATCGAGGAAAAGACGTTTCCCTTCAAATACATCATCATCATGGCGGCATAGCCATTTGTCGTGTAGCACACAAGAGTTGAACGTGTCAATCACAGTTTTCAGGTTTTCATTTAAAAAAAGAAGCAAGGCAGACGGCGGTAATCCTCATGGTGCAGAGAAAAAAAAGTCCTGTTTGTGTATCTTTCTTGTTGATCCTCCACTGCATCTCGTACCCACGTGAACCCCAGACCTGAGGTCTCCTGAGAGCTGTTTTAAGTCCTTGTCGGTGAGATAAGATCATCAATGTCGGAGGAGCTGTGAGTTATTCCCCTCGGTCATCTGGGCCTGTTGTGTGGAATGAGGGCAGCTCTCCCTGCAAGCTACACAAACAAAGTCACCAAAGACACAGTGCGTGAGCTTTTTTCAGGTTCCTCCACAAATTAGCGATTTACTGTACGTGCCATCTCTCTCTGTTCATTCATGTGATTTGGATGCCACACTAACACCCAGCAACAAGCAACACAATCATGAATGTGCATTCCTCAAATACCAATAAGAAGTGGAGGATTTGGCAAAGCTGTGGTCTCCCTTAAATACGTACGTACCAGCTGGGTATGAGGAAGCGGGGCAGGGACAACCGTGGGCTTTGGCTTCACTGGAGGCGTCTGAGGTTTAGTCTTTGTGACCTATGAGAAAGTAAATGATTACATTAGGACAACAACAAAAACAACAAAGTCAGGTACATCAGCGTGATTACTCTAGCTGTTGACCTACTGTTTTTGACGCAAGAGGCGGTAGAGGTCTGGATGGAGGTAGTGGCCTAGCCTGGAAGAAACACAACTCCTAATCACTTATTAGTCTTTCAATCCCTTCATCGCCCCGATGTATCCATCAGTTTTTATCTACCATTATACATGCACTTTAAAAGGTTGGCTGCACATTGAAAAGTTGTCATACACTAAACAATATATTGCCAACGATTTCCTTCTTCCAATGAATGCCTCTGTGAGGGTTGTGTAAATATACTTTTAGTATAATTAGAGCATGTTTGCATTATTACCTCAGAGTAGACTGGCTTGGTTGGCACAGCTGGTGGTTGCAAGAGTGGCTTTAAGTCCTAAAAAAAACAACATTTTGTGACTTAAGTAGAAACATAAACATCGAGGGTGATAAGAATGACTCTTTGGAGCATGTTGGGGCTGGTTAGTGTTACCGGTTGGATCTTTGATGGCTGAGGTACAGTTCTGGGGGGCTGTAGGAGATAAAGACAGGAGAATGATGACTCTTTCTTTCTGGCTGACATTTTGAGATCTACTCAAAGGACTACTAGGCTTAGTGCCTGGAAAGTAATGGGGTCAAGGTGGCCGTCTGGGGGACTCAAGAAAAACAGTTTGGAGGCTCAAATATGAAACTATCCACCAGGATGCTCATGCCATATGGCAACTGACTCGTGGCTGACTATACAGGCTGGTATAGCAACAGATGAAGAAGTTAGAATATCTTAAGTGTTTATATTGAATGATTATATATTTTCTGCCAGTAGGCAGTGACAAGCACCTCTTTATGACCTCTTCAAGATTCAGTGGTATTGTAAGTGCCTCCTACATGACATTTTATGTACGGTATTTTATTATGCGATGAGCAAGAATAATGATGTCATACTGCCAATAAAGACATGACATGGGCTGGGGAAAGTCACAGTGTATAATAGCAAACAAACTGGCAGCTGCCACGGTCCAACTCTTAGCGAGACAGTAGGCAGACATGCTCGCGGTAGCTTCAGGGTCAGAAAATGTGCAAATTTAGCAATTTTTATGCTAAAAATGCTAAAAACTAAAAAGGGCTATTTTGATAATATGTGGGTTAATGTTTTTGTTATGTTTTATTTAGTCCTGTCAAATGATGACATTTTAAAATCATTTATCCATTCATCCATCCATCCATTTCCTATGCCGCTTATCCTCACTAGGGTCGCTTATATGCTAGAGCCTACCTAGCATACATACACAGCCTGGACTGGTGTGTTTGCTGGGGTACGTCCTGGACTGGTCGATTTTTTAAAATCAAATTAATCATAGTTTTCAAATGATGACCAATTTTCAACTATGTGTGAAATATGCCCTTTATTACTGTATAAATTGAAATGCAGCAATATGTACCCCTTTTGTAAGAGTGACGCTAGTGAGTGATAGTATTATCCACTTACTGTTTTTCTTTGTTTTTATTTACAAACACTCATAATAAACACATTGTTGTGAAGTTTAGAGTGTCCCTAAATGCACCCTGCTGTCCTTGAGCAACAATGAGGAAGTGTCATTCCAGGGCGGACTAGAGACGTGTTTTGTGCATTGGATAATGGTGTCGGAATTTTACTGCTGTTGATGTGTTCAGGTCAGAATAAAGTTATAAAAGAGCGTCAGACACTGTGGGAGGCGCTATTGAGCCCCCGTCTGTGGTCATAACAGAAAGGGTTGAGATTACATCAGAAAGTGAGCATTTGTTAATGATGCTATTTTTTAGTTTTAGTTTAGAGGCTCTCCAGCCAATGACAACGTGAGGCATGGCTAGGAATTGATCATGCATGAAATGCACAAAAGCCATGATCATGTACCACAACACTACCATTGCAGTTGATAGCAATATTCAACTTGACAAAATCTGCATGAGTCAAACAACACACCTCGGGGGCTGTTCTACAAGGCTTGAACGCCACACACGATGGTCTAACTGTGGTGCATGACAGCGGTGTACAGACTCGGTTTGCCGAAGATTCCACGAACGTCGGCTGGCTGATGGCTGTGGTGCGAAGATGAGGGCTGCCCCGTGCAACACCTGAGCGAAACAATGGATTTGTCTGTCCTGAGGTAGACTGGAGGCATCTGTGACAGAAACATACTCCAAAACTTAAGACACAAGGATTCATTCATTCATTGAGGCTGAGGCAACTTCATATCACACCTCTTTGCAGGTTGTCTGGTCCGACTGCAGCACATGAAGCCTCCAATGAGCAGGACTAAGAGCATGAGCAAGCCTACAGCCAGCGAGACAATAAGCACCAGTCCACCTCCTGTAAACACATATCACATTATCAGTATTAAATCACTGCTTGGGGGGATGTGACAGAAAATGTCATTACTGTATTTACGCCGACTAATCGGGGAATTCCATGAAATCACTGATATAAGCACTGCTGTTAGATTGCAAGAACAGAACAGAGTTGTCTATAAACTATCCCAAGTAAGTGCTGGAGAAGCAAACAGGACACAATCACATGTAAAGCACAAGCTCACCAAGGTTGTAGCTCATTTACGGGCTGTCACTTTATGTTTGTGTGATAGTTCAACTTCATGCATGATTATAAGACTGGAGCCATACTGTTTATGACCTGTATTCTTTGTTTTCTGCTCCAACATTTATCTTTCATCTTCATATCTCGTTTCACATCTTAGTTCTTTTATCTTTTAAATGTAACAACAATGGTTCAACAAGCTAATAATAATAATAAGACAGGCAGGTAAATACATTACAGATACACAATATCTTTTTTTTTTCAAACCGATACCGAAAACCTTCTGCTTCTCGATACCGGTATGGTACCAATCTATTTTTTTAAATTTAGATTTAACTGTAGTTAGTGCACACCTGGATGTAAGAAGGACTCAACTGTACCTGTTGATTTGTCCTCATCAAATCACCCAAATCATGACGTTATACTATATATATGTATATATATATATATATGTGTGTATATATATATATATATATATATATATATACATCACTACTATCTGTAGAACCAGAGTAAACAGTGGAAGGAGCCACTTCCTGTGACCCAGCAAAGTGCACGATATTTGGACATGTGCTCCAAGCAGCAGGTGTGGCGCTATGGAGGTCAGGGAAACCAGAGTATAGCGCGGGGAGCCAACTGAAGTTGCCCAGCAAGGTTTGGCGTGTTGGCATTTCAGGTGGCTAATAAAGTTTAAAGTGTAAAGTTTTTCCCAGGCACCCCTAAAATATATCATTTTAATGTGAAGAATACCTCCTGGAAGGTCAGACTCCAGCACATCACAGAAAGGTGGAGCCCAGCCAGGATCACAGTGACACTTGCTCTCATGGTTGCAAACCTGTTTGAGGTAAGTTCAGTCAATTTCCTTGTTTGAAAATGCTTGAAATCCTCATACTGCGTGTGTGTGTCTGGGATTTCTCACCCCGTGGTTGTTGCATTTGGCCGAACAGTCATTGGTTCCATACGCTTTAATGGTTCTGATGTCCTGACACTTTTGATTGTAGCATACCTGAGAGACATGGGAAGTTTCGTTGACTGTGATCAAGATTTATGTAAGGTTTGACAAAAGGATCATTGGCTTTTACCATGTTGTTGCCACACTTGGTTCCGGTTGGCACCATGCCCAAATCTGCAGGGTAGTTGTCTTCTGGATTCAGTGTTGCCTCATTGCATTCCTCATTTCCTACTCTGTAGAAGGACTTCCTCGATGTCACTGGGAATTCCCATCCTCCAGAGCAGAATAGTGCCCCGCATGATTGATCTCTGCAACCAAACAACACAAAGTTATAAACCCTGAAGTCCGAGAATGTGATAATCATTTCTGAAACCATAATGCAGTGTAAATATACACACTTTCCCAAACATCTTTGGCTAAAAAAGGTCTTTCTGCAGCCTCCATGTTGGAAGAAACAAGCATCTGCAGCCACTTCCGCATCTAGAGAAAGGAAGCAAGTGAGATGTCCTGATGTTCCAAAACATAGGTAGTGTGTAACAATTCAATTTCTCTTCTACCTGGTCCCCATAGCCTCTTGCAGTGTTGCTGTCGTGATGGACACTTTCCACTGTAGCAGTATCCTTTCCCACGGTTGCACGGCAGACCATTCTGGGCGTAGGCGTCAGGAGGACAGGAGGCGGACAGTCCAGTGCAGTATTCTGCCAAGTCACAGTTTCCTGTCCTTGGCCGGCAGACGCTGCCTGATGCTTTCAGCTGCAAATGATGATGCACCGGAAATGCGCTTAATCACATAGAACCCGTGAGACTGAACAGACACGGTTGCACAATGAGCGTCACATGAAGAGTGATTATTACGTACTTGACAGTCGTGGCAGCATTCACCCTCAGCACACTGGGCTCCAGCGTTAAGTTTGCAGTTAGTAGCGTTGCAGCAGGGATTCTTGCATTCCTTGGAGATATGACAGGGACACAACATTACATTCCAGCCTTCCTTGGTGGGGTCCTTTATTCATATACAGGAAATGTTCACGTGAGCGCAGCATACTGTACCTCCACAGTCCCACAATCACACTCCTCTCCAGGCTCCAGGAAGGCATTGCCACACACCGGCCCCCCATAAATACGATCAGTAGAGGGCGTATCCAGCAAACAAGCTGGGTTGACCTCCTCCAAGAACCTGCTGAGCTGCTGCTGGCTGCAGCTGCTAAACAATTCTGGATACACAACACTAAGGGAACATTTAGGAATGTTTCCATTAAGTTTGACTATACAGTAGTTAAACCTAAAGTGAACACCACAAGCTTACCCAACACTCTCAGCCATGATGCAGCCTTTTTTTGACGTCAAAGAACCACAGATGCAGTTTTCAGTATCATGAGATAAGCCCAGGTTGTGACCCATCTCGTGGGCAACGGTGGAAGACACTCCTACTGCATTGTTGTTGTGATCCTGTGTGAGCAATGGAGGGACACCGATTACAGAAAACCCCAAATAGACATAGACATAGACTCCCTTTATTGTCATTGCACAAAAACACAGTAGTGAAATTGCCAACGAAATGTCGTTGCCTGGCTCCCATATAATAACAGACACAAAAGAAGATAAGTAATAATAAATAATAATAATAATAATAATAATACTGTGGAGAATAGATAGAACAGACACCAAATATGAACAACATAATGTAAAGTGCAGCGTGAACAGTAAATTGCCCAAATAATTTAAATAATTTAAATAAATAATAATAATGTAAGTAAGGGTAGAGGGGCTTATTTGGCATTCAGCAGTCTGATGGCCAGGGGGAAGTAGCTGTCTCTGAACCTGGTCGTCCTACAGCGGATGCTGCAGAGCCTTCTCCCCGATGCCAGGCGAGAGAACAGTCCATGCTGGGGGTGCGTGGGGTCAGAGCAGATCTGATGGGCTCTAGATACACACCGGCTGTTTGCTATGTCCTTAATGGGGGGAAATATAGTGAAGATATGGCTGTCCAAATTGTGGCCCGGGATCATTTGTGGGATGCAGCTTATTTAGTTTGGCCTGTGTGGAGTTTGCATGTTCTCCCCGTGCGTGGGTTTTCTCCGGGTACTCCGGTTTTCTCCCACATTCCAAAAACATGCTAGGATAATTGGTGAATCCAAATTGTCCATAGGTATGAATGTGAGTGTGAATGGTTGTTTGTTGATGTGCCCTGTGATTGGCTGGCCACCAGGCCAGGGTGTAACCCGCCTCTCGCCCGAAGACAGCCGGGATAGGCTCCAGCATACCCATACCCTCGTGAGAATATGCAGGATTTTTTTATCCTTGTATGACAGTGAAGAATTTGAAAAGTTGAGACGAATGATGCACATCTGTGACATGGATCACCACCCCATTATGCCATTGTCATTTGTTACTTAGGTTAATACTGTTTAAATTCAGTAGTGTTTTAGTATTACTAGTGCACTAGTTATCAATGGTAGGGTTCTTAAGTGGTTAAATTCTTTGTGCCCTTGTATGATTGCCCTTGTTAAAATTGTTCAAATGTTACCTAAAACATTCCCCATACATGATGATGGTTTTATGATGGTGACGAGGGATGATGCCGAGAATGGATTGTATGCAACAAAAGAATGCACCTACCTCATTGACCGCCCCCGAGGTAGAGGTGCACATTGCATTTGTGTTGGCCAGCCCAACAGTAGTGCCTTCAAAATCCACTCCTCTGAATAAAGAAAAAGAGAAATGTTAACACAGCAGTTAACCTCTCTTGGTGAGAGCCAAAAAACACGTCTGCGTCTTACGTGATGAATTGTGCATTGTCATGTTTAGTTCTAGGCAGGAGGCTCCGCTGGCGCCACTCAAGAAAGCGGCTGAGGGTTTGCTCCGGGTTGGTGCTGACCTCTATTTGATCTTTGTATGACCAGATATCCAGACTCACCAACATCACACGGATGCCTACAGGTCGATAGAGCTGCAACACAACAGCGGAATACAATTTGACATTGAAATGGAAAGGAAATAACATGGATGACTTATGTGAAGAACAGTTCAAAAAGGAGTCAGACGTGACGCTAGAATCCACTGAAGCAAGGATATACAGTACTGCTATAATACTGCCACAGACCACCACTGTTAAGTCTAGTGTCTGATGACACATCGTCTTTGGCCCATTTCTTAGAGAATATGCAAACAGGAACGTGTGATATGTGTGAAAATCCCCCGCTAATGTGTTAAGATTCACAGTTAAAGTGAGAGAACTTCTCCTTTTAAGCACTTGTGAAGAACACATCGTATCAGCACACTTTTTCCCTGAATTTCTGGTATTCAGACCCAAAGTTACCACACAAATTAAATCTACAGTCATATAAATTTGAGAATGAACCTCCTTTATAGTAGTAATGACTATGACACATACCCTGTCAACGTGGTTTGCTATTTCAAGCACTCTGGCCTCCACAATCTTTTTACTGCCAAACTTCTTGTACTGGAAAGAAAACATTTACAGTATATCAGTATCCGTTTTTGAAGGGAATGTACATTGCAAATTGATTTTTGATCAGCCTCAAGTGCAGACATTAAACAGGAGAATCAAACCTCCTTGTAGTCGACCACGACAGCGAGCTCCACTGTTCTTGGTTTTCTTTCTTTGTCTTTGGCTTGGGCTCTGCTTCTCTGAAGGACACAGACAATTTAGAAGATAGATAAAAGTATACAGCGGAACCTTGGTTAGCATCATTAATCTGTAGCTGAAGCAGAAGGTTTGACCCTAAGCGAAACGTACTCTAGACATGATTTTTTTTGCAAAGACACGATCTGGCAGCGAGAGCAACACAAACACTGCCTTTGTGATTTAGCATGAGTGATTCAGTAGTGTTTCTCACCTCACGTCTCTGCTTTTCTTTTGATTATAGCTGTAAAATAAGCCAAAAATGGAGCCAAAGAAAGTTGCAAGTCCCAGCATTTTCAAAGAGAATGTGAGAAATATTATTGAATTCAAGAAATAACTCATAGCAAATTATGAAAGTTGTGTTTGTGGATGTGGAAGACCATGGAGGAGTGTAGTGTTATGCATTGTAGGAGAACTTTAAAGGGGACCTATCGTGCACATTTTTCGGCCCTTTGTACTGAGTTGACTCTTAAAGAGCAGCTACACACAAAACCATCACAGAAGCGTTCCAGATCTTCCAGAATCTGCACCTATTCAGCTGCATTTCTATAGATTCCGTGCTTCCCATGCAAACGGTCTTTATTAATTTATTCCACCCACGGCCCGTCTCCAGGCAAGCCCACTCTGCTGTGGTTGGTCCGGTGTGGTGCTGCTAGCTGCCGAACCCAACTTTATGGGAGATGACAAACGGCATAAGCGTTGATAATAAACGGTGATGTAGCTTTTTAAAATGTCGGCTTTTAACATACAGCCATATGTGTTGGATGCAGAATCCAATCCGGAAGAAGAGACTGAACTGTCTGAAGTTTCTCAAGAAAAGAGGTTGCTTCAAGACGGGGTATTGACTGCTTACATATAGAATGTGGATCTGTCTACGCAGTGTGTCTTTACCAGATTGCTGAGCTGGAACAGTCCAGACGGACGGGCTCCGTGATCATAGTACATGGTTGTGTTTCCATGGGAACAGGAGCTCCTCTTCCTTCTCAGGTGTTTGTAGTTGTACACAGCATGAAGCCCCTTGTCGCTGTAAACTTTAGCAGCCCTGCTGTCAGTCTGCTGTTCACTTGCTGTGCTGGCGAGGGGTTCTATCAGGTACGTTTGGTCCTGCAGGCGTACAAACCCCCTACAGGGAAAAAAAGGAACTTAAAGAGAGGGTGGAGGGAAATGTATTGCCCTAATGTCAAATGATATCCTTTTTTTAGATGATCTAATATTCCCTGTTTTTACTGCATACTGAAGTATGTGGTGATTTCTCTTCAACTTTATTGTAATGCCACTACAGAAGGGTACCACTGTGTCAAAGAGGAAAGGTGTGATGATAACCATAGAACTAACCATGGAAGTTATTGTGACCTAGGTAAGGGTCTGACTGCTCAGTCCAATATGACCAATAAAATTAAACAAAGTATCTCACAACAGGCACAACAGTCCCTAATAAAAGCACAGGCTACTGTTGCAGCCGTAACCAACAGCATGCTAAAACTCAACTCGGAATCCCCAACGTCGCTTTCTGTCCACCCTTCACTCACACCTCTCGGAAGCACAGATACAGCAACACACACAAGCATGAGTCATGAGTGTAAAGGTGACTTCTTCTTCTTTCTCTTTGGGCTTTCCCCTTCAGGGGTCACCACAGCAAATCACGACATCCATAAACCTCCTCTTTGGTCTTCCTCTATGCCTCCTACCTGGCAGCTCTAAACGCAGCATCCTTCTACCAATATATTCACTATCTCTCCTCTGGACATGTCCCAACCATCTCAGTCTGGCCTGTCTGACTTTATCTCCAAGGCCTCTAACATGTAATGTCCCTCTGATGTACTCCTTCCTGATCCTATCCATCCTGGTCGCTCCCAGCGAGAACCTCAGCATCCTCATCTCTGCTACCTCCAGTTCTGCTTCCTGTCTTTTCCTCAGTGGCACTTTCTCTAGACCAAACAACATGGCTGGTCTCACCACAGTTTTGTATACATTTCCTTTCATTTCAGCTGAAAGTCTTCAAACTCTATCACACATCACGCCTGACACTTTTCTCCCTCCGTTCCATCCTGCCTGCACACGCTTCTTCACCTCCTTTTCACAAGCTCCATTGTTGTGGACTGTTGACCCCAAGTACTTCAAATTCTCCACCTTCTGTATCTCTTCTCCCTGTAACCTCACTCTTCCACTTGGGCCCCTCTCATTCATACACATATACCCCGTCTTGCTGCTCTTTATTCCTCTCCTTTCCAGGGCAAACCTCCACTCTTCTAGCATCACTTCCGCCTGTTCCCTACTCTCACTACAAATCCCAATGTCAGTGTAAAGGTGACGACAGTGGTGTTATTTCATATTGAGGGAAACCGTATATAGAAGATGGTAAAGGGGGGTTCCTGTGCTCTGACAATGAAAATATTCAATTTAAAAATGATATATGCTACTTTGAGGAAATCACTTAATGTTGACCATTGCTCTGAAATTACAGTGATAATCACAGTGGCGCCATTAAGATTATTTTCCTTCCTTTTTGTATTTACAAAAAATAACAGATAAATTCAATATAGAGTGGCCACAATATAAGTTGAAATAAATAATCATGTCATGTCATTAGTCATGATGATCACAAATCATCATGACCAAGTGACCCTTCACTCCATAGTGTAAGGTAGACAGAGCCTCTTCAGTGGGTTGGTATCCAATCCATTGTTTGAGGAAGTTCTGGGGCCCAGAAACTTTCTTGCGCAGAAAACCAAGACTGGATATTCACCCATAGATAAGTGTCTGTGACAACCTCCTTGATTCAGACATGCTCCGCTCCACTCTCTGAAGGCGACCATACAAGAGGCTTGCAAGCAGCTGCTCATGTGAAAGGTCCATTAAGCCTGAATTATATGCACGGCCTTCTGACTCCGTCTTGCTTGATTTATAACTCTTTGACGGGGGCTGACACCTGACTTGCGATTCTCCACCAAAAGCACTCTCTTTGTTTGTTTGTTTGTTTTCTTTTGTCTTTTTCCTTAAGTATTTAGCTTCCAGTGTGGTAAGAAACGATAGCAACTGCAACATCCTTGTTGCAGCTGGAACATCACTTTTATGGTACATGTTGCTCTGAAAGGCATATTACTGCTCATATCTGCGTCTTGCAATCACAGCTCTCTGGACCGTGTCGCTGTTAATGCGATGTTGGAATATTTTTCAATTTTAAGTATCTCGGGGTCTTGTTCACGAGTGAGGGAAGGTGGGAGCGTGAGGTCGACAGACGAATCGGTGCAGCCTCGGCAGTAATGCGGTCGCTGTACCGGACCGTCGTGGTGAAAAGAGAGCTGAGCCGGAGGGCAAAGCTCTCAATTTACCGGTCAATCTATGTTCCCACCCTCACCTATGGTCATGAGCTTTCGGTCATGACCGAAAGAATCACATTGCGGATACAGGCGGCTGAAATGAGTTTCCTCCGTAGGGTAGCTGGACTCACCCTAAGAGATAGAGTGAGGAGCTCAGCCATCCGGGAGGGGCTCACAGTAGAGCTGCTTCTCCTTCACATCAAGAGAAGTCAGTTGAGGTGGCTCGGGCATCTAGTCCGGATGCCTCCCGGACGCCTCCCTGGTGAGGTGTTCCAGGCATGCCCAGCCGGGACAGACCCAGGACACGCTGGAGGGATTATGTCTCACAGCTGGCCTGGGAACACCTTGGTGTCCTCCCGGTGGAGCTGGAGGAGGTGGCCGGGGACTGGGAAGTCTGGGCTTCCCTACTGAGACTGCTGCCCCCGCGACCCGGATAAGCGGAGGAAAATGGATGGATGGATGGAA
Source organism: Doryrhamphus excisus (assembly GCF_037039965.1). Taxonomy (NCBI): domain Eukaryota; kingdom Metazoa; phylum Chordata; class Actinopteri; order Syngnathiformes; family Syngnathidae; genus Doryrhamphus; species Doryrhamphus excisus. The sequence continues at coordinate 13,144,587 of NC_136376.1, read as the reverse complement.
TATTTCTCAGGGTGCACTGATGCCAAATAATGGGTCAAAACAGCCTTCAACATTTCTGTAGCCATCTCAGTAAAAAAAGACTGCTCCAGCATCTGATTAACAACGTAGTGAGAGACAATTTACCACCCTTAAAACGGATGGCATATTTTGATACTTCTACCCACCAAGTAACTCCATATCATACTCGTGTTATTTAAAAATGGTGTACACTCGGCTGACTTTGTGACAATGCAGTGCTCTTTTTTTCCATACAGGTTTGATTATAAATATGGGCTCTTCAAGGGACTGTTTGGAAGCGTTAAATGGCTTCCGAGAGGCCTCTAACTTTCAAATATGTTTCAAGCATGATATCTTTCTCCAAATGCATAAGCCCACATAACACACACAGGAGCATTAGTTCAGTTTGTTGTCAGCTCATAATAGAGACTTGATTAACATTAGCTATCACTGAATGTACAGTAAACCTTGTTTATAGCCGTTAACTGGTTTTAGACCAGACCGTAATAAGTGAATTCGACAAAGTCAGCCTGACTATACAGTATAAAAATTTTATATTTTCATAGTTAGAGCACTGACAACCTGTTTATGACCTTCTAAATCTGTTTTTAGCATTATTAGAGCCCTCGTGGCATGAAATAACACAGTTATTGTCACCTTTACACTTGCAATAACCAATGTAGTAGTATAGTATGAAAAAATAAGCCACTTCAGACAATAAGAACACAATAAAAAGTGAGGTCAGGGTTCAGTTCAAGCGTCACTTTCAGCTTGGCTTAGGTTTTAGAGACTATTGTGTCTGTTGTGAGATAAGACAAAGCTGCGATGAAAGCCTGTTGTTTCGGTGATCGAGTCTGGTGCTTGTGTGTCTCACCGAACAGTGCAGTAACATTACTGTGACCAGTGGAGAACACTACCTATCATCCCAGCGTTTTTAAATTCATCTTCTGAACGACCTTATATTTGTTGTTAAGTTCATTTTTATGCTTGGAAATACTTAATTTAGGATCAATATACTTTTGAAGAGGGCTGCACGTTGGATGAGTGTTGTCACGCAGACACCAATGTTGTATTAAGGCCATATTGAAAAATATTGACAAAAACTCAGAGATTTGGAGAATAAAGTCCTAATGCCGGAACATAAAGCCTGTAACATAATTTTGTATGACTTTCATATTGCAATATGATGTTGTTTCTTGTGTCTTCATTGTGATAAATTAATTTAATTCTAGAATTCATCATCCATCCTTCCATTTTCTATGCCGCTTATCCTCATTAGAGTCTCAGGGGCATGCTGGAGCCTATCCCATCAGTCTTTGGGTGAGAGGTGGGGTCCACCTTGGACTGGATCTTGAAATCACAGATTATTTGAATACTCCGTCATAACAGGCATTGCCTGAGACAGATAGGTGAAGCCTCTGTTCCATCATCTTCAAAGAATTATATGTTTTACTTTATATTAGGCCTTTAAAGGGGTTAACGTCTCCTTATACATGTATGACAGCTTATAATGTTTAATGTTACCCATAACATTGCCTGTACAGTTACAGCTGTTTCATGATGGCGACAGTTTGACTCGATGTATAATGTTGTTATAGCGAGACCAGCTTCAGACATTGACGTCTGGATCTCAGACATGTGATCTAATTAATCCTAATAGAGGAAACCGCTGCAGCAGAGTCACTATTTTTGCATGTTGGACATGAGTCACACTGGTCAGTCCCAAGTCATCATGGGTATAAGTGAATTTGCCTGTGCCGTACTTTGGAAACAATAACCATTGTAGGATCCTTTTTGCAGAATGGAGGGGGGGTGTATACTCACTTTATTCCTGAGCACAGTTCCACGCTGGCAGAAGAGTCTTCCACTCCCACAATGTGTCCATGGTAGTAGCAGTGATTCTGACCATGTCAGGAAAAAAGCGATTTAAAATCATAGTCTAATCTGAGGTCAAGCTCATGAGTCACAGTCAGATGGAATGATACATCAAGAACATACATTGTGTTAGTAATCAACTTCCTGTATGAGATGTCACTGTTAGAGGAAGGAAATTGGTCATTGATAATGCAAAGGGCACAGCCCATGAGCAAACCACAGTGAACAGATGTGACGAAACCACTGATGCCACAGGACATCCTGCACTTGATTAATACAGAACATGCAACAACCTCCTGTGTTGAAAACACTACCTGTACCTTGGAAATACACCATATGGTCAAAAGTGTTGGGAAACACCTCTAGGCTAATTAGGGAAAAGTCTGGACCCTATCGGGCTGTAGTTTACCAAGACATGCATTTCTATGCTTGCAACTTTGACGGAACAGTTTGGGAAAGGTCCCTCAGATCAAACTCATTTTTGTAGAACATTATCCCACACGAGAGGACGTTATTATTATTTTCCTTATTCATAGTCCCCCATTTTGCACTTGATGGCCTCTATGGAGTGGGGGTCTCAAACTCACAGCCCAATAGCCAACAGTGAACTCACAGTGAGCTAAGTAAGAAAACACATGTAGGGCAACTACACTACTACAATAAATAATAAACAACAATTATGTTAAATTTAAACATATAAATTTGGCAACTTTTTACTGAATAAGTGCCATAGAAGGAGTGTTTGAAGCGTCCCAGCATGTCTTGCAGCATCTTTTCGCGAATAGTTGCTCAAAGCACATGTTAAGAGCTAACATTGTTGTTGTTATTTTTTTATGATGTTATGTGTTATCCTCCTAATAGTAATAGTTGCCCTGTATATGTGTTATCTACCTGTTTTGTGCTAAGTTGCTGTGTGATGGTTATAGTGTTTTTTTCATGACACCGTGAGTCTGCCATTTCTGATGTTACATATTTTGTTGTTATAATTGTTGTATGACACTGCTACACAAGCTGGACACTGACTATTCTTATGCATGTCCAAATGCTGAATTGAGTTGGAAGGGGTGTACTCATTTGAGTGAGCTACTGTACTGGCTCAGGAGCTGTCAGTAGTAAATGTCATGTAGGGTCTTTCTGAAGTGTGAATTGCCAGCAAAGATAACTCACTAACAATGCAAATGTCTTAAAGCCACACACACATACCTCAAGAGCAGGTTTTGTTGTTAGCTGGACGCCTTGCTCGGAATAATGTGTCACCAAGAAGGTTTTTCCAATAAGTTCCCTGAAATGATTAAATACAAGATATGGACATATTAGCAAATCATAAAAATGGGTTCTCAAGTGGACTACACCTTTCTTACTTGTTTCTCTCCAGGTGTAATGTGCAATTTTGTCCTGCAATCCTCAGAGAGTACTGCAATACATCAGGGTATATCTAACACAACACAACACACACACAAAGTACTTAAGTAGGTGTTTCAAGGCTAAGCGGAGGTTGCACTGTAGGGTGTGTACAGTACATATGTACAGTAGGTTACCTGATGGGTGGCAGCATCACTGATGATGTGAGATGAATTGTTCAGCTTCTGAGGAGTCACTGTTTTATACATCATCACATGAGGTAGAGTCCACACATTTCCTGCAAATACCATCAGTATTCCAATGAGAAATACACGAAAGAAAGAAAAAAGAAAGCTAGAAAGAAAAAGTCATAGAAATACCCCAAAAGGAGAAGAAAATCCATATCAAATATCCAAACTGGGTCATGTTGCTCGGGTGGACTCACTCATTGTGAGCTTGACAATCTGAGAATATACCCAAGACTTGAATCTCCCCGCCCCCTGTTTTGTAATTTCCTGAAACTGACCTTCTGACGTTTACAAATCACAAAAGTACATAAAAACAGCCCGAGACATTTTGGCATGTATTTTGCACTTCTCTAAGTGTGCCAAAATTCGGATGTACAAATTATTTTCGGAAAAAAACTCATCTAGTTTGCTATAAAAAAAAATTGTCAAAATCCAAAGTCGATGTTTTTTAGATCTAAATGGTCTACAGAAGATGAAAATAGATTAGATAACACGTGAATACAGATGTGTTCTGAGCAATTGCAATAAATGATAGCAGTCAATTAATTGCCCAAGGTTTTAAGTGGCATGTTGTCTTTTGCTGCCATCTGCTGGCCGCCTCGCCTAATTTCAGAAGCGCGAACCGGGAAAAGGTTGCCACACATTTGATTATTGCGTATCTGTCTGATGACGCACTCTACATAGAGTACAAATTCACAATATCCTGTCGCAGCCTCACGTAAAAAACAATTCCAGTGAGCCCATGTTACTCCTAGCTTGATTTTAATCGACGGATGGCGCCAATGTCCCAATTTAACAACCTGACGCTTGTGTGATGTCATCATTCCACGACACAAGCAACTGCACAACTATAGTAAGACGACGACTGGATGTTTTAGGGGGAAAACAGAACGATGGAAACCATTCAAAATGTGGAAAGCCCCCTTTAACTTCAGCACTCGGCCCATTAATTGTTTGACGGCGTGCCAACATTTGCATTTCAAGAAAGGGGACTTTTTCCAGAAAAATAAGGAGAAATGTGGTCTGTCAGCAGGATGAAGATATAGAAAGACAGATGTAACTTCAAGAGCTTTACAGGTAAAGGACAACAAAGCAACTATCAGAGGTGACAATTGTACACAAACCTAGGCCACCAAGTGAGCCAGCATGTTTAGCAACCCCCCCCCCTTAACTGTGGGGATCAATTCCTGGGCCCTAGAATGTCATTGCATGGGTGCTTAAAAGGTCACTGCAAAATGTGCAATTTTATCATACAGCCCTCTGTGGCATTCCACAGATGTCACAATTGTTGAGGGATTGTGCTATGGGCACACTGACTGCAGGGATATCCACCACAACTGTCGCCCATAGATTGAATGTCACAACAGGTGTTAAAGAATTAATAATAGAATTTGACATTACATTCAATCGACATCAAACCGCAGAGGACGTGTGACCACACCAGTCCAGCACCTCTACTTTGAACATTTTCGCCTCCAAAATCATCTTGAGACCAGCTGCTGCAACAGTTGGTTTGCGACTGCTCATCTGCAGGCTCGTCCTCTTCGGGGCCTGGCACCGAATCCTGTTTGTCATCGTAACTGGCTTGAGTGGGCAAATGCTCACATTCGATGGCGTCTGGCGCCTCGGAGAGGTGTCCCCTTCACAGATGAATCCCGGTTTTCGTTGTACAGGGCAGATGGCAGACGGCATGTATGGCGTCAAGTGGATGAGCTCTTTGCTGATGTCCGTGATGGTGGTGGTGGGGTTAAGGTATGGGCAGCCGTATGTCATGGACAATGAACACGGGTGGATTTTATTGATGGCACGAACCTGATGCCCATTGTTGGTATTTTGTAAACATAAATGAAAACACTGTTGTCAAACATGCATCTCATTTGCATCCAAGTGACACCTCAGACTAGCAGAACAGACGCACCGTGCTCAATAAAGTACTATGGAAGTGAGATGCAGTATATTTATACACGCACATTTGTTTTTATCATACACGACCCCACACTCGAATACTGGTTATAGTAACAGGCATGATGACCACAAGAGGGCGCACTTTAGCTATGTTGGCCGCATAGCTTGTTAGATACAGTAGATAGATGCACGTCCAACATCGTTTTTGTTTTTTTAATCCCCGATATGCAGATGATGGCACATGTACTGGCAGCTTGAATGGGAAAGATTAGAAACAGATGTTGAGTGGGGCCCAGGGGCCAGCCAATGGGGAGCGAGGCCATTTGGTCTGTGGGAGGAGCTTAAATTGCCTCTCTTCTAGGGTAGTTTCACCAGGTAGTTAAAAACCCAAGCAGGTCAACAAAAGCAACAGCAAGACATTGTCGTTGACAGAGAGGTCGGACGAGGACTTTTCACATCATTGCATGACGTTTGTGGATATGCACCGTGTCTGCCGTCCAACATGCTGACCACCAAAGGCTCCTGCGTGGGAATGATGAGCGCTGCAGCGGGTACGGACCGCAGCAGGGTCGGAGAGAGGCTGCAGGCTGCCCTGGCCGGGCTGCAAGAGCTGCATCTGCTTCGGGACCGGCAGAGTGACATGGTGAGCTGGGCTCTGAAAGTGGACCGGGAGGAGCCGTTCACTTGCGTGCGCCCTGGCCCGGAGGACACCAGGACGATGGGGACCGAGGAGCAGCGGTTGGAGGCGACACTCACAGCGCTGAAGCAACAGCTGGTAGGATGTAGTTTAAATAACATATAAGTCACGAGAGAAAACATGCACTCACGTTTTGTAATATGTTTAATGTATTCTTACCCTGCTTGTGCATCATAAAGCCCTCAGCTGATGCCCAAGTCCTCAATTATTAGGAGACACAATTTCAAGCCCTCAGCTGGGGGTAGGAAGTAGGATTGGAGTCATAAATCAGGTTCACTGCTGTAACGAAGTATTGTGTGTGTGTGATGTGTAGACCGCGGGGGGGGGGGGGGCACTAATGCCAGGAAATAATAAAATAAAGGATGGTGTTGTTTTATGTGTTGTCTGTGAGTGTTGCTGACAACTGGCGCGGTGAAGAGTAGCGTGACAAGCTTTGCCATGTGTGCTGCCGTGGGAGCCATTTGCAGGAAGAGCGGGGATTATCGCGCATGCTTGAGTTACAATGATTTATTGTGGGGTACTTGTGAATTAAAACCGGAAGGCTCACCCTATCTTATGTATATTTCGTCAACCATATCAGTTTACAATACAGTATGTTGACGTGCATAACTTTTTCCCGGAGCAACTTTGGTGAAGCAAATGCAAGACTATAAAATAAAAAGTGTGTATTGAAGGCTCCAAAACAACTGTAACAGTAGAGACCATACCCTGGCTGCAAAGCAAACAGTCCCCTACCCCAACCCCCAAGCATTGGTCCTCTAAGCAGTTTACACAATGGCTAGCCCTGGCTGTGGGGGAGAATGAGTTACCCACCACTGTTTTTTCCGTGCTCCCCCACGCCCTGCTGGGGTTAATCATCAGCCGCAGCTGAGGATCACCTCTTGTTCTGTTGGCTGTACAGTAGATGTACTCTGTATGTATATGTTTCTTATAGTTTCTTTTCTTTTCATACACACCTAACATGGTATATGTGATTTCTGCAGTCTCGTCTTCGGAAACAGGATGTCGGACTGAAGACTCACCTACAGCAGCTGGACCAACAAATAAGTGAGCTGAAGCTGGATGTGAGCAAGGCCTCCTCAGAGCAACTGGAGAGCGACAGCAGGCCAAGTTCAGGTGTGTACGCTCACGTGACGTTTCACAAAAATATTGTGTCACAGTTAAATGATCATTCATTCTCTTTCTAGGTTTCTACGAGCTCAGCGATGGTGGCTCTTGCTCCTTGTCCAACTCCTGCACCTCTGTGTACAGCGAGTGCCTGTCGTCCTCCCAGACGAGTCTTCTCCTCCCAGCCACGAGCCCTGCTAACTCTCAAGCTTCCCAACAATCACAAGCGGATGTTTACCGTCGCCGCTCGGCCGATGAAAGCGCGACTCAGCCTAACACGACCCGCGGCATCATCACTCATCTGGGAAGCAGCCGGATCAGAGCGAGCTCTGCTGTTGCTGAACACAGGCGGCCGAGACCCGTGTCAACAGGTGAACACTTTCTCTGACCTGATTGTGTGTGGTAAATATGCCAAAACATGTAATAACACCAGCACCTCACACAGTCAAGCACATTAACACTCACTTCGGAGCACTCAGCAAATTCACAATTTTGTCAAGTGCACACAATTGTATGACTTTTGTTTATCTCTGTTTACTGTTTTTCTTTTTCACTTCTAATGTCTTACAAAAATACCTAACTTCAATCTGACTGCTGGGACTAGAGATGGAAATGATCCACTTCATGCATATTTACTGTGTATGAATACTTATTCATTTTTAAATAGCATTGTTCTGCATTTAAAAAAAAGAATTAAACACAACAGCATAAAGTGTAAGACAAGAGCTGTATATAAAATTCTAGTATTTTATATTACCTGTTGTGTCTTTCAGGTGACCTAGACCGGATGATGACTCAAGGGCTAAACTATAAATCTGTGGACGCTAGGAAACAACCAGTGTGCCCAAACCTGAAGATCCCTACAATGGACCCTAAATTTCAGAGCAATTTGGTGTCCCGCAATGGAATTGAATTGTACCACTACCCTAGCCCACTGCATGCTGTGGCCCTCCAAAGCCCAATCTTTTTCCATGTCGGGGAAGCAGCCATACCTGGACTTGCAGAAGGAACCCCAGTGACGGAGTCTGACACGCTTCAGGGTACTGAGATGGGCTTTGATACTAAGACTCTGGGCTATATTGACAAGCTCCTCCAGCGCAGCTCCAGCAAAAACCACATTGAAAAGCTCCCAGAGGCTGTGCAGACACACAGCAACTATCAGAGTAAACTAAGTGAAGTCGTAACTGTGTTTCCTCAGAAACCGGTATCTCCTCCTCAACCTCCCCCGACTCAAGCCATAAACATCATACCACAAGATAACGAACAGAGGAGACACCGCATGACACATTCCAATCCAGAAACAACTGATAACGCTGGCCACCAACAGTCAGCAAGACCTCAGGAGGTTTCATATGGGCCATCGTATCCTGCTGTCATGAGAGAGTACAGCTCTGATGAGGTGACTATGTCATCACTGAGGAAGAAGGACAAAACACATGTTGTATCAAGAGGCCACTTAGAAACAAGGCTGGAAGAGAAGAAGGGTCATAGGCAAAGACCAGTCATGTCACACAGCTCAAGTGCAGAGGACAGTCAAGGCTTTGAGATACACAATGGCCACATAGGCTCCTCCGAGTTTGTCCATGCCAAATTTGTCCCAGCTGGGACTCAGAGGGTCAAGGTGAGACAGGCTGATCGTAAGACCAAAGCTGTAAAACTCAGAAGAAAGAGCAGTGAGAAGCATCGAGCACTGAGGCAGCAGCATGGCTACTCATCTGGTGAAAGAACAAGAGAATCTAGTGGATCCAAGGCGGAAGCAAGAAGATCAGCCAAGGGCAAGATCCAGAAATATGCCAGCTGTCCAACTGAAGAGCACAAACAGGGTTCAGGGTCAGACTCAAGCCAGTGTGGCCCCGGACTAATGTACACCCACAAGGTCCAGTCCAAGCCACACCCTCTTCCATCTGCCACCAAATCCAGCAAAAGCCGCAGATCACAATGTGGAGAATATGATCAACCTCCGGAGCAGAGGAAGAAGAGGCACGGGGAGAAGTTCCAAGCCTTGTGTGCTCAGCGACAGAGGTCCAAAGATCTCCATTCACATGCACCAGGAGGTATGCATTTGGTCCGCAGTATGAGCGCCAGGTCAGGCCAGTGGATCGGACCTCCTCGCTCCTTCATGACCTCTATATCAGCTAACTCCTTCCATACTAGTCTCAATGCAAGATACCCCCCAGCACCTTACGGCATATCCAGCCACTACCCACCGAGATGTGAGTCTGAATACTCAGCTGAGTGCATGTCACTCTTTCATTCCACCATTGCTGCAAGCAGCGATGGGGAGATGAGCGATAACACCACCAATCGCTTCGGGGATAGCGAGTCCAGCCAGAGTTTCCAATCTTTCTCAGACTCGGACAGCAGCCTGTCCCTGGACGAGGGGGACCAGTTGGACAGCCTTGAGGAGGAGGGAGACCTCGTATGGGCTGAAGCTTCGCTTGGGCCTACTGCAGCCGGACGTACCCTTCAGCAACTCCCACGACCGGAGCCCCCAGCCTGCCGCATCAAAGCTTCCCGAGCCCTAAAGAAAAAGATTCGTCGCTTCCAGCCTGCCTCTCTGAAGGTCATGACCCTGGTGTAGCGGCGTGACCTCGGGCGAAACGTTGACAGAATTTCATTGCGGCACCCTTCCTATTTGGAAGAACAATATTGTTGTAACCAAAAGCATGCATGTATGACACCATTATACTTACACTTATTTGTAAATACTTATCTTATTCTACGTCATTTCTCAACGCATGTATGCTATTCAAGAGAAATTCTTAATCATGTGTACAAAACCCAACTTTTTACATTAGTTATTTCATTTCATAGTTTATTCTTTATTTTTTCTGTCTAATAATCCATGTTTGTCATTATAATAAATTGTCAATTGATGAATACATTGAATCCCATTGACTTTTAATTGGACGTTTTATTTGAATGCGACTACGAGCTATGGTTTTGCAATGAAAAACATGTCACCTTCTTTTTTCCCCCCCTGATGACTATCACCCAAAACTCTTGATCCTGACAGACATCCTGCTGAGGAAAACCAATTTAGCACAGATATCTCCAGCAGCTCCTTATCTGGTTTCCTGATTCGGACCAGCTGTTGGCTTAATAACTTGCAGATTCAACATTGGACCCAGACAGTCATGCTTAATTAGCAGGGGTGAAACTTATCAGCACTCAGACATTCAAATGAAAGCAAACACCGGAGCACTAAAACACATGAACGGGCACTGAGATGACATTCAGTGAGTGAGTTACAGCTCAGGTGTCAGAGCTTAGGCGTTGCCTTTTAAAACGTTCGGCATACATGTCAGAGAGCACAGGGGATTTAAGGAAGGGGGAGGGGGGCAGAAATGATAAGAGATTCTTTGTTTCTGATCTGCCATAAGGAGATTACACAGTGGGAAGTGGCACTTCTTTTAAAATCATTAAAGATTTTCTCAAAGCCAAAAATCCATTAGCGAGGGTAAATTGCGTAGAGAGCAGCTTTGTCTCCTGTGGTCATACATAATAACATTTCTACCATCACATAGTCACTTCTAACCCTAAAGTTGCCAATTAAGATAACATAGTCAGCATTTCATCAAAATTGACTTTGAAGATGTGTTCCCTGTCGCTCACACCGGTATTTCATTCTCATTCAGAAAGCACTGCGCTCCATGAAGAAAATGGATCCCTCTTTGAGTAAGAGTGCTCAAGGAAGGGCTCCCCCACAAAATATACGTCCAATAGCCGCAATTCACACATCAAAGGTAGCATTTTCAATTCAGCTCTTAGCTGCAAGCAACTTTTTTCCCTCTCTTTAAGAGCGACAGCGGGACCTTGGTGGGATTAGTGCTGCTGTGTTCAGGCAGGCTCACAGGGATCACGACCGCTGCTGGACTTAACTTTGATGTTGAGGCAAGCAGGACCGTCTCGGCTTGACCTTGTGTGCTGACTGACCTCTGCAGCTGTAGCGCTGGCTCATCTCCGAGGGTAGCTACAAAAGGGAGGTCAGGGGGGCCTTTTTATACCCTTGGCGTCTTTTTATGTTCAACATGTCTGTTTCACTTTTGTTTGTAACAAGCCCAAAGATCTACTGCAGTATTGCTTTCTGGCTTTAATGAGAAAAAAGTCTATTTTGCAATGGCATGGATGTACTATTGCTTTAAAACAGACCAACTTTTAAACTAAACTTGAAACACTTATATACAAAAACAACGTTTAAAAACCACAGCATTTGAGTATGTCGATTTAAACTACAGAACAGATTGAGCAAGGAACTTGAACAAGGCAAAAGGATGAGCCAATTCAGGAAACAATACAAGCAGTTGGCAAAATACTAGGAAGAAGAGTCTTGTTATTATATATCACCAATTTGATGATATGGTAATATTTATGATCATTATTTATTGTTGTCATAAAAATCCACATTACATCATTATATGGTTACCTTACAGGAGGAATAAATAAATGTCATTGTAACAGATTGTAATAGTAATGGGGGGGGGTGGCTGGTAAGCCCCCCATGCCACACTTTGAACACTACTGAACACTACTGCTTTAAAGTAATTGAATTACTAAAATGGAAATGGAACAACATTATCGTGATGTAATGTGTCTTATTTGTGATGTATTGTGTAAAACAAAGACAGTGACAACATGAAATGAAAAGCACAAAATGAATACAGACCCACCATCCACCAGTACCAGCATTATCTTTATGCATTCCCACATACTGTATAGTATCAGCAATGGTATGTTCAAGGACTGTTGAACAAAGTGGGACAACAAACAACGTACAAACAATGTACATGTCCAAAACTATGGGATTTGGAACTGTATATTATTTTTGAAACTAAATTATGGGACATATTTCCAAAAAGGATATGCATTTATGTCAAATTCCATGTAGTTATTTACAAATGTATTTTTTGCACCTGAAAGCTTCCCTGAAAGTACTTGTGGGACTCCTGACCTACATGACTGATATTTACATGAAGTTTAGCGTAGATGCCTTTCATGCACAACGTGTTACCTTCTTTCTAAAATACTCCCCTGTGGCTGCCTGTCAAGTCATAATGAAGGTCTACAGATCGTGCGGGATCTCATTACACAGATTGTCGTTCATGCGCTCTGACTTTGACATCAAATGCAAGAGAACACATGGGCAGATGTCAGTTCTCATCAAGCTCATACTGTTTTTTGCTGACACCACAACGGCTGGTGGAAACATCACAGCTGCTTGCCAAAGCGAAGGCAAGCCAAGATGCTTTTTGCAGACAACGGAGCATGTGAGAGTCATCAGATGCAGTCCTGGTTCTACAGGGTTGATTAAAAGCAACGCTATAACTCCCGGCCAGCAACTGCTTAGTTTGTTAATAGAGTTCCCATTGAAGATGTTCTCTAACCCAATCTGCAGTGGCTCATTATAGTCACCAGCTATTGAGATAAAAATAGGTAAATGTGTTACAACTAAGTGCTCTTATAGAGCTGGAACAGATGATCACTGAGGTCATTAGAGCGCATGTCACTGAGCAGCTTTGGACCGTGATCTTATTACATGTTACGCTGAAGGTCACTGAGCCGCGACTTGTGTAGTTAACACGGCATTCAAAGCATATTTCTATTAGCAGTGGAACAAAACAACTGCACCTAAAATATCACATTGTGTATTTCTTTGACAATTCTGTGACAATGTGACAACTGTGAAACAAGAACAACATTACAAACAAACGCCAGAGAGCACAGAGAGAAGACCAAGAACAACAAAGGGTGTGCCGCAGACAGGTGCTAATTAAACTTTGACTTGGGTCACAGTTGGGGGAGGGGTGCTCCTCTCACGTGACGATGAGGTAATCACAAATCTTAATTTGTGCCAGCTCTTCCGAGACTGTCTCTGGGACACATAAAAGAAGCCCTCAAGCTCTCTGTGCTCCCACAGTAATTCCAGTAGTCATATTTACCTTAGTTCAATTTTGAATTAGGAATAATCTTCTATAACTATTGCTGCTGAATACATTAAGTCAGGGGTGCCCAACGTCCGACCTGTGGCACACACGGTAGAACATGCAAACTCCACACTGAGATGCCAGAGCGGGGCATTTTTCTAGCCAAACAAAATGAATAAATATAGCCTGGGAAACTGACACACATGACTCAAACGACTTGAGGACCCGATTCACTTCAATGAGTAACACATAAGAACTTGAGTCAGTCAAAGGAATCACTAGCAAACATCCACTTGATGGAAATACATCAGCATGAGCACCAATGAGTGACTGTCCAGCCAATAGAAAACAACATGAGATACAGTCCCAGCTATTACAATGTGACTTGTAGTACAAGTGGTGTGTTGTATCATACATTAACTGGCTAGTTGGCTAGTTTATTATTATCCTCACGAGGGTTGCGGGGGTGCTGGAGCCTATCCCAGCTGTCTTTGGGCAAGAGGCGGGGTACACCCTGGACTGGTGGCCAGCCAATCACAGGGCACATATACACAAACAACCATTCACACTCACATTCATACCTATGGACAATTTGGAGTGGCCAATTAACCTAGCATGTTTTTGGAATGTGGGAAGAAACCGGAGTACCCGGAGAAAACCCACGGATGCACAGGGAGAACATGCAAACTCCAGATGCGGAATCGAGTGTGGAATCGAACTCGGGTCTCTTAGCTTTGTGGCCGAACCACTCAGGTAGTATTATCACCAGGGGTGCTGAAATTAAATGTAGTGATCCTTGAAAGGGTCTAAATATACACACAATATAGTGGAACCCAAATTGAACAAGCCTTTTTCCAACCCTCCATATGGGGGCTGGGCTCTATAGTATCTTTTGTCTCTTAGCTGACTGTACATATGAATGGGGCTGGACCGGAATGTCCAACCTCATGAATGTCAATTGCCTCCAGTCTGTGTTAAGGAGCAGGCTTCTCTCGCCATGTGGAGAAGTGGACAATAAAGGGACGATATGAATAGATAGAGTGTATGAATAGATATGAATAGATATGAATAGATATGAATTGATAGAACGTGAGGGAAACGAGCAGCAAGATTTGAACACTCCTGAATTTACATTTTGCAATGTTGCACCTTAAGGAGGTTCTAAGTAGAACTTTAAAATGTACAAAGAAGAGATGGGAGCAAGCAATTTATGGCAAAGCGCAGAAAGATCCCAGAACTCTTCCCAAAATAGAAATGCAATTTTCCAAAATGACTCAGTCATGTATAGCTGCACCAGTTTTGTCAATCCCCTCAAATATTGGTTAGGGCATGCTTGATGCCCGTGTTTCCAGGAGGCGAGTGGGAATTATAGCTTCATGAAGGACATCAACTGTCTGGAACTGATGTCCATTTTTGCAAACGCCTCTCGCCATCCATTCCCAAATGTTTTCAATTGGATTTAGGTAAGGGGAACATGCAGGATGGTCCAAAGGGTCATGTTATTCCTCTGGATGACATGACATTTTCTGGCGGCCATTGTGAACTGCAGCGTTACCTTGACACAGACAAGGACCTTCAATCATGAGGGTTGCCCCATGGAACATCTCCACATAGTCAGATGCTGTTTGACACCCCTGCACAACCTGAATCTCCATTGTTCCATTGTAGAAAAAGGCACCCCAGAACATGTTGGCGACCCCTCGACTGTGCCGTATGGAAAACATCTCAGATGGGATCTCCTTGTCATGCCACCTTTCAATGTCCCATGTTTGGTTTTTTGTTCTTAAAGTCCTTCTCTCACAGATGCCATCTGATGGTTGTTGGACTGCATTCAGCACCAGTAACAATCTTCATTTGGACCGAGGATTGTCCTGTGTCTTGAAGGACAGCCAATAAGATGCTCCGGCTCAGGGCCAGTGACATATTTTTTGGGTCTATCACTTGGCTTTTTTGTTCCATAAAAAAGTTGCGGTTAAAGACTGTGGTCTTAAACTTTTAGTCTACTCCTGTTTCTTCTTTTCACATTTTGAAGTGCTACTTTGAGCCTCCTGAAGAACCAACGGTGCACAATGTAAATTCTTCTGATTTTTCAACTCCGTCTTAAAATTTGGATCAGGAGTGTATAAAAGAGGACTGAGGACTGTGTGTAGGAATGAAGGATGAAGGCAAATGGTGAGCAAATCAAAAGAGATGCATGCTGTCCAGCTCCTGCAAGGCTTAGCAGGCCCTTCCTTTACCACCACCTGCTCCTCTTTAAGCACATCCTGTCATTTAATAGCTAATCCCTTCATTCACTCTGCTGTGTTTGCTAACCATTGTTTCAACTCCCTTCAAGCTGTGGTCAAGGGGTGGTTCAAAAGTTCGCAGTGTATGGCGAGCACGCACTCACAGCAACAGAGGGCAAAGTGAGTGCATTCGCCCCTGCCAAGCAATTGTCTAGCAGAGAAAATCCTTCTGCATGCATGCAAAGGGACTCCTTAGTTTGTCCCCAACCTGAGGTACTCTTTTGGGCATAAAGAAATAATAAAAATACAACATGCAACCTCAATAAGTTGCAAGTACTATGACAACATTGTTTACCAAGGAAATGCAGTCATTGCATTAAAAAAGTAATGCTTTTCCTCGTTGCTAATGAGGCTACTGTGGTTGCTCGGTGTGCCATAAAAACATGATCTTCCGTCTAAAAATATAAATTTGTGCCACAAGACATGACCTAGTCATCCGCAGACTGCATCCATTTTACATCTTGCATTTGGTATATGTGCCTTAAAGTTTAAAAAGACAGCACACTATAGGTGACGCAAGGTTTTGAGTTTGAGTGGGCAAAAACAATGACAGCACATCCTCCCAGTAGCTTTGTGGGAATCTACACAAAGTGCGTAGACTTCAAAAGAGCTCATGCGCTCATCAAGGGAACTAGTGTATCTGTTGAATGCATGGCGTTTCCTCCATTATCAGCCCGAGTTTCTCTGTGAGGATGTCCTGACTGTTTTATGAGCAGGATGTCCTGTGTCAGCTCAGAGGGGTTGCCTCTCTTTTGTCAAGCCAGAGAGCTCTAAAATACTCATTTCATCTGGCCCAGCCCCACGTGTCCTCAGAGGGCTGGAACAATCTTTGCTTTATCTTGCATGTTGTTTACTGCTGGGTTTGTCGACTTAGCCACCAGCAAAGGCACCGGTTCTCATCATGAACAAAAACAAGGCCGGACTGCTCTGAAGTGGTGAGTGTGAGATCTGGAGGAGGACATCAAAAGAGCGGGGAGACTGACAGCTGGTCCTCCTCTTGGTCTGGCCCCCTGATAAGATCAGAGTGACAGCAGAACATGGGACCCTACAGGTACCCCCCTCCGGTTCCATCGCCCTCCTTGCTGCTCCCATATGGCCACTAACAAGTCCCCCCTCACCTACCAACGTAAATTCCTCTTTGACACTTGGGACCCTTTCCGTACACACATCCCTTGAGCCATCAGCATTCATTTACTCAGGTCCATAGGTAACTGGACAGTCGGACATTATTCACCACCACAACAGTCAATAACACAAACTTTAGGAGTAGCCACATTAACAATCGGGTACATTCTTAAAATTAAAGAAATCACGAATGAGCTCATCGTCTAAAGACATTAATCCCTAAGGGGCCATCCATAATTTGCAACCCCCCTCCCCCCCTAAAAAGAGTACAATCCCAAATGAAAAATGTTGATAGGTCCATGACCAACTGACCCAATACAGCCATGAAATTCGAACATGTCCAATAGTGTTCTCTGGCTGTATTTTGGGACTCTGGTCAATCAGTCACTGCCCATCAACATTGTATTGAACAAGATAAGAGCAAGAGCAAGATAAAAAATGATATCAAATGCCTCTTTTTTTTAGTTTTCTTTCAAGAAAATCCAAATGTATTACAAATTTGGTCTTTTTGTATTGTTCTTTCTATCAAATGATACATGTAGAAAAGTCCTGATGCAACAACTGTTTTCCACAGGATTTTTTAAACAAGGGAATACTTCTTGTATACACACATGATTACTCAAGGAGCAGAAGAGTTGCCCATGGTTTCCAAAAGCCTGAGGAGATAAAATCTTCTTTGAAATGATGGACACAACCCTTGAACTCAACTCAATGCTAAGTATGCAATAAAGATGCCACAACTGTTTTGAAAAGGCACGCAGAGCTACGTGGAGTATCGCGTGGACTGGTACGATCTCGCGCTAGCATACGACGGCAGGGGACCAGTCTATTCGCGCTAAAATTTGACTGCGTCCCGCGGTTCGAACATACAGACATCGACATTTTCTGGTTTTCCAAAAAGCGTACGTTGATGTCTTAACCCCCCCCCCCCCCCCCCGGTACGGTTTGTACGCTTGTGGAAATGTGGAAAATTATGGATGGCCCCTAACTGCATCAGGGGTGTCCACACTCCACTGATGACCACATGCAGAGCGTGCACTATGTGCATTTGTTCAGAACCTTCCATAGAACAACGGAGTGAGACCTCATCTTTCAGGAAGACGAGACCCTTAACATAGACACAAGCAGTGCAGCATCATAAAGAGCAATGTAAGGTAATGTTGTACAATTTATGGGAAAAAAATGCTTTTTTCATTGCACATTTCTTGAAATGTATCCTAAAATATTGCGTGATCTCATTCTTGCGGCCGTGCACCGTTTCGTCTTGTGACACCCCGTAAAAGTTGAGTTTTGTTGTCGGATGTTACACAGTTACATTAATAAGCCATGTCACACACTTTCATGTGCCTGCAAATGAGGAACACACTGTATACACACGCGGCACAAGACGGGGCATCTTTGAAGCGTGTATAGCACATATTGCATCTTCACCATCTGCGTGTGTGTACTCTAGCTAGTTCCCAAGCTAGTCAACCAAAATCATGTATTCATTGATGGGAGCACATTTGTAACTATAAAAAGCTCAATACTTCACTACTGTCTTTAACCTCGGAAAGTGTGGCCGTTAATTTCCAGCCTGTGACGATAACCACTATGCATCCCATTTCCACTATTCAAATTTAGTGGTTACACGCTATAACTGTCAGGGCAATTGACTTTAGGCAAAGGTGAGGGTACATCACATTGTGAATAATTTCTGGTTAACCTACTTTGAGAAGTGAAAGGAAGTACATGCAGGGATTCAAACCAGAATGTGAGGCTAATGTGCTAAATACTAGGTTTCAGCCTAGTTTCAAATGAATTTTTATTATTAAAGCATTGTTTTATTAATGTCTTAATTATAAAGTGCATATAATATGCATTGTAATCCCGACAGGTCCCTGTTTTACATAATAGTATTTCTGAGGCTACACACTGTTTTATTTCTCTGCTTCCCTCCTCCACACTATTTGGTTGCGCTGCACGTGTGACTGCCCTCCTTCTAGAAGATGCCATAAATCCACTGCAAGTGTTTTCACAATGGCCCCTTGAAAGCTGTGGCTTCCTTCAGCGCAAACAACTCAACGCCTAATGGACTCAAGCCTAACACCTATAAAAAATATGCTAGACTTTGTGTAAAGGCTCCTGGTTGTGCACCAGCCTTGTTAAATAAAGGCTCAGCTGGCAAGTCTGAAAGCGTCAATATTCTATTCATTTTAGAGCACCGATCCACAATTTTATGGCACGTCTTTCACATTATTGGTTTCTTTATTGTCTTTGAGATGCTGGAAAATAGGATTCAGACAGAAACATATTTATTTTTAATTCCCAAGTAGATCAGATTTAACATACACAAACACATACTACATACACAAATTGGTTTTTCCAAAGCATGAGAGACGATCCAATTAAGCTGGACTCAGCGGGGAGGAGGGGGTTGTTATAGGGCAAAGTTCAGCATTTCCTTGGGGTCAATATTGCTGTTTGCCTTGTTTGTTTTTGTCTCCCAGGTATAGTTAGTGGCTGGCTTCTTCCCCACAGGTCACAGCTCACAGGTGCACTGGAGAGGCTCCAGTCATTTACAGATTAGAGAGGATAATAAGATGCTTTCAGCAACATAGTTCTGGATTTGTGCTTTGGCATAGTCGGTTTCACTTGTTTTCATTAGTGTCTGTTTCACTGTTTTTGTTTCTCAGGGCAAAAAAAAGCAAACAAACATGATACTGCGGAGCATACAGAGGTAATTTCAGCCGACTCCACTAACAAGTTGCAGGACTCCCTGAGGTCTTTTCTCTTGAGTGATTTGGACAAGCCACCCCTCTCCTAGTGCAGAGGTCAGGGGTCATTCAGGGAACAGACTGATCCTCCTGGCAGTATCATGTCTCTGCGCCCAGAGGTTCAGACAGCTGTCACTATTAACCTCGAATTTTGCAACATCGAGCAATTATTGTCATGAATGCAAACATACAGGCCTGACAATCTTTTGAGAAATATTTGGTATGCGAATCACATGATCACGTGATTAAGGTGAAGAGGTCAAAAGTTTGAAATGGTGCATGCTATTGTTATTTGGATATGTAATAGTGATGAATGGTTTTTGGAAACACGACTCAAAGTCACTTACGGGGGAGGGCTGGCCTTAACCTTTTGTACTGCGAGTAGAAAGAACTGTGTCTTGTTGTAAGCAAGAGAACGCATCCTGAAGATTGGCAATGCAAAACATCGGTTTCTCATGAATCCTTCTGATTGTGGACAAGATAGACAAGTATTTCAAAGTGGGACCCAAAGGCAACATATGGTGAATCTGCCTTTATCTTTTCCTGGCAGTTAGCACCGCTGCTTCCTGGCATAAATAAGTTAAATAAAAGGGTGGCAACTGAGCTTCCTTTTACGGCTGTTAAGATAAACATTAACACCTGACAGTGAATGTGCTTTAAGATAAACCAAGCTGGGCGTTTTGATTTATTACGCTAATGGCGCAGATGAGCGGATCTCTGTGAAGAACATTTTGTGTGCTCGTCATGGCTGATGTTCCATGATGGTAAGAACAGAGACTGATAAATCTTAACAATTTGGTACCGCGGCTCGATGAAAAGGCCCCCAGAGGACTGCATGATGACATGTGGATGATATGTTTATATGAGCTGTGTACCCATGCAGTAAATCACAACAGGCTTGGAGTGTAAGGTGGGATGACAGTCTAACTGGGGCCCCATGTGTTTTTAGTTTGGGGGTAAACTCTGTTACTTTTAGGGAGGTTGACCCCAGCAGGTTTGACCTCAAAGTTCCTTTGAACAGGACAACCCAAGGTGACATTCTATGCCAGTTTGTTGAGGGATTTACACATGAAGGACAGAGGATTTAGAGAATCTCAGAGGACAGCTTGCAAGTGATCTCTCTCATCTTCTTGAATGAGGCATTTCTGACATTAAAATCAAAACAGATGAGCTTCACTTGCACCCAACATGCTTCCCCTGAGAGGAAATATTGCTGGTGAGTGAGTTTCCACAGATCTGGATGAGGTCAAGACTGAACATCAAAGAATCTTTGAGAACCACATGCTCTGTGGTGAAAGGCCTTGACTGACTGTCTCTACTAGTCACAATCAGACCTCACAGCAAATACACAATATATCATGATAAAACAAATGCTCCGCACATCAGCACAAAATCTCGATGTGAAGTGATCATTACAAAGCATCGTTGTGCTCCTTAGATGTTCAAAGTGTCACTTAGAACTCATGAACTGCATGACCTCATCTGGGATTATGAGGCTGGCGCCACTTTGTAAATACTGTAATCATAAAATAAAGGAGAAATATGTCAGACAGGGTGACATTAGTCATAGTGGCTCCAGTCAGGCTGTTTTACCAGCATCCGGAGGGGGCGTCATTGAATAAAGGTTGACTCCCACACACCCATAGTTCTCTGGCAGATCCATCCTATTGATTAGAGTTGTGTGCACTTAAGATGGATCAATGCCTTTTTTATTGCTCGGCTTGTAACGATTTTCACCGACATATAGTCCCTCTGTGTAATCCATAAAAGCTGATGAGACATCCGCTACAGGATGAAAAGGTAGAAAGAAATGAAATGCACAGCACCTGCAGTATCGTCTCTCCTCTACTTGCCTCGGTTTGGAACTTTCATATCAGTACAGCAGGAAGCTAAGAAAATATTAATTAGAACAAGATGTGCTATCAGTCTGAAGGGAATCTCCGTTTTAGATGGGAAGACTAAATAACCAAACCAGTATATGAAAACCAGAATATTTATTCCTGATACAAACAATATCTAATACAGACGTTTTGCATTCCCTGTATGCCAACAGTAAGGTGGGTCTTAGTACAGCGCAGCTGCAAAAAGCACCCTTTCTTCCCCTGCCCGGCTTTTTATACATTTCAAGATTGTGCAAGACGTGGACCAATCAGCACGTGCCATCGCCCTGGTTTCAGCATCACCGGCCCATCTCTGTCCTTCTTGTCAGCAAGAAGTGCTGTAAACAAGCCATATCATACATACCAGATATCTCCTGCCTTGGTCATCACTCGAGTTCTCTTGTGTGGTGACAAGGGTCACACTAAGTTTGTCAGTACTTGTGAAAGTATGTGTTTGTATTTAACTGTGTTTAAGCTATAATCTGCATCGCGTAAAAAACATCTTCATAAACTATGTGCTTGATTTTTAACTTTATTGTTAGCTAGCCAAAATATGAGCAAATACCTTTTCAATCAGAGAAGAAGGAGGGAAATATTGAATGATCATAGTTGACAAGGTTTTTATTATGGTATTTAAAAAACAAAGGTAAATCGGACTCATACATTGACAAGGCAGATGGGCGAGCCCAGAGTAAATGTACACAAACGTGAAAGTGAAAGTCAAGCTTGTGTGAAAGAGAACATTACATCTATTATGCGCCGACCTCTTCCAGTATTTTTCCATCAGTTATATGCAACTGCTGTGCAACTTTGATTGTGCTATGTGAATGTGTGTGCCAAGAAGGCTTTCTACTATGTTACTATGTTACTAGACTGAAAATGCACTGAGACCGAACCTAAAGGTGTGCTAATAATATCTAACAGGCTTCTGGCCACTGCCAGGAGTGGAATTGTATTTAAAGCTAAGTCCGCACTAACATGGATATGAAATTTTTTTCTCCCTCATAAATAAATACATCTTCATACCCATGAGTCCATGAGTCCAACTAACTTCGGGCGAGGGGCGGGCTGCACCCGGGTCTGGTCTCTAGCCAATCCTGTGAGTCAATAACATCATATTCTGTTGTTAAATAAAGTTAAAATAGGGATTAAAATATTTGATCGTGATTAATCACAGCTTGTCCACAGTTGACTTACAATTAATCGCATTTAATCGCAGATAGAAATAGGTTTTTGCCTATAATAATTGGGGGGAATCTCTATGTGTTAAACAATTAATTGTGCAACTACAACAATAATTACATCAAATTTTATGTAAAAGGATATCGATTTCAGAACTATGGGCGTCATTAACTCGTTAACTTTGACAGCGCTAGTTATATCACACATTTCTTATGACACGAACCAAAAAGCGTTGAAAAAAAGTCCACTCTGGCCAGAGGTTTCCAAATGCTCTGTTTCAAA
The DNA here is from genome assembly GCF_037039965.1 of Doryrhamphus excisus. NCBI lineage: Eukaryota > Metazoa > Chordata > Actinopteri > Syngnathiformes > Syngnathidae > Doryrhamphus > Doryrhamphus excisus. The sequence continues at coordinate 13,121,983 of NC_136376.1, read as the reverse complement.
ACAATGAACAGGTGACAGCGTGTGGGGATTTGACAGGACAGAAAGTAATGCCATGCAATTGTGGGGTCGGATTTTTTTGAGGAGGCTAATATTTTCTTTTGAAAGCATATTGTTTTGAGAAGCCAAACTCTTTTCTGAAGTGGCCCTACCAACTAACCAGAACTTCCTTCCTCATCACCGAAATCCAACCAGAAAGCGGTAAGTCACCGTTGATGCACTACACTGTTGATGTCATACAAGTTCCTATCAAAAAATACCAACTATCCCTTTAAGATGAGAGTGTTTCGATTTGGTCATTTTCTTTCCTTTCACAATGAGATATGCTGAACCTCGGCCAAATGCTGTGTCCCTGCAGTGAAAAGCTTCTTGCTTTGACAGACAGCCTACAAGATAAAGTTACACCCTATTGCACAGGAGGGCACAGCTTGGACATATCTCAGTGTGTCTCCAGCTAACAAACAGCCCAGCTCTCCAGGAGATCTCCTATGTGTTGTCATGGCAGTCCTCCAAACACAGTAGGGATGCATTTAGGAGCTTTGTATTTTCTGTGTTTACCAAGCGTCTTGGCCAATCCTGCAGCGAGGCACAGGATGCCTTCTCCACAATGGCGGCGATGGTCGATAGAACCTCCATGGAAAAATAGCACACACACAGGCAGAGAAAGGAAGCTAATCTGAGGTGACAATAGGGTGTAATGGCTGAGCTGTAATGTCACTTTTCCATGGCGCTGGCTAGAATGCTAATAACACACATCCTCTATAGACTTATCATTCCCCTCATCACATCTTACGTCAATCCAAGATCCCAACATTTGGTGCGTTCTTACACAGAGGCTTTGAGTTGTCTGTGAGTCATAAGTGGATTTGTCAAGCAGGAAACCAGGCTGTATTTAGACAAGGATCTAAGTAAAGGTCAGAGAACTGTAATCTGACCTGTTTTTAGCTTGACATCAACTCATATAGCAAACCGCCATTTGGGTTGGACATGTGAGGGACTTTTTCAGGTGTGAGATCAATACGCCAGACATTTTTTTTTTTCACCAAGCACGCAATAAGCACCGGTAATGGACTACTGTAAATCCTTAAAGCCCCAGCAGAAGTGGTGGCTGGGGAATAACTGTCATCAGTCTGCTTTTTTAAAGATCCGATCAATTATGCGCTGATGTATTCTGCTGCCTGACATAATGAAAAGCCAATAAAAGCTCTTTACCCCCAAGTGAGGTTACCCCAATCTGCTAGAAACCAGTCATGTGTGGTGAGGCCACATAGCGGGAGTGAGAAAAGAAAAAAAGATGTTGTAAATGTTGCTGTCTAAAGACGATATCAACCATGTTTACCGTCTGTCGTCATGGGGAACGTGAGATGGAAGTGCTAACGGCGCTAACCTGGCTGCAGAAAGACTACTTGAGTGCAGCTTGATTGCACTGAAGATTGAACATTATATTGTACGTTTTCTATACTTAAGAGAATATACTTTTTTATTTCAGTGGCTGTTTTCTATAAGCCTGTTTACATTTTAATAAAACTTTGCACGCATAATTGGTTTTGACTTTTATATCTTATATTGGGATATTAGTTTTGGTCCATATCGCCCAACCCTGATTCCAGGGCACCGTGTGGAAAGGCTGAACCTGCAAACGTTCCTGTGTGGATAATGTTGGATTTCACAATATAACTCACTAGTCTTTCCGAATGGAATCTTTGTGAATGACTTTTCCGAAAACAATGGTATACATAGAGAGGAATATTCCAATCTCTTGTCTACATGCACTGCTATAATCAAACAGAATAAGCAGTAAGCGTAAACATCAACGTGACACCGGCTTCCCCGGGTTTTTCTTTCAGTTGTTGGAATAACTCCGTATTGTGCATTTTTCGCCCGTCCAGTCTTGAAATTATGTTCAGCTCTTTCCATAGCAGTCCAGTGCTGATTACTCGCCTCCATTTTTAAAACTGACAAACGTCTCTAGCTGCGTGTTAGGTCATATGTGAGCTTGCGCTGAAAGAAGGCACCCTGGATCAATTTAAACAGGAAAAGATCAAAGTCAATCTTGCTAATAATTTACAATTGAACTTGTGACATGTTTTATATACTAGATATATATTTTCATTTTTAAGAAAAACTGATTGTCTGATTGAACTGATTGAAAAACAGATTATGGAAGGGTTTAGATTGTGTTCCACAACCGGTGTGCGGTAATGCACACCGAAAGCCAAAATAAACAACAGAAGAAGAAGAAGAACTTTCCATTTGAGTGGGTATATAATACCTCAATCTGATTCACCACTGTGAATCCGATTATATGTTCATTCGGATTGGCACTTTTCTTTCGGAACGAAGGTTAAATTCTTTGTTTCAGCAAATAAACCAAATGCAAGCGGAATATTTTGGTCCATGTATACATGGCTACTTATACTCTTGTTCTTTTAATTTTCATCCAATACTTACTAAATACTTACTCCTTTTATACACTGCCGTTAATATGCATGCAGTGCAAAAGCGAGAGTCAGATTGAATTGCTGACTTGTACTTCACTACACATTCCAAGTGTTCTTCCATTTCTCATAGCAAAACTGACAATTGCAGCCCCCCCCCCAGAGTGGCGTCCTTCATCCTTCAGTGAGTCTGCTGCCTAATGAGGGGCTTGGAGCCATTACTTCTACTATCCAGTGTGTTGGCTCAGCCATGGTGTGGTCCAGACACAGGCCTATCTTCACTTGCCTTCTCTCTGCTCTACCGTTCAACTTGCTTTTTAAAGTCAACACTGTGGGAACTGAGTGGAGGACAAGCCCGTGAGGGAGCCATCACATCTGCACAATGCTAATCTGTAAAATGGGCTTCACTGTAGTCACACTGTGATTAAAGTTGGACTATAACACTGAACCATATTTGACTTAATTTGAAGACAAAGACAACTTGACACGTCATTTTTCAAAATGTCACTCTTGTATTTTTTATTATGTCAAAGCATATCTGGATTGCACTGTATTAACCTATTTTTAAGTGTTCGCTTGAGTCGCTCTGTGCTTGGAATAGTGGATGGATATTGCACATTGGGAGTGACCAGGATGGATAGGATCAGAAACAGAAGAGTACATCAGAGGGACATTACATGTTAGAGGCCTTGGAGATAAAGTCAGAGAGGCCAGACTGAGATGGTTGGGCCATGTCCAGAGGAGAGACAGTGAACATATTGGTAGAAGGATGCTGCCAGGTAGGAGGCGTAGAGGAAGACTAAAGAGAAGGTTTATGGATGTAGTGAAGGAGGACATGAAAGAGACAGATGCAGAAGACAGTGTTAAATGGAGGAGAGTGATTTGCTGTGGCGACACCTGAAGGGAAAAGCCAAAAGAGAAAGGAGAAAAAGAAGAATTGCACGATTGCAACCCTCATCTTGTCCCAGTGAGGTAATTCGAGAGAAGGCAATCACTCTGTATTATTGTAATGATAATGCAGGTTATCATCACATAATTACATCCATTATGCTGTGAAAACAATAAACCTGGCACACACAACAAAAGCCTGGCTAAATCATTTGAGCTATATTTCAATAAAATCAATCCAAATGTGAAATGGCGTCGATTACTTAAAGAAGCAGTAAGCTGCTTCTCTTCTCACACAAACACAACATGTCCGAAATGAGTTTCGGTGTGGGCCTTCCACCGCTTGCTGTGAGGTGCTTTTTTCATGTAACACCCTTTTACCAAATGTCAATTGGCAAATAAAGCAGAGGCCACACCCGGAGAAGATCCCGATGAAGCTACCAGTTCTCTTTAGACAGACTGGGAGGCAAGGAGACGCTAAATGTGGGTAAATAAAGAATTAGCTCACATAGTGCTAATCATTTGAAATCCTGCAAAAACACAAGATAAAGAAACAGCCACTATCTGCATGACAGTTGTCTTATTTATGCTTTGCGTTTGACACTCTGGATGCTTGAAATGACACCATTATCACTCAATCACAATATGAATGGAGACAAACAAGCAGGGGAAATATGCTAACAAATCCTCTGCAGCACAAAAGGTCCTCATCCCTGACAAGATAAGGTCACTCACTACAAGCCCCTGGTAAGTCCACAACATTCCTTTGTTGGCTTTTGAACCTTCTATTTTGCTGCAAGGCCTTTCAGTTCCTTCAAGAGCTCCATTATCCTGGAGCGTGCATGTAGCTCATCTGGTCCGAACGACACACCCCGACATAAACAAAGTTCTGTTCAGGGAAAGCTGAGGACACCTGGCAGAGGCTTGATTTGAGCAAGCAGCACAATTCTGTACAAAAAATCACAATGGATCTAGCATACCTGAAAGCTATAAAATGACAATTCTATGCTAACGGATGAGGGAAAGGAGATGAAAAATTGCCCTGGATGAATAAATGCTAAATACAGCTTTTTAGCGTGGGGGCCACTCTGCAGGGATCTTCAGGCTGTCTTAGAAGACACTTCGCCTCTCATCCGAGCAGGCGAGACTAGATAGGATGGCTACAGCTGTCCTATCTAGTGTAAGCATGATGAAGCCTTCGAGATAGGATGACTAGAGCTGTCCTATCTACTTTGAGCATGATGAAGCTGGCTAGATAGGTTAACTACAGCTGTCCTATCTAGTTTGAGTACAATGAAGCCTGCTACTAGGATGACTACAGCTGTCCTATCTAGTTTGAGGATGATGAAGGCTGCAAATAGGATGGCTAGAGCTGTCCAATCGAGTTTGAGCATGAACTGATGAAGTCAGCTCGGATGAGAGGTGAAAATTCTTCTCAGACAACCTCGACTTCAGCTGTCCTGTCTAGTCTTTGAGAACTAACTGATCCAGTCCATTTGCGATGAATTCAATGTCCTGAGAATACAATGACATGGACGACTGAGGATATTCACAGGCATGTTTCCAGGGCCAGTGGAGCAAAAAGAGAAAGGGAAACTCAAGATATGATTCAGCTTCTCTGCCAGTCAGGAGAATCGAGCTAATGATCCTTCAGTCACAAACAAGCACACTGTACTTTACCATGAGTGGTATAGTCTTGCTTCAATTATTTTCACTGCCATAATCCCTGCGTTATGCCTTAACTGAGGAATAATGCCCAATTTATCTCTCCTCAACATGTCCTCATTGGCAAGCCGGTCATTAGGTTCAACTCCACAGGTGTCCAGAGCGCAAGCATTGAAACGTGAAAAGGCATTGTTTATTATCCACTCGCTTTGCCTATTCTACTTGCTAGTGATGTCTTGCTCAGTGCTAAAGGAAGCATCTTCTAACAACTATTTGAATACAAGGACTTATTTCCGTTTAAAATGAATCCTGACTGAAGATGTTTTTCTCTAACCTAGCCCAGTGAACATTTTCCCACGGAGAATTATCATCTTTGCATTACCCTTCTTTGGCTACAAGTTTATTCTATAATTATGTGGGATCAAACTGTAATACTCAAATTACACATTATATATATGAAACGATTACACCCTATGCGGCCATCCACCACATGCAGCTCCGGTTCACATTACAGTGGAACCCCGCCTATTTGGGATTCAGCATTAATGCATTTTTTTCGGAGAAAATCCACTCCTTTGTGCTATTTCCCTCAGAAAATACCAGAACTCACATTTGACAGTCAACTTTGTTACAACCTCAAATCTTGTAGCGAGGTGAAGTTAATATAGTGAGGCAAGCGGTGTGGATTATGTAGACGCGGCATTGGAGGACCACCTGCATGCAGCGTCCTGCGGAGCAGGCGAGCCGCATACTGTACGACCACTGCTCAATTAAAGGGATATGCCACAGGAACTCCACTGTTCTCCTGTCAATCATCTTTCATTATCTTTTATGAGTGGTGAGCAGCTATATTCTACCATTTAAAAAGAGTTGAATACGTGTGTGCAGTATATTATAAGGCGTGTCAAAAATAGGCATGCATCCCTATGGAGGGCTCCGAATGTAAGCCCTACTAATACTATTCAATTGACTAATGAGTTGGCTTGAAATGCGAATGGTCCACAAGCGTTGTGCTCCTGTTAGGCATGTTTGTTCATTTCCGCTCCAGACAGAAACGAGCCGCCACTTTAACAAGCCAGCTAAGGTAACCAGCACACAACAATACACATCTGGTTATTTACATCTAATTTGTGTTTTCAAGGCCCTGGTCATGCTGTCCACCCCGAATCACCACCGTCACACTATATGTGCACTGTTTAACACCAGCCTCCTCCATGCTAGGTTCCTGGAAGCTTGCAAAGAAGTAAACAATGAGTCATGTGTCCTGATTACAACTAACTCCCTATGGGGCATCTTCAAAGGGCTCCTGAGGAGATGGAGAGGGAGAACCATTGCCCTCCATGGGGTAATTACAAGTTGGAGCACAGTGGTTTCTTCTCCTTTTCAAGGGAGAGCTTAAAGACAGTCCAGTTAACAATTGATCGAGTCCCGTTAGTGCAGTGGGAAGCTTCTGCAACCACTGTTCCCCAACTGCTGATGGTAATGGTAATGGTTTTATTTCATTTGAACATGCATCAGATTACAATTGAGTGCATCACATAATCAGTTCACAAAAGGAGTAGGAAGAAGCAAAGCTTATTAAATCCTACCCCTCCATCTGGTACTTTTACAATCAGTAACTGTTACATTTGTTCACTTCCTGCTTTCCATAATACAGTTTAAGGTTTTTTTTGATGATGCATGTAGCCCACAGTCATGCACACACACTGTATGCTGAAGCACAGAGGTTGCTAAGAAAGCTGAAAACACATGGAGACTTTTCATGTTTGGTGCAGCTGAGTACACGGCTGTCTGGCGCTGGACAACCAGCCAAGTGTTTGGGTGTTTCACAGTTAAAAGGGCCATAAACTAGACAAACACAGCAAACAACACTGTCTGGCGGTCTTGGGGTATTTTGTTTTTCTCCTTTGCTTACATCTAGTCTAATAATCTAATAATATCCTCACATCTGTTGTATTTATGAATGGCAGATATTCAGGTACACAAAGGGAATTTTAATGTGTTATCTGCCAGTGCTGAGTTTGAAAAACTAAAACACAGTTGGAACATCTGGTGTCTGCTTAGGTGGAACATTGCCACAATATCCACGAAAGCTTGATAATCAGTGCTTCAAACACTGTGACTAAATGGAAAAGTTCAGGGGGAGTCGTAGCATGGAGACTGTAAGGCAGAGGATGCCTTTGGGTTATGATTCCTGTAGGCCTTGTCTACACAGTAGTGGAAAAGACTAATCAGAGGGACTAACCAGTCATTAGCTTCGTGTAATGAGGGACTATAATACCATGAGTGTAAGTGCACATAACCAGGGGTAATTAGTGTAAATCGAAGGGTTCCTAGAAGTGACCTGGATTGAAATACAACCTTCAGGTGCTCTGCTGTGGCATAAAGAAATTGAAAATAATAACAGAATGTGAAGTATAACATTCCATTCATCAATGTTCTATTCCTTGTCCTCGTTAGGTTCAAAATTACGCTGGAGCCTATCCTAGCTGACTTTGGGGAAGAAGTGGGTTAAACTGTGGACTGGACAGCCGTCAATCACATACAGTGCATCCGGAAAGTATTCACAGCGCTTCACTTTTTCTACATTTTGTCATGTTACAGCCTCATTCCAAACTGAATTAAATTAATCTCTTACCTTGAAATTCTACACAAAATACTCCATTATGACAATGTGAAAAAAGGTTTTTTTTGACATGTTTTGAATTTATTAAAAATAGAAAACAAAAAAAAATCACATTTACATAAGTATTCACAGCCTTTGCTTAATACTTTGTTGATCCACCTTTGGCAGCAATTACAGCCTCAAGTCTTGTTGAATATGATCCCACAAGTTTAGCACACCTATCTTTAGGCAGTTTTGCCCATTCTTCTTTGCAATAAGTCTCAAGCTCCATCAGGTTGGATGGGAGACGTCTGTGCACAGCCATTTTCAGATCTCTCCAGAGATGTTCGATCGGATTCAAGTCTGGACTCTGGCTGGGCCACTCCAGGACATTCACGGAGTGGTTCTGAAGCCAATCTTTTGAGATCTTGGCTGTGTGCTAATGTCTACTGTCTATATGGTCAAGGTACATGACCAGTCTACTGAGGTCAAGAGCGCTCTGGAGCAGGTTTTCATCCAGGATATCTCTATATATTGCTGCATTCATTTTTCCTTCTATCCTGACTAGTCTGCCAGTTCCTGCTGCTGAAAAACATCCCCACAGCATGATGCTGCCACCACCATGCTTCACTGTAGGGATGGTATTGGCCTGGTGATGAGCAGTGCCTGGTTTCCTCCAAACATGGCGCCTGGCATTCACACCAAAGAGTTCAATCTTTGTCTCATCAGACCAGAGAATTTTGTTTCTCATGGTCTGAGAGTCATTCAGGTGCTTTTTGGAAAATTCCAGACAGGCTGCCATGTTCCTTTTACTAAGGAGTGGCTTTCGTCTGGCCACTCTACCATACAGGCCTGATTGGTGGATTGCTGCAGAGATGGTTGTCCTTCTGGAAGGTTCTCCTCTCTCCACAGAGGAACGCTGGAGCTCTGACAGAGTGACCATCGGGGCCTTGGTCACCTCCCTGACTAAGGCCCTTCTTCCCCGATCGCTCAGTTTAGAAGGCCGGCCAGCTCTAGGAAGAGTCCTGGTGGTTCCAAACGTCTTCCATTTACGAATAATGGAGGCCACTGTGCTCATTGGGACCTTCAAAGCAGCAGAAATGTTTCTGTATCCTTCCCCAGATTTGTGCCTCAAGACAATCCTGTCTCGCAGGTCTACAGACAGTTCTTTTGACTTCATGCTTGGTGTTTGTGCTCTGACATGCACAGTCAACTGTGGGACCTTATATAGACAGTTATTATATTTCCAAATCCTGTCCAATCAACTGAATTTACTGCAGGTGGACTCCAATTAAGCTGTAGAAAGATCTCAAGGATGATCAGTGGAAAAAAGATGCACCTGAGCTCAATTTTGAGCTTCATGGCAAAGGCTGTGAATACTTATGTAAATGGGATTTTTTTGTTTTCTATTTTTAATAAATTCAAAACATGTCAAAAAAACCTTTTTTCACATTGTCATTATGGAGTATTTTGTGTAGAATTTTGAGGTAAGAGATTAATTTAATTCAGTTTGGAATGAGGCTGTAACATGACAAAATGTAGAAAAAGTGAAGCGATAGTTTCGCAATGCAATAGTTTTACTCCTACGGGGAGTTGATTTAGAGTCTCCAATTAGCCTAACATGCATAATGAATGGGATGTGGGACAGAAGGACAAAACCTACACAGGCACTGAGAGAACATGCAAACTCTAAACAAAGATTCGAGAATCGAACCTGGATCTCCTGACTTTGAGGTTATCATGCATGTGTTGTTTGATTAAAAGGCAATAAGTCAATGGAAAAATACAGACCTGAATAAGAGTCATTTTGCACTTTTCTCAAACTGTTGTATGTAATAAAAAAGGAATCATTTTTAGCATTATGTTGATTTTGTTACATTGTCTTATATTACTGGATTAATGCATTTTTGACAAAAAAAGAAATAACATCAGAAACAAAATGTGTTTGCTTCAAGTCTTTCTTGTGTGTTCTTTAATTGTGATGATAACCATGATAATTGTACAATTTTTCATGTAATATTATCGGCAATGCTCATCCTGCGTGTATTTAGAAGGTGTTGGATCGATTCCGAAATTTGCAGTCAGACCCACGCCTACTGAACAAGCGGGGCAAAATGATCCTCTGCTGACCTCTTGTGGCTTTAAGTAAACCACAATTCAGCAAGGGGGCTTACCCATAGACATAGATGGACGCCGCACTGAGTGGGTTTGTCCACTGCTGCCTTACGTCAACGTCGCCGCCATATCGGATGTGTCAAAGCTGTGCTGTAAAGCGCCTTTCTACAAATAAAGTTGTATCTCGTTTATACAGTCTCTCTCTCTCTCTCTCTCTCTCTCTCTCTCTCACACACACACACACTGAGTTCGGCACCAAAAACAATCACATTGTACAAATGCAATACACTTTGTTTTGGATGCCTAACTGTTTCCCCAAGTGTATTACTGCGCGTGTGAATGTAAGAAAGACAGGAATTAACTTAAAGTTACCCTGCTTAAAGTAAGTGCATTTACTAATTCATTTTCAGCGCAGTCTTGACCCACCCAATATGGCGGCGACGCTGACGTACGGCTCAGCGCTCGACGCGGCACCTATCAATATCTATGAGCTCACCTATTAAGATATTTTATGTTCTCATTTCATTAATTTTCAGAGGCCTGAAATTTAAATAAAGCAAAATTTTAAATGTAATAAAACACAAAGACTATAAGAAAAAGGCACTGATGGCTGGCATAATGTTGTAATAGCTTTGTAACGTTTTAAATTCGTGTAAGAACTTGCCCTCAACTGTGCACTGAAACTCGTCCACATTTGGTATGTCTGCTAGCGCCATCACGCCCTCATTTTCCCAACATCCGGGAACTTTTGAGCTAACCAGTGTGGAGGCTGGGTAAGGCAAGGAGAGCAGTGGTGGAAAGGCGGACTGATGACAGCTGTCATTGTGGACAAAAACACTTCCAAATTCCAAAGACAGGACTAATGTCGGACCCTTAAACCGCAAAGGAGAAAGGACAACACAATTGCCGAGTCGCCGGATATTTCAAGACGTCGCAAAGGTAACTTTACTTTTCCGAGTGGAAGAGCAGTGCCAGGTTGCCCTGTCTATCTCTTGGAAGTCTTGTGTTAGCGTCAGTGCTAGCCAAGCTAACCCAGCTTAATCAATCCACTCTATTAACACTCTTTGTATTGGGTAGGGAGAGACAATGTTGTAGAACACTTCACATTTTGTGTATAATCAGGTCAGGCTAATGTTTATTTGATAGTTATTGGAGGACAAACGTTAGTTAGCAAGTGTAGCTAGCTTACCAGTAAGCTGGCTAACGTAACCTTTCCTTTAATGTTAGCCCGCAATCTTTTGCAGGGTATTTGCACACATTTTGTAAACACAAAGGATTCGTTTTTATCGATTTGATGTGTTGTCTCTTTGTTTGTGGGTAAGGATTGTGTAAATTCTTGAATGTAAGGCTGCAGTGACGTTAGCAATTTGAATTTGGTGGGTTAACTCATGCATGATCCATTGTGTGACTGTTAAAACAAATATAGCCAGATTTTCTTGACTCGTTTAGACCATCAAACACTATCCACGGCCCGACGCAAATGGACACGTCCTTATTTAGTCACCTTTCCCACTTTAGTGATTTTCCTTACTTAAATATGATCTGGCAACTTTATAAAATGTCAATCAGTCGGGCGTCACGGTGTTCATGGTGAAGCGGAGATTGTAGTCAAAACAATCAGCCACGGTCTAACCAGTTTGACGTCGTTATTGTCACTGTCCCTGATTCAAATGGTAAGTTTGCAGTAGTCTTACTTGTCACATTTCAAACTGCTTCATGTCATCCACCACTACCCAAACCCTTGTTGTTGCATACATGAGTGATGTATTTTGGCAGGAATGCAAGTTAGAGATAAGAGCTGGTCAGTGAGAGTCTATGAGTGATATGGAGTCTCAATCACATTGATCACATATCTTTGTGTGTCTTCTGTTTCCCATCTAGGTTTTTCTCTACCGTCTAAATTCCCTTCATAGCCTTGCACATTACTGGAGGAGCGACAGTTGGTGAGGCAACATGGGCACACAAGGCTCTGGTAGGAAGCGTGCCCCGCTAAAAGATAGGTTCTCTGCAGAGGATGAGGCCTTGAGCAGCATTGCCCGAGAAGTAAGTTTACCTGTTTTAAATTATGATTGAAAGACTGTGTATGTACTAGAAATACAGTGGAATTTTGGATTCAATTCATTTCAATGAACATTATTGCTAAAGTGCGCCTGTTTTTGTATGCTGTCTCAGTTACTGTACAGCCAAACAGGGCACTTGTCCAAGCAATCAAGTGCCCAAACAAAACGTCCACGAATTGGTAACTCAGTCTCTGTGAAGAATGGACAGAAGTTCTTAGTGTTAGACGAATCTATGCTTTTTAAATGATTAAAATACAGCTGCAAAAAAGTTGCAAGTGCCAGAACTTCGACAAAGAAGGTGAATCCACTATTGACACCAAACACTATTGAATTAGTATAAAGGTTGCTGAGGGAATGGTATGGTTTGGAACGGAGACACATAACATTCTCCGCCTGCTGGAGAAGTATAAACTAAATAAATAATATATACTGAAACGTGTGGCTTTACATGATTTTTCTTATGGGAAAGATTGATTTGATTTTTGCATGTTTTCGTTTGACCTTTTGGACATGGGGGTTCTACTGTGTTGTTGCATTCAGCTTGCAGTTCATATCATTACAATTTCCTCTTCATGCACATGGAGATGATTTATTAGTTGATCTGAAATACTATTGTAGTCTTTATCAGCACTTTGTTCAACATTTTTGGACATTGATCTATGACTTAAATGATAACGCAGGTAAATATCAAAGTCCTTACTGAAGATTACTTCCGGTCAGATATTAACAAATGTTTTTTATATTTATACAATATAATATAATGTAATGTGATACTTTAGGTATTTATATTATGTGCATCTTTGTATAGTTATCAGCCAAACTCAACATTGACAAAGGCCTCCATGGTTCCTACGAAAAATATGTAATTTGATTTTTATAAATTTCCAGGTCTGGACAAGTATGGGAAATAGAAAATATTCATGTTTTCAAGACTGTTACCACTGTTCAGTTTTTTTATAGATAAAATTGTGAATAATAAAAAAAAAAAATGGTTTGATCTGTTTTTCTGTAGCGCTTGCTCTGGTAGCTCTTTTTATTATTTATCTCGCCACAAGCACAATGACAACAACAACATAATAATAATAGTCATCATCATAATCATAACACAGGTTACTGTTACAGGTTACTCAACTTTAACCCCATATGTCACTTCTTGTCCACATGTCGGGAACCCATTTATTGAAACACACATGAGCAGGAGTCTTATTGTTGTCTTAAATATCAAATTTTCTCTAATATTATCTACTATATTGGCTCATATGAATGGGAAGATGACAATATGGGTGTTATTTTATGTCTAGAGGGCTGTAATTATGGTAAAAGTTGTATTTAGAAAATCATAAACAGGTTTTCTATGCTGTAACGCCGTAAATATTGAGTTTAATAATCTTGAATCCTACTTCACTGAAATTCACTTGGTCTGGAACCAAGTAACTAGGATAAAGGAGGGATTACTGTAATCTGAGGTTATGCCCTAGATCAGGGGTCAGCAACCCATGGCTACGGAACCGCACACGGTTCTTTAGCCTCTTTGTTGTGGCTCTGTGCAATGCGTGAATATGTTTTTACACTTAAGTGGGAGTGGGCGAAAATGTACATTTTTATTTTAAAGAGTTAGCATACTTTTTGTTAGGTCCTGAATGCATCCTGGCTGAGTTCTGACTTTTGATTGGATGAGCGCGAGAAACAGGGGAGGAAACTGTGTTTGGGTGGCGGTGTTTGTTTAGACACGACAGAGAAGTCTTTTCCCTGGATCACAGCTCAACATAATTTTAAAAAGCAGGCTTTTTTCACTAAATGGCAAGTTCAGACAATTTATCATGCGGGAAAAAATGGTGTATTGAAGTGTAGAGGTCAAAGACGTGTCATCAAATGGGCCCATTATGTTCTACTTATGTGGATATTCAAGTTCTGCTAGGGCCAGCTTGTTTTTGCCATAGAGGTTGGCTTGGGATGTTTTTGTCTCAGGGAAGGTACCTGGCTTGTAACAACTTGCCAAGGGATGACTCCACTTTGTTCCACTGCAGAGCTGCCATTCTTTCTTTTCCCCTGGAATACTGTAAGTGTTCTTTTGGGTGTGTGTGATACAAGTAGACAAATTAGTCAATTTGTCACTGCTTGTGAGGGTTTGTAAAGCATTTCATACCTTTACACTAGTGTGTTTTTCCTTGATCTGTTTTAAAAATGACTGGCCTGTCTGAAAGCTGTCCAGGCCCCCATTCTTGGGCATTAAGCACAAGGCTCCATTTGCTTTCTTTATAGTCATGTAGGCCAATCATAGAAGCATGAGTCATCTCACCCTCCCAGCCAGGTTCTAAATTTGAATCTCTTTGCAACAAAACAGTGATTAGATCAACTCTTTGGGGGGTGCAGGAGGTCAGTGTTTGAATTTATTCAGCCTGTAGTTGGCTTTGGTTTCTATAATGCCATCATTACACAGCAGCATCTGCCTTATATGTTAGAATGCTTTGCAGTTGGGGAACATCTACGGGGTCTGAACATCTACGTGGGTGGTTCTGACAAATCTTAAGTAAAATGTATCAAATTTAGAATTCAGCTTCGTCTTAGATATCAACAAGTAGCGAGCAACTGTTCAAGGCCAATGGGGGGGAAAAGCCACACGTCACTCGCTGATGCCGTGAACAGGTTGGATTGCAAGTGGGGCATAAAGCACTTAATGTGGGCTTCCAATAATGGTTTTCATACTGCCACGTCCACATTACTGTATTGTCAGTCATACTAGTGACTTCATGGTTCAGTCTGATGGCTTCTAGCAGCTCTGTTCAGGCAATACAGTTTTTATCCAAATAGAGCCCTATGATTTCCACATTCATGGAATTGTAGAGAGAATCATGGAATTGGCTAATAAAAATGGAATTTACTGTTTAACGCAGAATCTCACAAAAATTGACATGGTATGAGGAGAAGTAACGTTCGTGTGGGAGACGGTTTCCCTGGCGGATGGATCATGGTGGATACAATCACGAAAAAGCCCCTTCCTGACCTGATAAACACTGGTTGGCAGAATCTCTTCTTGCGGAGCGTGAATTAGCTTAGTTTAACACGCTCGTGTGGTCGTGTGTGTGTGACTTGGGCTCGGTGAGTATATTTTCACCACATTGTTTTTCACACCTTTAATGTAAGGAATGCTTTACATTGCCCGATAATGACTTAGCTGTGAACAGACATTGTCAACACAAATGGAACTCAAGAATGGAACACTTCCATAACAATCCTTCAAATTAAGAGTGCCCCCCCTTCGCGTCTGTGTAAAAAAATAAAATAAAATAAGCGTGTCCATATGTGTCTATCATGGTGCAGTTGGAATTGCATCTGTGACTACATCTACCTTAATAACAAGGAAAGGCTTCACCATTTGTACACACACACACACAAACACTGCCCTTTATTCAGTCTTTGAAAGCAGTTTAAGTTATTTGCTTCAGCGACAAGTGTTCTGATGAATCGTTCTCCGAGCACAGTTTGGTTGATGGTTGAGCTTCTGTTCTGGTTACAGGAGCAGTCCCATGACATGGTAGTCAGAGAGCATAGGCTATAGATAGGACAGAGGCAGAGAGCTCAGCTGGTCGTCAGACAGACAGACAGCTCAACAGGTGCAATGAAGAAGGCCAGTCATCTTTCTGACAGATTCTCATTGGTTTTTCCAAATTATTCTCTCCTCACCTTGCGCAATGCAATACTTCATTTAACCTCTAGGCAGACTAGAGGTTTAGAACAACAATGTTGGGATCAATATATTTTTGAGTCAATATTTGCTGAATAAAATCCAAGCATATGTAACCATATAACCATAATTTATTTTTCTTTCGTTAAAATCCAACTTAAGCCAATTTAAGAGTTATTCTGTTGTTCTACCAAAGTTTACCAAAGCTTAGTTAAAGTTTTTTTGTGTGTACTTATGCCATTAAAATACATCACAGTTGTATAACCTTTCTATAGTTGTATAACCAAAAGTTAAATAACCTTTGGTTTGTAGAGGTGAGGATATTGAGGTCCAATGTTGATGTCGGATATGAGGCCAATATCAGCAAAAAAAAAAAGAGGCAGTCTTGGATTATATTGGCCTGCATCTCAAATATTGGCGCTCTGATACATGCAGTCCTTATGACTCTCTGCCCTATCAATCATATCTATCTATCCATCCATCCAGCCAGCAACTGGACAGAGCCATGTGATCACAACAGTTTTTGCTAGCATGCTAAAAAAGTAGCAAGGAGCAGAAGTGATGTCAGCTAATCCGTTTTCCTACAAGATAAGCACTGTAGAGTATGATTTGTGTTTATAAATAATAAACATCTGTATGATTCGTGTTGGTAGCTGCTCAATATTGTTATAGGGCTACTTACAAGGTTGTATTCAAGTATCGGTATTGTATCGGAAGTGAAAAAGTTGTATTGGGACAACCCCAGTTAAAAATATGGTAGGAAACAGTCACTACCCATAGGCGTACAACTCTGGGATAGTAGATAAGAAATTCCTGGCATGCTGGCTGCATTGAGATGATGTACGCATAAATGTATTTATAGCCAGGTTTTTTGTTTTTACGTTAGTGGGAGGATTTCAGTTCCAGAGCAATATGAAATGTATTTGTTTGTGTAATTGCAATGACACACTAGAAAGGCTTGCTTGCCTCTGTGCCTGTGTGTGACTCTGTTAAAGGCCAAAACAGTCCACCAGTCCTGCTGTTAAGATGTGAGCAAATTGTGTAGTCTTTTGTTTTTTTGTTCTTCCATTTTTTTTAAAATCCTCCACATGTTCACATAGGGCAGTGCAAGGCCTGTTATGACTCATATTTTAGTTTAGTCCTGTTGCATACCAGCATGTTAAGGCTCTATTGGAATCTGCCCCAGAAGGCTTTAAAATTAGCATTTCTGAAACCAACTGTCATCGTGTGACCTGGATAACGGCACCATAGTAGTTGGTCAGTAGTTTCCCGCACACATTTAGTTAAACACTGTTTATTTAGATTCGCCCATACCGCTAGCACATAATTCATATATTTTTCATCTGAAACCCTCAAGTTGTTTAAGTTACATTTAAATCTAATGTTTATCGTTGAAGTAAATTAAATCAAAAGTCATTAATGTGGATGTACCAAAAACAATGGCGTCATATGTTCAAAAGGTTTTTGTATTGGTGTGTGCATTATAATATTAATAATATTATAGTATTATCTATTATTAGGACGAGTTGGTTTTGTTTTGGCTCCGCTCCCACTCTATGTAGTACTGCCTTTTTGTATACCCAAACATATTATTTGTTGTTGGCCTGTCTTTGTTTCTGAGTTATTTTAAATCTTTGAGTGACTAACAAGTGTGTTCATGTTGTGTCCCATAGGCAGAGGCCAGGCTTGCAGCAAAAAGAGCAGCTCGGGCAGAGGCCAGGGATATTCGAATGAGAGAACTTGAGCGGCAGCAGAAAGAGGTATGTATACTTTTTATATGTCTACAAATGCTATAAATACAGCCAATTGGACATCACTGACCAAGATGGTTTGTGAGCCTCATTTAACCGAAAAGTAATCCAACCAAAGGTCCCGAATGCAGTTCATAACGATTGCATTGTGAACTTCTGATTTCAAACACAATCGGTCCTGGGCTTGTTGACCTCCAATGCGTTTGAATTTAAAAGCATGACTTTTCCCCCTTGGGAATTATGGAAATGCACAGGAATTGAAATTGATGATGAAACTACTATACTAATAACTTTAGCCCCTTTTACATAGACTGTTCATGTCGAGTGTATTGCAGCTTCTTTCCATCTTGGTGTTTGGCATAACAACAGTAACATAGAATTGTCACTCAGCCAATATTCCACTTTCTGAGGTACTATCGGAGCCAGGAAGAAGCTTGTGTTAAAGGGGTAGCTGTAAAGTTGGTTCAGTGGTGTGAAGTTTCATATTCTATATTCACTTTGCTCCTTGGGTTGTGTTGAAGCACTGTTGCACTCCTACATGTTTTTGTACATTACACTAGACCCTGGCAGCGAGGATGCCACATGCCAGAATAGTATGAATCCAGCAATATTTTCTGTAAAAAGCAAAGCTGGCTTTATCTGCTGCTTTTAACTGTCATACAAGCGTCCACTGCTGTGTCATCATACAGTCCACACTAATAGTGATGTAATTTTTGACATAATACAGTCATGCCATATTGACATCGTAGTCACTGACACTTTCCATCACATGCTCCCATTACAAGGTCAAGCATGAGATAAAGTGAGAGCAACATGTCTGCATACAATCATAATGGTAAAGGTGGAAATACCACCTTGTTACACAAGCCAAATCACACTAAGAAATATGGTCGAGCTAATCAAAGCTGTTATACTATAAAATGTATGTTTAATATCAGCAAAAAAAAGATTACATCGGCCTGCATCTCAAAAAAGCAGCAGCGACCAGCAGCGACCCAACAGAGAGCCCCTGTAATCACAACAGCAGTGTTTGCTAGTGTGCTAACAAAGTAGCAAGGAACAGGAGGGATGTCAGCCTTGTGGCAGTAAAACGATGTACAAAACTTCATGCTCTCCTTTCCTGTGGTGGCACAGAACTGCTTTACACATTTCATTGAGCAATTCTAACCTTGCTATATTATGCCTAGCTGTGACTATATTGTGGACAAAACTATACCTCACATGCATAAAGAATTAAACAGGTGACTTTTTCCTATATGTACCATTGGGTACAAACATCGTTTCCAGTTTGCGTAATATGACTTGATGAAGCCTTTTCTAACATTGCACACTGCAAAGTAAATCATGAAAGTGTATGATTTGTGTCAGTCAAGGTCGGTATCACCTGATTCTCAAGGTTGCAATATGTCGGAAGTGTAAAAGTTTTATCGGGACATACCTCACTTTTCGAGTAATGTCTGAAATACTGTAATAGTGCCAAGAAATATTGTGATGCAGTACAATTTTGAGGCTATAGAGTACTCCACTGGTTTGATATGGTATTGAAAATGGTTTGCTTTGGTTAAGCTGCTTAGTGCAGTGTGACATAGCAACAATGCTACATCTGCAACTACTAACATTATCTTCTACAGTGACGACTTAAACATCCTTTGCCTGATGCAGAGGGCTCATTTGGTTTGGATCCTCAAAATACATGTTCTATTCATAAACAAAACGTCAGAAAGAAAAACATGCTGGGTATCCACAGGAACACCAACATGTCTATTCTGAAAGTATTTGCTGGCCAGTTTTGACATTTCAGCAGTTTTGGCTGTAGTATGATTGTATGTTTTTCCTGGCACTTCCTTCCCTCTGTCCAGCTTTCTTACCGCACATCCAGCAGCAGTAGCAGCAAAAAATGGGGTCAGATCCACCAGTGGATGGTAGGCGCGTGCGAGTGTTGCAGTACTCTCACTGCACTAACACAGCCTGATGTATGGTGTTTCATTGCAGTCAGACCTGACCCTTGATGCAGTAACACACAGTTACTGACCATAATGAACCTCACTGGAATGTAGTGTGTATTTGCTTTGGAAACTCTGTAAAATACAGACTATTGACAGTTTTACTGTGCTCCGGTTGACTTTATTTGTGGAAACTGCATGGAAGATGCTTGGACAATTTGGACACAGAGCAAGTTATTTAGTTTAAGCTTCTACTGACTTAATCTTTATTTCCCTTGCATGTTGCCTTGCATGGTATTAATCAGAGTGTGACTTGTTTTAGTAGTTGATACACAAATTAATGTGTCATACAGTAGAAGGAATAACAAATTAAATGACCTAAAGATACGTATTGTATCATATCAGTTTGGTCATAAACTGGATGATTGTATTGCATTGTTTTGGCTTTGCATGGCAACTGTGTGGCCTTATTTACCCCTGTAAATGGGCCTATTTTACTCTCTAAACCTGATCCACTTTCCTTCTTTACTCCAGGCTGACACAGAAAAAGCTAGAGCCACTAATAGTAGTAGATCAAGCAGCCGTCATCGGGTGTGTATATTTCCCCCCCTCCCGCTTCCTTTTTTTCTTCCTGCATTTCCTTTCCTCTTGTCTTTTGTCTGCTTTTCTGTTGTGACTCAATGTTTCAACATCAACAGGGCCAGAATGATGATGTCATGTCTGTCCGCAGCTACAGGGTGCGTACATGTTGCACCCCTGCTAGAACTTGAAAGATACTGTCCGTGTTGTGAAACCTCATTAGTTGAAAATCATTATTATTGATAGAAAAGTGTTTTTGTAATTGTTTTCTAATGTTTGTTATGTACTACATTTTAAGTCAACCTCATCATCCATCCGTGACTTGGGCTCAAACAGGAGTCGATCCACTTCCCGTAGAAAAGACATCTTGGTGCGTTTTCTGTGAATTACTTACTTTTGTCTAGTTTTTGGTAAAAAATTGATTAGTAAATGAGACATGTTGGGGCTCAATGTGTTTTTTCACCACCCATATAATTTCCTTCTCTCTGTCTTTGCTCCTATTCTTTCTTCAGTCTGATGATGTGACCAATAGCTCCACTCTTAAGAGCTCACGTTCTACTGTATGTACTCAGTGTGTTGACCTTCCCATTTATTGCTCCCACATACTTTTCTGATTAATTATTTTTTAAATCCTTGAGATTGTGACTTTTTTCCTTTGGGTGAAACAGAGTTCTGTATACAATGATCTACATGGCCATAAAAAGTCTTCTAGCTCCTCCAGGAAAGATCTGCTGGTCAGTAATACTTTAACTATATCTACTGTGACTCATAGCATGGAGCTTGTAATATAATATCATATATTACATTATATATTTTATATAAATATCAACAAATATTCAATGGCTTGTGGTGATTTTATACAGTATTTGACTTAAACCTGAGACGTTATTCTGTTGCTTAGATAAGTGTTTTGCCTTGATTCCCTTGCAGTTACCAGAGCTGTTCACAACCATCATAGTCCATTCTTGTGTCTGTGTGTCCCAGATGCATATGTGCTTTAGCTTTTAATGATGCTGCAGTTTAAGTTTGGCAGGCAAAGGACTGATACAGACTAGCCAATCAATGGTTTCTAAACAATGTATGTATGCTTTAGGCTCTGGCATACACATTTTACAAGTTCAAAAATGGAAAAAGCAGTACTTACCGAGGACTACATAATTTACAGTTGCACACTTAAAGTCAGACCTAAACATTGAAAGCTAGTGTTTTTATACAATATACTGATATGAATCTGAAATGGCATTGTGACATATAGTTGTTTATGTTTCTATTGCCTATTACTTGAGGTTATATCATTTTGCTGCCTCTCTAGACTGGACTGTACCATGATAAAAGAAATTACACCAGCCTAACGAAGACCAAACTTCCACCCCATCCTTCAACCTCCTCCTATCAGCCACGGGTCTGTCTCTTCTCCAGCTCATTACCATTTTATATGCAAAATGTTGGGTTGTTAGACCTGAGAATTGAACTAAAGTCTGTTATTGTATATGTACTATTTAATTAAATTGATTTAAAAGTGTTTGCATGATATCAGTGTGTAATTAGCCAAATCACCAGTTGTGTTGCTGTAAAAATACAATTGTTTGATCATTTAAATACTTGTAATAGCATAGCAAAGCTCTATCAGCATTAAGTGTTTTGCTTAGTAAAGCTTTTGGTTGTGGGCCTTGTTGATCGATTTTGTAAGTACAGCAAAACATTCATCCTGTTTGTGTGTCAAGCCTCTCTCCTCTTCATATTCCTGTTACAGTTTTCGCTTGTCTTCTGAACAGACATTATACTGTTTCCCTACCTACTCTTTTTTCACAGGCCATCACTTCCTCCTCTTCCTCTACCACTGGCACAGGGCTGCCGCGTAGCTATAGCATGGTCAGTTTCTGTGTACTGCTTGGGCACTATTTCACTGCATGCATTTAGGTACCTTCAGGAGTTCCCTACCGTTCCCCTCACTTTGGGCCATATACATGTGCTGGGGTGTCCAAGCAGGGTGACTCAGTCTCTTTATTTTTAGATCCTGGACAATCTCTGTGCTTAGCAGAGGCCACAGATTTATGTCTTAGACAGATTAGGTGTTTGATCAAGCCAAAAGATCATATATCTTAAAATGTATGCTGTTCGTGACCTATACATAGTAGCATAAATTTTTATACAGTATTGCAGTTTGCCATTTAAAGCCACTGTAAAAAATATATTAATAATAATAACCATAAGAGAAACCATGGCGTCAAAAGTACTTGTGAATATCAATGCTTTGTGCTGCTCATTTCTTAACCGCATAAACAAGCACCGGGTGCCCACCAAACATGTAATGTAGTTTCACATAGATAATAAAGTTAACAGCATTTACTTCTTTTGTTGGACCTTTGCCCTGTTAGACAGTGCACACTGTATTACCTGACAGCAAAAAAAAGTAACTACATTAAATGATGTAATACAGTGCCTCTGCTTATTGCATGTCCCCCTCTAACCAGTAGCTAGCAGCAGAGCTGTGTTCCTTCTCATGTTTTGCTGAGTCCTGCATTGTCTCCCATGTGTGCCCTCAGGCCTCTATTTATGACGACACCGCTCTTTACGGCTCAAGCCACAGTTCAAGAGCTGTAAGTCTTGTGAATGTGAAACGACCACCACGGCAGTCTCTGACTCGATTTCTGCATTCATCTTAATCTACCGCCCTGACTCCCTTCCCCACAGCCCTCTGAATATAGCTGGTACTCCTCTGGAGCCAGCTCCACTCGCAGCAGCCCTGCGGTGAGCACTCTAATCAGCTTCCACCCGCATGATGTCCATCACACACAGAAGTCCCTACTGCAGGGCTACCTAACCTTTTCTTCAGCCATCTCATCTTTTATTGTATCTGGCAGACTTTTAGGGATGCCATCATTAGCCTTGACGTGTGTGAGTCAAAAATGACTTTGATCAAATAGAATTACTCACAGCATGAATTATTAGTCATAGGATTATTATTGGAGAAGACTAAATGTAGTGTTGATACAGTGATATCCATGGATTGCAGTTTGAACAGGAAGTGTGCAGTGAACGCCTTGTCCTTTCATCCAACATGACTTAGGATCCTCATGGCGTGTGTTGTGGTGTGTGCTTGTGTGTGCTTGTGTGTGCGTGCCCATGTCAGTCTTCTTCAGATGATGACACTGTGAGCAGCGTGTCCCAGGAACGCTTCAGCAGAGGCCGCAGGGACAGTGCGGTGAGCTTGAGGGACTGAGCCGTACTCTTTGCTTGTCACTGATATATTTCAGCTTTTGCCCTTCCTGCTTTGGTCTCAATATCACATACTGATTGTTGTATTTTTTCTTCTGTGTCTTATGTCCATCTTTCATCCTGCGTGCATTGAAAGTAGTCGTCTGACTTCTCGGACATTAGTGAGTCAGCAGCTGATTATTTCAGCCGCTCCAACAGAAGGGGCAGTATTGTGTCTGATCTGGATGATTTGCGTATTCCAGATCTTGATACTGTAAGTGGCCATTTCAGTTCCCAACAGAGCGATGGAATGATTTCTTATGACTGATGCATGGTTTGAAACTAACATTTGGGTTTAGGGTTAATCTCACAATTGATTGTAAATGACTGTCTTGTGAATGACTGTATAACTTTGCGTAGTTAAGTGGAAGTGTTTGCAGTGCAGTTTTTTTTTAATTCCGTGTGAAAAATGGAGCCTTCTGTTGAATCGTTATCAGATGTGTAGAATCTGTGAGCACTAGTGATGTCACAAGATCTCGCAAGATGTGGCAACATTTCTCCTTCAGAAAAAAAACTGTCTCGCAAAAACTTTATTCTACTATTTAACAACACACTCAGTAAATTAAAGCAATTAAACCTTAGCCCAAGCTCCACTCGCCATACGCTTCCTCCATGTTCATGTCAATTTCACCATCAAACATGCCGCTTTCTCTCATTATTGCTTCAGTCTATCGTTAGATATTCCATTCAACTTCTGTTGTGTAACTCGCCCGGCGCTTCCTTCGTGTTCGCATCAATTTCACCATCAAAATGCCGGTTCTCTCTCATTATTGTCAGAGTCTGTTGTCTTTAGGTAGTCCATTCAACGTATGATGTGTAACTCGCCAGGCGCTTCCTCCGTGTTCACGTCAATGTCGCCATCAAGCATGCCGGTTCTTTCATTATTGTCAGAGTCTGGTGTCAAACATATAACATATAAACATATAAACATATGCAGTTCTCTGTTTATCGCTGCCGGAGTAGTATTGCGTCCCTGTGTCAGCAGGAAATGGTCTACACTCACCAAAGCGGAGGACTAACCCAGAACAACAACATTCTTACATATTTTGGAACACACAAAAGGCGCACCACATTAAAAGGTGCATTGTCGATTTTTGACAAAAGTAAAACTGCAACAGAAGTACCAACTGACATAGCATACTCACCTATTCCAACGAAGACACAAGCGTACAAATATATGTATTTAATTGTGTTGTATTCAGATATCTTTTTATCACTTGCAATAATCACTGTTTTTCATATGTACATGCTGGTGTTCGTTGGTTCTTCTGTTGCAGGCATGTGTTTGGCCAGCTATGTGGGGCGGGTTGAGCATGACCTGTAAACCAGGAAGTGCGGGAATCGGTGTGTGTGCTGCACTCTGGTGGTGGAAGTGTGAAAAATAAAGTTGACTGGAAGCAGCCGTTCGCCATGTTCTTTTTTGGTATTGAAATCCTTAAGCAAAGATTGATTTAAGCTGCTCGCTGCATTATTGCCCACTTTTAATGCAGTTCGGCGCAGGATCGGATATATCGACAGTCCGGTTATATCGATATTTTTTCCGACTCCCGACAGTATCGATATAACGAGACTTTACTGTAATATTGTCACCTCAAACCTATCCATCCGATCCAGTTTTCCCATCTGGGGAAAAAAAAACTACATGTCCTTCATCTCTACAGTCACCACTCACTGAGATGTTTGACCAGCAAAGTAAATACAAATGGAACAGTGTGTGCTCTCTGAAACATTGCAAAAGAAATCTCGTCTCGTGACATACACAGTGAACACTCGGCACTTATACTGACTCACTTGGACTAACTACCCTAATTTTCAGAGAGGGCAACACCTCCGAGCATGATCACAAATGGTCTCTCGCTTCTCAAAATATTCAGCATCTCAGTCATTTAATAAATTGTCTGTATTTTTTCCAGCTGGACGAGAAATGTGACAAGCAGTATTCAGATTACAGTCGGGTAAGTTCACTCTTAATTTGCGTGTTGAATTTGTATTTTCTTCAGTAACACCAAAGTACTATAAATTCCACCAAAACACAGCAAATTGTCACAGTTTTGCTACTAATCACACATGCTAAGAAGAATCCTAACAGACACAGACATTAATACTGTTGCACATTGCAGCTCCTTTAAACAAAACAAAAATCAAAACCTGGATTTTGTACATGTGCACACCTCTTGGAATCTTAAGAGCAGGTTTATCAGGTTTATCAAAGCACGGCGTAACAAGCAAGAAAGCCACAGTGACAATCCCACACAGAGAATGATTAGACTGTTGTGTGTGTGTGCTTATGTTTTTTGTTTGTTTGTTTTTTACCATTTTTCTACATGTTTTGCTTCCAGCCATCTTCCCGCTGTGCCACCCCAGGTCTATCAGCAGCCACTCTGGCATCTTTGGGTGGCACCTCATCGCGACGGGGAAGCACAGACACCGGCAGTGTCTATGACCCAGACACCAATCTGAGTGAACTTAGGGTAAGGAAAACAAACGGCATTAACCTTATGTAGTCAAATAGTTTAACATTGTAAAAAGCTTGGAATAAACGCTATATATTAAATGTGATTGTAGCTTGTCTCTGTCCTTAAATCTCCCCTAAGCATTATCTCTTTTTGGGCCACTGTGCTGATCTTAGCATTTACTTTACCAATTTTTCCTTTGTGTGCACGGGAGACCGGGATGTGACATGTGTCCTGTAAAGCTGTGTTTCCTATATCTGGGTGTGCTGGTCCTGTGCATTCCAACTGGACTGTCTTTGTGATGGCAGTACGGGTGCTTTGTTATCTCTCCTTGATCATCCCTACCCTCTGATCCCCCCAGTTCAACCATTCCCTCCATCTACTCCACAGGATATCTATGAACTAAAGGACCAGATTCAGGATGTAGAAGGGCGATACATGCAAGGGCTTAAAGAGCTGAAGGTAGAGGGGCCTGAGCTCACAGCATGCCTTCTCTTGTCCTCTGGGAGCAGTATGGCATCACTAACCTAACCCTGCGTCTCCCCTCGTACCCCCATACCGCCTAACATCATAGCCATTTGCGTGCTCCCTGTCTGAATTGGAATGGCATTTCTTTTGCATGATGTTCCCACATTTCTTTGTTTACTGAAGTTCTTGTCTGCGGTCAGAAATTAAAACACTCCCACATATCTATCTGCTCATATAAGGCAGAGTGGCATGCTCTTGGTAGCCATGCTTTGAATGTCTGGCTCTGTCAAACCAAGCTTTGACTGACTTGAGGCTTGGTCATAGCTGACATATTTGAAGTAGATTACTTTTTGTCATCTTCTTTCCTCGTTCACCAATAGTTACTCTCTTTGTGGTACTGTGCATTGCAGCCATGAAACAATGGCTAGAAAAGACCAGAATTGGAAAATCTGGAAACTACATCTAATTTGGAAATACTTGCCTCTGTGCTGCCCACAATTTACATTTTTTGACCAGATTTAATACATGTGGTTGAATAGTTTGCTTCTAACCTCATCACTTTGTTATTAACATGCTCCAATTCATGTCAGGAGTCCCTTGTCGAGGTGGAGGAGAAGTATAAGAAAGCAATGGTATCGAATGCGCAGCTGGACAATGACAAGGGAAACCTCATCTATCAAGTGGACACATTAAAAGACGTCATTGAAGAGATGGAGGAGCAAATGTCCGAGATGAAACGGGAGCTGGAAGAGAAGTCAAAGGTAAAGAGTATAAATTCATTGTTGTTTTAAACCACCAGCTGAATACAATACAATATGAATCCCTAGTTTCATTTTTGATAAGGCAATTGTTATATTACTTGTTCTAAATGTTGTCAGAGCATAGAAATCCTGTTTATAACTTTCTGAATTATTTCGATTGCACCCTCGTACATCTCTGTGTGGATGTTCTCCCCGTGCGCGCGTGGGTTTTCTCCGGGTACTCCGGTTTCCTCCCACATTCCAAAAACATGCATGCTAGGTTAATTGGCGACTCCAAATTGTCCATAGGTATGAATGTGAGCATGAATGGTTGTTTTTCTATATGTGCCCTCTGATTGGCTGGTGACCAGTCCAGGGTGTACCCCGCCTCTCGTCCGAAGCCAGCTGGGATAGGCTCCAGCACACCCACGACCCTCGTGAGGACAAGCGGTAGAAAATGAATGAATTATCGTAAAGGGAAGCTTACCATGACAGGCCTAATTTTACCTGTTGTGAGATAATTCAAACCTGCAATGAAAGACTGTTGTTCGGGCATCATAGTCACAAGTCATATGCTTGTGAAGAATACCTTGCAGTGTCATGTCTTTGACTGCATCTTTTGAATGCTTTAAATGTATGTTTTAGTTTGTAAAGCCATTTTTATCTTTGAGTATGCTTGATTTTTGCCAAAAAATGCATAAAATTTGCCTAAACATGATATTTCCTGACTAATAATAAGCCTTATTCAACAAAACTGCACGACATAGTCACATATTTTTGAAAAACCGCAAGGTTTTATGTGCTTTATGTATGTTTTGGGTCATGAAACATTCTCCTCTTTATTTCAGGAACTAGAAAGGCAAAAGCACTCATGTACTGTCCTGCAGCATAAGCAAGAAGAACTGAAAGAGGGAATCCGCCAGAGAGATGAACTTATTGAGGTACGTCTGCTGTTGCTGCTTTCCTGTCACCACATCAGTCTGCGATTTTGTCAGCGCCATGAAAGGTGCCAGTGGCTCTGTGCAGGCCCCTGCCGAGAGACTGTGAAGGACTGTGAAGGATTAGGGTTGATGGTCAATGGCCACCTTCGGTCATGTCTGTTTTGTTTAGTCAGTGATGACAAAAAAGTGCGTTCTCACCCTGTCGTACTGTCTGTATGTGCATTTTGCTTATTCTGCCTTTTTTCCATTTTCCTTCCTATCTTGTACTTGCCATTGTGTTACTGTTCATTACATCTCCAGGAGAACCACCAAGTGCAGACAAAGTTAGATGCTCTCACCAGAGAGGTGTTTGACCTGCAGGAAACGATAAACTGGAAGGACAAAAAGATCGGGGTAGGAGGTCCCACATAGATCCCGCGACAGACTGAGAGGCAAAAGATGGTTGGGCTTTCTAGCTGTTTGAAACCACACAGATCTTTTGTCTCTCGTGTTCACTGCAAAATGGACCCTTGTGTTATAGACTGTAGCACATCTGGACCGAACCATACTCACATGTAGCAGTTTGTGCATGTCAGAATAACAAGGTTTTCAGTTGTGACAGCTAACAGTGAAAACCTTGTGGTTTAAGTGTTTTTTTGCTGTGGACATACTGCTGATTAAAAACATGCCTAGTGTTATGTAAACTTCCGTGATGTTTGCTAGTGTAATGAGAGCTAGTTATCATTTAGCATGATGTGAACATTACACTTGTAAATCAGTTTGACAGGCCATGAAGTGTCAGTGTGTCCGTCCTTCCATACTTTGTCATCCCTCCCTCTTTGTACATCTTTCCCACTAGCTTCCTCTGTGTGACAATGCATCTGTATCTTCACCTTTCTACATTCTCACTGTTGGTTTGGCATGCACAGCGCATGTTTGTGCATGATGCACTGCAGCATGTGCTGTTGCATGTCTGTCCGCTGTCCCAACTTCTCTGCCTCTTGTCCATTCTTGTCTTCTCTCGTCTGTGCGGCCAGGCCCTAGAGAGGCAGAAAGAGTACTTTGATTGCATTAGGAATGAGAGAGACGAGCTCAGAGATGAGCTTGCTGACCTCAAGGGGAAGGCCAAACCAGTAGAGGTAGGTCATCCTAAACTCTGGTGCCAATAAAGCACAGGGATGTCAGTTGCTGGCCAATAATGATATTTTCTATAATTGGAAAGTCCATTTTTGGTTAAGTGTTGTTCTTACTTGTTATAAATGACCACTAGAGCAGTTACCAAAGCTTCTGCCTTTGATTGTGGAATTGTGGCATCACTACTGTGTCCCTTCAAGCAGCATGATTGGTTTAGTTGGCCACAGAATATTTATTAGGGTGCTACAAACCACCTCACACTCCTCGTTTATTTTCTGACAGACACATGGGTTGGTCATCATTCCAGATGGCACACCAAACGGAGATATCAACCATGAGCCCCTGTCCTCGGGGATCACTGTGGTCTCACAGGAGGCTGCTCAGGTGCTGGAGTCTGCTGGAGATGGCCCGCTTGGTGAGTCCTATCACCAGCTTTTAATGACTAGTGTTTGTTCAGGCCCGGTTGTCACTGTTGGGTTGAGTGGTAGACTGGCATGACAACTGGTCTTTGCCATGACAGACGAGTCCAGCTGACTTGTATCGGTTACATATTGGTAAAATTGGTAACAAATTGGAACGTTTGAAATGGGACTGGTGCTTAAATGTTTCCCAAATTGGTATTTAAAAAAAGGAAAACAGAAAAATTTGGTCCAAAAACAATGCTTTGTTGAACAGGATAATTATGTATTAGTAATTATTATTATTTGTTATTAGTAATTTAAATACTGAAAAACCCCCACAAAGAAATCTTCATAACTATCATATCCAAACCAGCAGCATATTAGAATTAGAACACACGGAATTTGCAAAAAAAAAAAAAAAGCGCAAAATGTTACAGTACTAAGTGCATACATGTTACGGATATACACTGTATGAGTACAATGGTAAACAGCTTTTAAAATAATGCCTCTCTCTCTGGACTCGACCCTGGTTTGAGTCCAGGTGGAAGACGAGGTTGGCCGGACCAGGCAGGTGACATACATTCCACACAATTCAAGCAGAAATTGATGATTGATACACAAATAGGTGATGCAAGTTAATCCTTCACGAGGGAGTCTCTTATCAGTTGAGAAGAACAAAGTGTATGTAATGACATACTTGTGTTGTAATGGTGGATATGTGTTATATGTGGAGAGCGACAGAGACGTTACTCACACAATATCACCTTCAAGCGCATGTTGCAGGTGGCAGACTGAGTTTAGGTACGCATCTCGACTTGAAAGTCAACTCGTGAGACAAGGACGGTACAGACGCACTATTGAGCATACTTCTCGGGTGCTAATGAAGCTTCCAGTCTTAGTGTTAATCATCTTAATCTTATCTTTTCCATCGCACAGTAGCGGCTCACCTCCCCATGTCTGCACATACACATATACATATCCTGTTCCAGGTGGTCACACATTGGTCAAGCAGCAACATGCCAGCCTTGATAATAGCAGTTGAATTATTGACACCCCATGTGTAAACACACGATACCTTCTGTGGCCTGTGCACATTATTAGCACAAATATGACACAAAAAAAAAAATGGATCTGCTTCTGGACTGCTGTTGAGTGTGAGGTGCCCTCGAGCAAGGCAGTGCTCCTGCTAACAGTAGAAGTACAAACTTGTTTCAATAGTAAGCAAAAGCACGCTTTTGAAGCGCAGGCAGTCTAAGCCACGCCCCTTTGACATCCCAACATGAGCATGTCTCATTCTGACTGATACTATATACCATGCAGTGGCAAAAGGGGCTTTCGCTCCTATCATGTTCACATCTATGCTATCTACATCTATCTAGATGTCAGGCTACGGAAGTTAGCTGAGGAGAAGGATGAGCTGTTGTCTCAGATCAGGAAGTTGAAGAATCAGCTGGAGGAGGAGCGACAGAAACACTCCAAGGTGGACAGTGTGTACACCGATGGCGACAAGATGGAGAACGGTACAGACCTACACTTCATTGAAATGCAGAGTAAGTCGAGCGCATCGTTATGAATTGAAATGGATCAGCCCATCTTCTTCCTGCAGTTGAAAACTGTTTTGTCTTCAGGAGATGCCAATAGACAGATTAGTGAATATAAATTCAAGCTTTCGAAGGCAGAACAAGAAATGGGTACGATGGAACAAAATGTAAGTCATGGATTGATGATGATGATGATGATGATTGATTCACAAAAAAGGAAACAAGCCAAATTCCCTCATCTGTGTGTCCCCGCAGATAAACAGACTTGAAGGACAAGTGTCCAGGTACAAGGCATCAGCTGACAACTATGAGAAAATAGAAGATGAGCTTAAAGCAGAAAAGCGCAAGCTCCAGAGGGAGGTACGTACAGTGATGAACTTCAACGTGTGAAGTTAGGGATGGTCGGCCCCAAAGTCTATCCATCAGCAACATGGGGAAACCAGTCTAGTGACGCTAGGAACACCTGCACTGAACATACCCGAGTTGTCGGAATGCCGACGTACTGATACTCACTCTGAACTTCACTCCAATCACTTTCAATTTGTTGGTGTTCTGGTTGATGCAGTAGAGTAGGGCTGCTTGGTTGGTATGCTAAGTATGCTATGTTTATTTCTTTCAGACGTGCATAACAACTTACATGAAGGAATATCACCATGTCTATTACAAGATCATTCATTCACACCATAACTTTTACTTGCTGACACTTACAATAGTTCACTTTCCTACAATTGCCATATACATTTTGTCACCTCTGTGAAAGGAAAGACGGGTATTAAAACATGTCAACACTGTAAACCTTGTGCAGTGTTGAGGAAATTCATTCTTTCATTCATTTCCTACTGCTTATCCTCACGGAGGTTGTGGGCATGCTGGAGCCTATCCCAGCTGTCGAGAGGCGGGGTACACCCTGGACTGGTGGCCAGCCAATCACAGGGCACATATAGACAAACAACCATTCACACTCACATTCATACCTATGGACAATTTGGAGTGGCCAATTAACCTAGCATGTTTTTGGAATGTGGGAGGAAACCGGAGTACCCGGACAAAACCCACGCATGCACGGGGAGAACATGCAAACTGTGTTAAGGAAATAGAATGAATAAATACAGTCTTTCCTTGTGGTTGACGTGATGTAATCTTCCATATTGATCCAGTTCTTGGCTGTCTTGGACAACAAATACTTGGGCCTTCCTCCGGTCTTCCAGTTAACTTGATGTCAATTTTGCAGTTGGTGCTCCAAGTGCCTCGACTTATTTTTGTTTTGTGGTTACAAACACGGTGGAGAACCTGTCACATCATGTGACCATCACCATCAGGATAAAGATCGTCTGCCGAGACGTTAGGAGGACAAAGAGGTGTTTGATTGACAATCTCTTTATTGCAAAGACCAAACAGGCTACTACCCCAAAACACGAAACTTGACTGTCCTCTCTCCACACTTATATCGCACCTCCCATGTGTTGATGAATGATGATTTAAGCACTGTGGGTTGAGCGGGGACAGTGGAGCCAACTCGCCCTGGGAACAGGGAGAGCGAGCCAACAGTGCAGCTTGTACAATGGTAGCATGTTAGAATAATGCTAACACCAGGTGAAATGTCTTGCACCAGACTTTTCTTTGGCACAAAACTAGTCAAACGCAACATTGTTGCTCATACTGTACAGTAACACAACACAACTCCTGTTGCTTGGCAGTTACGCACGGCTCTCGACAAGATAGAAGAGATGGAGATGACCAACAACCACCTCGTAAAGCGTCTGGAAAAGATGAAGGCCAACAGGAACGCTCTCCTCTCCCAGCAGTGAGGCCCAGCCAGCATCGCCACAGAAGCCCTTAAAAGTCACACCTCAGACTGCCATGTAGCGCCCAGAGAACATGTGCTGTCCAGCTCTAACACTTCAACATGTGTAGCTCACCAAAAACACTTGAGAACTTCAAGCATGGACAAAAATAAGACAAAAAGAGAGCAAGAAGTTTTGCTTTGTTCTGGCCGACAGTGGCCAAGGCTCAAACGTAACTTGGGAGATACATGTGAGGAAATCTCTACTTTCATTTTTTGTTCTGCAACATGTTATTGGCAAGATTTTACTTGATTCTGGCTGGGAGCTTGGCTGTTTTGTTAAGTTGCATGGATGAGTATCATGATGCTTTTAAAAGACTGTCACAGCCGCTCTGGCCCTGCACCTTCCAGCTTCCCTCACAGTCAAAGTGCCTTCTCACACTAGCGGTCCCACTGCTCCATCAAACAATAACTGTTTCAACTGGTACATTATGTATTTAAAGAGGTGCAGATGGAACATATATATGTATATATACAGTATATATACACACACACAACCAACTGCTGCAGTTTCCTTTTTTTCAATATTTAAATGATTCTTGAAAATAAATGTGTAATTTACAGAAGTGTGCGTCTTATTTTGAATAAATTTTGAATGTTGTCCTTTATCCTCATGTACATTCATGGAAAATTCTGGTTTTTCAGTCCCCTCCTGTGGAAACGTTGGTCAGTCTTTGATTTTTCCACACTTATATTGGCATTGCAAACCGTGAGTGAGGGCAGAAGTTCCATCCACTCTGCTTGTGACTCTTAGGGGGAAATAATGACGCATTTTAGGTATCGTTCATGGACTTGTGGCCTGGTTTAAATTGCGGCTGTTCAGAACCAGGCTCTCTCCTTACACACAGAAAAGCACTTGAGCCAGAAAACACAATAAACAAATTAGGAATTTAATTTCAACAGTACATGGAATATAAAAGAGCCGCATGTATGGCTAATGACTCCGCTGATCACCTAACACCTCTCGAACACTTTGTAGAGATCCGGTAAGTTGGCGATCTGCAGCACAGTGCCATCCTCACTGTAGTGCTTGGGAGGACTGATGAGCGTACGGAGCGCCTTACAGATGACGTGCTCAACTTTCCAATGCCATGAGTTCAGCTCTGGGTCCTGACGTGACAAAATGACGAGACATTCTTTAACAATGAGGTTTTTAAAGCCGGACATCTGCCCAATGCGTGTCTTCTCCCACCTTCTCCTCTCCAGGCTCCGCCTCCAAGATGTACCGCTTCCTGATGGAGTAGAACATGCTGCACTCTTTGCTGAAGTCTCGGAAGCATTCCTTTTCATTGTCCCAGTTCACCTGCGAAACGCCAAAAGTGAGAGTTTAAGCAGGGATGTCCAAACGCATCATTTGGATTTTTCAGTATCTGTCCCCCAGTTTGGACACCACTGATCTATCCCATCACCTCAGTTGCCAGGCGGAGGATAAACATGGGCAGGCCCTCCATGATAGGTGTGTACTTGTCAAGCAGCAAGGGCAGTCCGCTGAGATTTCCCTCCTGGAATACACAAACGTGAGTGAAGTCGACGAGAAGAAATGTAATCATAAAATGAAATCAACCCTGACTTGATCTATCTCCAAGGAGAAGTAGTCCTCCAGCATCTCTGCTTTCTTCTTCAGGAAGTCCACAATATACTGAGCCAAGCCTTCTTTGGGGCCATCCTCTTCAGTCCAGCCACTCTCCTCCAAGTCCAGAGCCAACATGGCCAGATCGTAAATAGGAGCTGGGGTCTAAAATACCACAAGAATACACTCAAAATTCTCAGCGCCGCATTTCTACATGGAGCAGATGCAACTCACAGATAATCTCAGCACACCAAAGTTGCCAAAGTCGTAGATGAGGATTTGGTAGAAGAGCTCCTGACTGCAGCAAAGAGAAAGAGAAGTAAACAAGGTGGTGCGGTGCGGTACGGTACGGTGCGGGGCGGTGCGGTGCGTCGCCGACCTGAGCCTGGTGGTGTCGAGCAGGTAGAGTTTGGTGTGATGCTGGATGAGAGTCCACTGGGGGTTGACACAACCCACAAACGAGTGATTCTGCAACATCTCCTGAAGACCTGGAAGCCCATGGAAATGATCAGTGCTAGCTAATACAACAGCGGGAGACGTTGTCTGCTCTCAGATGACTGACAGGTGTGTTACCTTTGTGTGTGTTCTCGCTGATCTCCCCTCTCAGATCTTTAATGCTGCTCAGTTTGATGACTCGTCTCTTAGGTGTGGCTGCAGCCGTCAGATCCTCCTCCTCGACCATCTCCTGCTCTTCCTGCTCTTCCTGCTCTTCCTGCTCCTTCCTGGGTCGTTTCCTGGTAGATAGCAAATGCGCTTTCACAGTTCGGTTCATGCATAAACCATCTTGCCCACTAGGGGGCGGAAGTAATCCACTGATAAAACTTACTGCATTGTACTCTATAATATATTCAAAACATCATGTTTATGTTATATTAATCAATTTAAAGACAGTATTATGCTATAAATAAAATAGTTTCATAATAACACGGTAGAAAACATTTCCAAATACTATGTCATAAACCATGTTCTTGTTTTTGACTTCAGCCCAAACTCTCACAAAGTCCTCCTCCTCATCAGTAGATGTAACTGACCTTTGCACATCGTGGACTTTGGTGCAGCTCTCCTTCTCGTTTTTTGGTACTCCAGCCTCCACTTGGTCCAGGGCCTCCAGCATGTCTACGTCATCCGGCTCTGCACTGCCGGACCGACCCAAGTTGGCCTCGGGAGCCACACTGCTCGGCCCGGCAGGCTCGGCCTCGGGAAGCGGCTTCTCTTTTAGCTGGAGGAAGGCGTCCAGCTTCTGAGCGCGACAGTCCGTCCTCACCATCTGATGGGCGTAGACCCGCTCAGTGGACTCAGACGTGGCGCTTGACGACTTGGCCTCACCTCCACCACAGACAGACAACCCGGGGAGCAACGTCTGCACAACAGAAGGCAAGGTAGGTTGATCTTTATTGTTCTCTAGCACTGTACTAGTACTGTAGTCCATTTCAAACACAAGTGGAATGTGCTTCATGTAAATATACACAATTCCAAAACACTATTCTTTGGTAATCACTGCCACTTAGATATTATCCATGAAGTCACCGGAGCCTAAACCATTTTTATTATGTTATCTTATTATACTCTTAGTGTCCATGACGGTACAGAATGATGATGCAACCACAGAGATGCCCCGTTCCAACACTACAATAATAATAATAATAATACATTTTATTTGTATAGCGCTTTTCAAAATACTCAGACACTTTACAGAAGAATGGAGTTGAATAAAAGCAAGTAAACAGAGTAGAGCAGGGGTCGGGAACCTTTTTGGCTAAGAGAGCCATGAAGGCCAGATATTTTAAAATGTGTATCTGTGAGAGCCATATACATTTTTTTAAACATTGAATGCAATAAAATGTGTGCATTTTTATGTAAGACCAACAGTTTTAGATAATGGGCTCTAATTACGTAGACCAGGCACACTACCCCACGCCAATGGGGTGTGGCCAGCACACTTTCGTGAGCAGCGCAGTGTCTAATAATAAATCAAATACTTGTTGCCATTAATACAACTTCTGCTGCTGCATAATGTTGCACCATACTCCGTATATTTCATTATTTTGGCCATCTTTGGCCAGCTTTAGATAGGTGACTATTTGACTAAAGGAGAAAAGTTTATATTTACATGTTGACATCTCAATGACCGAGGAAGACTACCGCATTACCCAGTAATAATCGAGTTTTGGTGTTTGACCTGGAAAATATCAGGAAAGATAGATATGGTTGGCCGTATTGCAGCAGAATATAGATGGACGAATTAAAATGCATAAAAAAAGTTGTTGATTTTTAATATTATTTTTAACAGTCATTTCTGTGATGGTTTACTTTAAAATGTTAGCAAAAATACATTTTTATTGTGGTAAGAAATGCTTGAGAGCCAGATACAGTCATCAAAAGAGCCCTACCTGGCTCCCGAGCCATAGGTTCCCTACCTCTGGAGTAGAGGATACATTAAAATACAACATTAATTCGTTAATACACAGTTAAAACATGAGAAAAAGCAGGGCGGGGCACAGACTTAATATTGCCTACAAGTCTTCCAATGGTGTACATCGATGGAGTAAAACCACACTTATGGTGTTTGGTGTATGGTGTTTGGTGTATGGTGTATGCTTTGAGTAAAGCGGGCAACGAAACATGACACCACCTTCCTATTGGTGGAAAATAGCTTGTCAGAGTGTGGGTAAACCAACACTGCCGCCATCTTCTTCTCTTTTCCCTTCAGGGTTGCCAGAGCAAATCAATCTCCTTCTTCTGCATCTATCTCTCTCACACCAAGTACCCTCATGTCCTCCTTCACTACATCCACAAACCCCCTTTTTGGTCTTCCTCTACGCCTCCTACCTGGCAGCATCCTTCTACCAATATGTTCACTATCTCTCCTCTGGACATGTCCCAACCATCTCAGTCTGGCCACTCTGACTTACTCGTTCCTGATCCTATCCATCCTGGCCACTCCCAATTAGAACCTCAGCATCCTCATCTCTGCTACCTCCAGTTCTGCTTCCTGTCTTTTCCTCAGTGGTGCTGTCTCTAGCCCAAACAACATGGCAGGTCTCACCACAGTTTTGTATAACTTTCCTTTCATTATAGCCGAAACTCTTCTATGACACATCACACGCCTTCATTTTTCTCCACCCTGCCTGCCATCAAGAAGACAAATGATGAGGAGATGAGGCCAACATAGGCCTGACTCTTCCCTGTGGATGTTCCGTGGGGTTCCATTCAGTTCAGTATTCATTTGATTGATTTATTTTCAAATGCCCCGCTATTGACACACATCATGTAGTACCTGAGTGAAATATGTGCGCGAGGAGTTGGAGCCCAGTAGTTTGCCCTCGATGTGTTTCTGAACACTCTCGATGATGCTGTCCTCATGCAGGAAATGCACCTCGTGCTTTGTTGGATGCACGTTCACGTCTATGTTCTGAGGGGCGATCTCTAAACTGTATGGATCAAAATACAAGTATTAAGTCTCAAGTAGAGATGTGAAATCCAAAGTCATAGGCTTGAAATTGTGGAGTCCTTACAAGTCGTAAGTACTGTTTAGCTGAATAGATTGAATGGGGACACATATTACTCAACACATTCACTGAAAATTAGGGCTGCAACAATACGTGTGTCAGTATCGAACCCTTCAACACACATGCGTACAAAAAAACAAACAAACAAAAGTATGCCTCAAGTGTCACACAATGCTAAGCTACGTTGGTGGAAATACATCAAACAACATCGATGTGAAAACAACTGGGAAAACAAACATGCTAAAAACTGTACCCACGTCATTTAGACTGCCGTTAGGACATGAGTCAAAGAAGGCAAAATAAATCCACCGGGCGATAGCTATTTTTATTGCTTTCGACTGGTTCTTTATTTTTAATATTCTTATTATTACATGGTGACTTTTGCGGTGACAAAAATGTCACTGGCAATTTCAGTCAAATTCAATTATTTTTTGTATCATAACACAAATGTATCGAGCCAAACCAAAGCAGGAATTTTTAAACTCAAGTATTTTCAAGTCATTGAAAATTGTCCAGATTCACTGATGTCAAAGTCCAAGCTGAGTTACAAGTCGTTGACGATATTGTCAAAGTGATCAAAATTGCGACTCAAGTCCACGTCTTGTGTTGCTTGTCGTTACAACTACTGTAACTGCTACTGTTACTGCTGCTGTACAGTAGCATCAGCAGCAGTAGTACATCATGAATTTGCTTCTTCATTTGAAATACACTTTCATGGCTGTCATGAGCATTTTGGCCAATCAGGAGATTGAAAAAGCAACCACAGCTGACTTGGTCGCTTATTTTAACGCCGCTATTCATTAGTACAGTGATATGTATGTATTATAGAATTTAGAATGATGTGCACATTATCAAAAACACAAGCTCATTTCTTCTGACACGAACCAAAAAGCTTTGTTTTAACCCGTAAACACACAAATGCTAGATCTGAATTTTTGAAATTCCCCACTCCAGTCGGCGAAAGCTCAGTTTTTAAGGAGACATCCGAGATTTGCATGTGGACGAGACGCCAAAAATATCCATATTGTGTGGACATGCCTCAAAGCACTCACGCGACATGGCCAGTTATGTCATCATCTGATAAATGTAACCATTCAACAAATAAAACTGTCACTGTGATGTTTGAATGGCAACAATGTCATTACCTGAGATAAAGGAAAGGGTGTGTGTTCTTGGGCAGGTACGCAGCATAAACAGTCTCCACCGCTTTCTTCAAAGCGCTCGACTCCACCAGACGATCTGAAGACGCTCCAATTAGCCATTAACTGATGATACTAACGAGTGAGCCACAATCCCTGTTTGTTTGCTACATACGGTTGATGAAGAGGATCATGATGCATTTCTTGACGGAGTAGTTTGCGTTGGAGGCGTAGCCTTTCATCTTGTAGGCAAGTTTCTGGTCCTCGCAGCCAACCTCAATCAGCTCCCTGAGAACACTGGATGTCAGCAGTGATAAAATGCAGAGATGCCTCTCCACCATGGGCTAATACCTGCTGACCGCATTGCCAAAAACTCCTCTGATATTATCCACCACAGACGCGTTGGGTAAAGTCCTCACATCGGCGACGGTCTCTCCTTGCTGGAAGACGGCAGCCAGAGAAGGATGTATGTGAAGAAAGTCTAATCTTTGTCTCTTTTTCAGTCGGTTGCTCTCACCTTCTTGACAGAAAAGCTTTTCCCTGAATTGTGTATGGCATACCTGACGAACAAAACACACCAAACTGTTAAATACACAAAACTAACTTGGTTGGTACGGCATCGGGGATTGTGGTCTGAGTGTCAACACAAAGGATTCTAGAAAGTGTAACATACATTGTTATATCCTATGTATAAAAGTGGATGCACACATGCTTTCATCCAGTTTACCTGTGCCATCACTTAGTAACACAACCACTCATTACTGCATTTGTTAAGATTCATAGTTGCTCACCATGGCAGTTACCATTAATAACAGGTAGGAGGAGCCACCCCAATAGTTAGAATGACACACCCGTTTGCTTTGTCTTTGCGGTTGTGCTTATGCACTGCAAAAACAAAAGGCCAGAATGTGTGGGTATTTTCTTACTAAATTAGACAGTATGTACTAATATCTGAGATATAGTTCTGAAAATATCTGCCCACCCGACAAGGACATTTGAATTGTGTTTGGAAAGTCAGATTTGCTGTTCAGTGTTTTGCTAATTATTTATGTTAGATCATGCTATGTATCTCAGATTTTGGTACTTGTCCAAACTTTTCTACCCAGGGCCGACTGATATACAAAGACTGCAGGGAGCCATTTTGAGATTTTTAAGAGGCTATGCCAAGATGTGATGTACTTTATATTTAAAGAAAAAACAGCCTGTATGTCAGCTCTATGTTATTAGCATCAACTTTACCACTTTTTAATGCCTTTTTGTCCACCCCATGTTTGTTAGTTTTTTTTGTAGTTGTATTTTTACAATGTTCTGCAGGCTGCAAATGGCCCCAAGGTTGCACTTAGGACACCCCAGAGATAAACAAATTGGTCTGGCACAATAACTGCCCTGGAAGCAAACACAAACAAGTGTTTCCCATACATTCAATTAGACCACCACACATAAATGTGTACTCTTTTTCAAAAAAGTGCCTAGTGACAAATCGAGTGAAGACACTTCAGGAGAGTCTGACGAGCAGCGAGTGGTCTGTGAACCCTCCCCCATCTAAAAGCACTCACAGGCTGCTCCGTCTTGTTTAGCGAACATATTTGTTTGTCTTTTTGCAAATGCATCATAGCCAACTATGCAAATTTGACAATGACATTATCCCTCTACCATACCACAAGTGGATTGCAATAGATGCATCAAATCAGTATAGCAGACGAGAAAAAATACGGGATTATTTATTTGTACCATCTGTCCACAAATTTCATACAAATCTGTGCTGTACTTTTTCTGCTTACTAACAAACACACACCTGCTCACCACCTCTACAATCCTGGAGTACTCATCACTCTGGCTTTTTAAAGCTTTCCTCCGAGTGGACACATTGTAGAAGAGATCCTCCACCTGTATACATGGAGAACAAATGATAAACATATTTGTATGCGCGACATCGACCACAGTCTATAGAGACTACTGTAAAAACATGAGCTGTATCAATAATGTTGCCTTTAGAATCACTGTCATGCGCTGATTTAGTTTTCAGATCTGTACTCATTTTGTTAATATGCATATTTATACTCAGAGATTCCATGTCGCTAATTTAATGAACCATACTACAGTGTGGTTCTATCCAAGTACAACCACAATAATAAATGCCTTCTGTTTGTAAAAGCTGCTTCTGCTCTTGTGTTACATCGCATTAGATTGTGCACCTGATGAAGTGATTTTACACAGACTATGTTTGTAACAACTTTTTGAAATCAACCTTCAACAGCAGGATGTGCAGGAACCCACAAACTCACAAGTACTTGTGTTCCCTGGTTTCCAGCGCAGGGTTTTGGAGGACCTTTTAGTTTACCATCACTGTAGTTGGCCCTGCAAGGAAACAGTAGTGATGTCATCATACAAGGTACACTTAACAAGTGACCATACCTGTAGGCACATTTGGCATCAGCGGTTTTTGTTGTTATGGTCACATGGGCAACATGGCTTATACTGGCCAGGGCCTGCAAACATAAACAGGAAAGGTGGGGCTGAGGTACAAGTATGTACAGTATGTTTGTATGAAATATTTAGTATCGGTGCCCACCTCTCCTCTGAATCCATATGTTGCAATGGAAGAGAGGTCCTCAAATATCTGTAACTTGCTTGTGGTAAACCGCTCACACACGATTTCCATATCTTCTTTCTGCATCACAAATAGATTTAGCTTAGAGCCTTTTTGGTCAGCTCTTCTTCACATGAATACTTTGGTTTGTACTCTATTATTCCTCCTGAGCGATGGAATTAACTAAACCAAAGTACATAATATACTGTAAGTGTCAACCCTTAAAAGACCTGGTATGAATGAATAGTGCATGACGTTGAATTGTGCGAATGTAATCACGTGGTATTCATGGCACCATTATGAAGAAATAAAGCTATTTACTTTAAATTAGCTTGTGTTGGCTTGTTCCTTACCTTAATACCGGTGCCGTTGTCTTGAATCTGGAGCAGCTTCAGTCCTCCGTCTTTTACCGTCACCTGGATGTTCGTGGACTTTGCATCTAGACTGCACATTTGAAAAAACACTATGGTTACTGATGTAGATGTTGTGCAGATTGTCGTGTAACGTGACTTGACTTGTCCAGCTGCCTTCAGTTCAGTTACCAATTTTCAATCATTTCTTTGACAGCGTTAGCAGGTCGCTGGATAACCTCTCCTGCGGCTATCCGGTTAACAACCGTCTCGTCGAGCCGCCGGATAACCCCCGCCATGGTTTGTGTTTTATAGTAGTCCGCCTTCAGTTTCAGGGTGGCTAACAAGCTATAGTTAAATCAGCCCATGCATGGTCAAAGCTGTTTGTTTTCATATTACTAAGTAGGAAGTAGGAATTTACGCAGCCTGAAAAAAATATTGTAATGACCCTTATGGGTATTATGTGTTGTATTTGCGCATGTGTTGCCATGGAGAGATATGTTCCGGGATTGGGAAGGAAAAGGGGTGACGGACAGGAAGTAAGGGAGAACCGCATGTTAGAGAGTTGTAGGCTTGGGTTACTTGTTAGGAATCATTATTCTTGGACCTTAATATAAAAAAAATAATAATTAATTAATAATAATAAAAAACGGCTGTTGTTCCGCCCGTCTGGTCTGGCGTTTGGCTGAGCGTAGAGTGTTACAATATTTATAAATAGGAAGACGTCTTACTCGTACACACAAATGTTTGTCACTCACGCATACTCCGTTTGAACTATAAATATTTTACATTTAGTTATTCTTTAACACGAATAGTTTGTAACGGTATAATGCATTTTGGGCTACATTTTGGGCGTTCCTTTAAACTTGTCTCAATAGTCACGAGCTGTTTTGGCTCGTGTTGTCTTATTAATACACGATCTTTGAGGCTATAGGGCGCGGGGGGAAGGTATGGCGCGTGTCTCCGTCGCATCAGAAAAACGTCATCCCGTCTGTTCTCGTCCTCTTCTTTTGCTAATTATTGTAGCTTGATGCTTCAAAGTGTCCACAGCGCTACCCACAGGTGTGTCTGAACGTTTCAGTCAACTCATTTGTAATCGTTACAACAGGGTGTCCGAAGTTTTTTTCCGCTGAGGGCGACATACTGAAAAATCGGATATTGTTATCTATATTTCTTTTGTAAAAAGGCTAAGAAAAAAGCTAAATGAATCTTAACTTATTGTGGTCGGATCTGGAAGTAATGAACTGCAATAAACAAGGGATGACTGTATGACTGACTTTGTAGTCTGAAGCATTAATTATGAGTTACTGTAGACATACTTGCTGCAAAGCTGTAAACATATCTTTAAAGGTTGCAGTGTTTGCCTATGCTAATATAATGTGTGCTTGCCTGATAACTACTGTACAAAGGAATTGTTTAACTGTGTCATCAGGCAGGATGACTTCATCAGAATAAAACTCTGTCAGGGTGTTCTCGGGGTGTTGAGAAATCACACCAGGCAGGGCTTTATAGATTTTCTTCTGCTCAACATGAACTTTGGTCCAGCCTTATGATTGTCAAAAAACAGCAAACAAGCCAAGGTGTAGAAATGAAACTGCCTTCATAGTGGTATTACTGGCAGTTATATTCAATGAAGATGAATGATTATAATTCATACAGCTTTAACATCCTGATATACATGTCCCGAGGGCAGGGAAGTGGAGGGGTCACCCTAATGCTTTTAAGATGCTCTCTTAATAGAGCATGTAATTTTTGCAACTCTGCTGCATCAACAAAACTTAACCTATACGAAATGTAAATGCCCTCATTAACACCATAACTCAAATGCATTTCATTTATGACGCTGTTACATTCCAGGTCGGCCTCTGCACAAGGGCTGTTTTATTGGTTTATTTCATAGAAACACTGTAAGCATTCCCAAGACTGACTGTGAGTGCCAACTTGGCACAGGTGACTATTTTAGCAGCTTGTTGTGCTGCTTTATGAGCTTTAGTTTCCGCACCATCAATAAACAAGCCTCTGGCAGACAGTCTGCATAACCTGAAACGTCACTGGAAGTATGAGAGGAGCCGTTTTAATGCTTTTGTTGTGGACTGTCTTTTGTTGCAGCTGAAGGTGTGTCAGCAGCATGATGTCAAGCATTCAGTCTCTTGATCAGGTCCAGATGTACACTCATCAGTTATGATGTATGCAACATGCGCTTCCATTAGGAGACAGACTTGGTGTGTCTTTGCATCCTACATGCAATGGACGGAAATGATGTATATCCTTAACCTGTCTTTGACACAGTACTGGAAGGAACGCTCCATTGAGTGTTGCGTCCACAGGATGCCCCACAGGAAACAGTACAATAGAGTGAATCAAGTCAAACGGAAAGAAGTCATCATTGCTAAATATAAGGCAGTTTGCTATGGACTGTTTATGCTTTCAAGCAGCCATTATGACATAAAAGCTTTTCCCCATGTTGGTGCAACATTGCTTTTTCAAAGGATGAATAAGTAAACAATTAATCGTGGAATGTTGAAGAAGAATGTGTGTAAATTATATTTGTGTTGTCATTTTTCTCTTTCTAATATGTTTGCACAAAGCTGTACCCAAGCCACACCTTCAACCGGATTGCACACTTATATATAGGTGCATGCATGTGTTTTTCAAGGGATACTGAAAATGTTATTCCAGTAGCTGATATCCATAAGGTGAAATTAAATATTTGATCATTTGGCTCCAGATATACTGCCGTACTGCTAAAAAAAGATGGACGGACGGACGGACGGACAGACAGACAGACAGACAGACAGACAGACAGACAGACAGACAGACAGACAGACAGACAGACAGACAGACAGACAGACAGACAGACAGACAGACAGACAGACAGACAGACAGACAGACAGACAGACAGAAAGACAGACAGACAGACAGACAGACAGACAGACAGACAGACAGACAGACAGACAGACAGACAGACAGACAGACAGACAGACAGACAGACAGACAGATAGATAGATAGATAGATAGATAGATAGATAGATAGATAGATAGATAGATAGATAGATAGATAGATATGAAAAGAATGAACTTGGAACCATTCCACACCTTCTTGCTACTGTGACTAATGCATGGTAGGCATTCATGGTAGACATTCCAC
The DNA here is from genome assembly GCF_037039965.1 of Doryrhamphus excisus. NCBI lineage: Eukaryota > Metazoa > Chordata > Actinopteri > Syngnathiformes > Syngnathidae > Doryrhamphus > Doryrhamphus excisus. The sequence goes on along the minus strand of NC_136376.1, from coordinate 13,077,193 downwards.
ACTGACGCCAGCCCACACAGTGTTGTATGGTTTCACTTGCACATCTTTCTGTTTTCTCTACTACGTAGTTCTACTAATTCTAATTCTACTAATTCTACTAGAATGAGGAAGTTTTATGTGGCAGATGTTTCCAGCCTCATCTGTGAACCGGTCAGCTCTATCACATCTAATGACAGTAGGATGATTTAAGTTATATCACAGAATTACAGTGTTAAAAATAGCTCTGAAAATATGAAACTTTCCTATGCATTTTAATCAATGTATTTTGGGCACCAATGCCAGCTGTCTTTCTGATATTTTCCCAGTCAAACACCAAATCTGGATTATTACTGGATAATTCCCTAGTTTTCGGGAATCCAAGTATGGTCACCCTCCATTTGCGGCTATCATGTATGTACTTGTGTAGGTTCCTCATCTCTGTACATGAACACATCCTCACTTTCTTGAGAAATGCTTAGACTTCCTTTGCTGCTGGATGAAATGTTACATCCACTAATGAATCTCTCAGCTGCTGCTCTTCCTTTTCCTTTTGTTGTCGAGCTTCCTGTTGTCTCCATTAACACCAGAAATTCGGCATCAGTATCGTCAAAAAATAATACAAAACCCAGATGGGAACATCTGAACACAAGGTGACAACTGTCTTGCTCAGAAAGCTGAAGGTGATTGAGTGGCCAAGGTGTCTAACATCCACCAATTTTGTGATCTGCTCATGGAGGAGTGGGATTCTATAGTAACAAAGCAGCTCTGGTAAATTACATAAGATTGAGGCAGTACTAAATAATAATACATTTATTTAGATTAGAGTTCAACTTTATATTGTGGAAATGCAAACATTACAAATTACAAAAATTACATTTACTTAAAATACAATTTTCTGTAGACCTTACAGCTGTGCCTTGTTGTTTCGTTCCTGTCTGTGTATTTATTTTGCTGCTTCCTACTTTGTCTGGTTGCCATCGCTTGTGGTGAGTCGCATCCCTCGTGCTTTCCATGCTCCTTGTGACTCGATATTTTTGGATTTGGTATCCTGTTGTGGCAGCATTTATAAAAGCGAAATATTCCCTTTTTGAGTTCTTGCCTACAAGAGTGTTTCCTCCATTTTGGTCAGTCTGCCTACACCATATGACATTTTCACTCTTGTTACTTTGCAGACTATTGTACAATATTATATCACACACATTTAAAATGGCTCATTTGTGAAGCCCCTTTGCAACACGGGCCCATGCAGCATGTCTGCTGCAAGCACTGTGCTTACTGTTAATCACATCTCCATATACTTTTAGTAAATCTCACTTGTGTGCTTCAGCAACAGTGTCTTTACTCAGCTATATCAATAACAGTGCCTTGTAAGCAGTCAGGAGCCAGTCTCTGTTTAAGTTAAACATTCCCAGAGATTTTTACACTGTCAGTGTTTCATGTTTCATAAGCAAAGCTGTCAGTCACAAAGCCACAGAGAGAATACTAAATGCATGTTTGTGGAGGCCACAGGAGTTAAAAGAGTGCCATGGTGAATGGTGTCCTGTGGTATGTAGTGTAACAACAGTTCCAACATTCATGTTACTGTATCTTCCACGCCATACCTAGCTGTGCTGTGTGCTTTGGGTGGAGCCTGAATGGAACAATGAGGAATTGTCTTCAAATCTGCACTTGAGCAGCTAGTTTTCACCACTTCCTTTACTTTAGTTACATCATATTCCATCACAAGGTTGGGCTATTTTGGGTCAGAGTGTGGCGCAAACCTGACCTTACAGAGAGAATCACAACATTTAGTTTCTCCTCCTTCTCCTTCTCCTTCTATGGTTTCAACTAAACAGCCAGGAAAAGTCCTTGTTTGGATTCCGAGATGTCCTTGTATTTAATCATGGAAGATGCATCAGTCACAGACTACGTCCCAGCAATGCACATTGTTGGAAATTGTGTATGCATGAAAAGAAAACAAAGATTCAAAGCTGACAGAAGACTGCCATTTGAATTCATTTGCCTGTGTTGTTTATTTAGCAACTTTACGAGAAGACAAGACAGTGTTTACAATAGTACTTCTTCTCTAGCCTATTGTCTGGTAATGTTTAAACATTTTTTAGATTTCTACGATGCATACCAGAAACCCCCAGTATGCATATTTGCATTAAAGTCTTTTGGAATACTTTTAGCTTTAGTTTCTGGAATCTAAACTTTAGTTGCTTTGCATGCATATATGCAGTACTACTGCACAACATGATCGCCTTTCCCCAAAGTCGTTGCGAGATGGCACTTTGAATGAACCAGAAGGATGTGAGTAGACCAGCACTGTAACGCTGTGAAAGTGCAGCATTGCTGTGTTAATTAATTGCTTTTGTGCAAAGGCGTGCACTAGTGCATGCTTAAGCTACCCTGGCAACCAACCACCCATTCTCTTCATGTGAAATTCACTTTCCAGAAGAAGAAAAATGGTTTGGAGTTTGCTGTAGAAGCTGCATGAGTAAGTATATAGCTCCTTTGTGATAATTATATAGACATTGCTGGACATAACACCGATATCATAAAAACAATCTCTTCAGCTCTTTATCACATTGGAAGTACAAGATGAAGTTTAATCTATAGTTGTGATAAAAATTTGCACATTTAAATTACAATATTATTTCAATATTTTTTCTGACAGCAAACTCAACTACTCCTGCACCGCTGCACAAACGCATTGTAATTTGACAGAACAGGCACCCATACTGTGTTTCCACTGCATTATTTTTCCAACAAATACTCTGTACATCTGTACAATGTATCGCTATAGTGTATTTACAAATACATACAGAAACATTTTGATTAATACTGCACGAGGGGTGCCAACTTAACATGTTCAACTGTGGCTGCTTCAAATTCAGACTTTTTTCTAATATATGTGCCTAAATTAGTTGCCGAAAATAAAAGGTAATCAAAATGCAATTGAATAATGCTGATGTACTAGATGAAGTGGATGCTGCATGCTGAACTGTTCCACTTCATGCTGTACTGTTTACACACAACGTGCTTCGATATGGTTTATGAGACGATTAGACGAACTAATTACTACTGTTAATTCTTCGGTAGACGTAAGAAATGAATATTTACCTGCTCGATATGCTTATCATAATGAAGTCGCGTTGATAATAACTGTTTGGATGTGTTAAAATAATAATACATGAGCATCCCCAGATGTTTGTCAAGCTAACAGCTGTCTCGCGCGGAGTTCACCCGACGCACGAGACAAGCTTGAACGAGAGGAAGTGGTTCGGGGCGGAGCTTCATTGCTCGCCTCGACTTCTTCTCTTTGCTAGCTTTCAAACATCCTCGTCAACATGCCTGAAGGCTGACAGCAAACTGGTTTAGCTGGGTTACAGAGAAAAAAACACAATGTGTCACAACTCTCTCAGCAGGTCCCACTCGAATTAGAGGCGCGACAAGAAAAGCAGAGACGGGGAATACTTCGAGGAAGGCAAAATGGCCCATTTAGGGTTTAAACGACGGGACCCGTGAGACCTTCGTTACGTTAGCGGGGTAAGTTAAGCTAATAACGCCACAAGTGTGTGGTATAGCAGCGTCTATTTATGTATGTGTGTGTTTGTGTATGTGCGCGTGTGTGTGTACACCGAATGTAACATATGTCTCAAGCCATTTTAGCCAAGTGTGGTATCTTGTTACCTGTTGTCATTATAGATAACACAAACATAAGTTGTGGATATGGAGCCTTACGATTACCATGACAGCACCGTTTCAGTTTTTTCATATGTTCTTAGCCCCCGAAGTTTGTATTTTGGAGTTATTTTCTTTCAGACATACACTGAAATGTGTTTTTTTCGTCAACTCCCGAATGGAGACATTGTGTTTTTGGCAAGAGGGAGGAGCCGCACCCATAACCTTGTCCTGTACTGGAATTCCATCTCCCCTCATTCATTTGCCTTTTAACCCTCATTTGTAGAAAAGTAGGGTTATGAAGCTTGCCATAAAGTTCAAAACTGCCTGTCTCTAAGTTTGAAAATATGTTATTGGGTAACAGCGTAGGAATAAGTAACTGCAGGGTAGTGAATAAACATGTGCAAACATAGCGACAATAATGAAAGCATTTGTTTTCAAAGAATATACTACATGTTTGAAATGTGACTATTATGATCTGCATGTATGCACCCAACAACATTGGGTACATTTGGACAATCTAACAATATTTAATACAAGAAATATATCAAAAACTCATAAATGTCACACAATATTTTCTTGGATTGTGGTATTGTTTCCACAAGCTTCCGTAATGTTACATTCACTATTCAGAGTTTCAGTATTTTTTTTACCAACGTGTAATGATGACTTGAATTGTATTGACCGGACCATTGTGTAGAAGTGTTCTCCACCGTGTCCCAAATTTTCTCAATAGAATCCAGGTCTGGACTCTGTGGAGGCCAATCCATGTGTAAAAAATTATGTCTGATGCTCCCATTGTCACAATTTGAGCCTGATGAATTGATGTAGATTTAAGTTTCGATGTTGCTGGACATGGAACTTACTGCAGTAACCCCAACGCTATTTCAGTCTTTCCCATACATGTATTTATCTGTGGTGTACCACCACAAATACTTGTAGATGTGCCCCCCCACCCCCATTAATTTGCCCCCATTTGTAGGAAAGTGGGGTAGAGAAACTTGCCATAAAGGTCTCTGTTGTCTCGCTCACATTTGAAAATATGCTGTTGATTTACAGTGTTGGAATAAATGCCATATTGTTATGTTGAAAGGTCAACCTTTGCAATAAATGTTTCAACACTAAAGAGCAGTGGCATATGGTCTACTGTAAATCTACTGTAAATACTGGAATCTGGAATCAATGTGCTTACATGTTCTACATTTACGATATGATGTCTGATATGAGCACTGTCCAACTTGAATAGAATATTGTCCTACGGCAGTTCATTATTTTGCAGTCAATTAGTCATTTGCCCTTTAATTTTATGTTGTATTTCACTATCCAATGTGGGACTTGTAAAATGTACAGTTATTCCCTGGACAGAAGACAAGCTGAATTATTATTCAAAACAATTTATTTTGATGAGGAGAAAAAAAACTTCAATTGATTGTGCTTTCTTTCGCCCTCACCATCTCCTCAGCCAACAACATGGCACGTCGCTCTCAATGTTCTTCTGCAGGGGATAACCCCCGCCACCCCAATTACCTTCCTCCTCATTACCGGGAAGAGTACCGTTTGGCAATTGACGCACTGGTTGAGGAAGACCTGGAGGGATATTATGAGTTTCTCCAAAGAGCAGATGTGGTGGACTTCCTGTCCACATCTGAGATCCAATATATACAGAGTACGATCCACGTTCCTCAACAGAGCAGCTACCAAGAGCAAACTTTTATAGAGACTGGAGGTGAAAGTTCCTCTGACACATACTGGCCCATCCACTCAGACTTGGACGCTCCCGGCCTGGACCTTGGCTGGCCTCAGCTGCATGTTTTTGGTGGACCTACAGAGGTCACCACTCTGGTTAATCCTCCTGAGCCTGACATGCCGAGTATTAAGGAGCAGGCTCGGCGACTTATCAAGAATGCTCAGCAGGTCAGTCTTCGTTCTTTCTTGGAGGCAGAGTACATGACCCTCACAGTGTTTTTACAAGGAATGGATAATTGTACCTGCCCTGAGCCCCTTCAACATAGCTGTGACGTTTCAGGACAAATCTGTCAAATCTGTTTTTTATCTCCACAGGTGATTGCCATAGTGATGGACATGTTTACTGATGTCGACGTGTTTGCTGATATTTTGAATGCTGCTATGAGGAACGTGGCGGTCTATATTCTTTTAGACGAGCAGAATGCACATCACTTCATGAACATGGTGTCTAACTGCAGAGTAAATCTTCAGAGTATCCAAGTGAGTCCTTTCAATTTTGCAGTAAGACATTCTTGAGCCATGCTGTTATACTGTTGTGAATATTTCGTCATCACAGCTCACCTCAACACTGCAGTTAAAGTTTAATCAGGCCTTATCCTTAGTGCTATTCCAAAGGCCCAGACTGTTCAACCCAATGCCATTATTCATTTCGCTTACTTTGTAAGTTGCTAAATGATCTCTCTTTTGGATTGTACTTGCTCAATTTTTAAGATAGAAACAATCATTGACTTGTTTTCTTGCAAATGACTTTGTGTTATCCAAAACAGAAAAAAAGAGTTTAAAAATGACTTCTCCTATTCAATGTTTTATAGCCAGCTTCACCATTTAGTAATCAAAACCAAGCCTCTCCTGCAAGAAACAAAGCGCGGAGTACACTTGACACAAATAATATTTATTCTTCATTATTAGTCTCATTATTATTAGTCTTCAATGGCTATTTGAACATGGAACCTACCTAACTCCCATTTTTCATCAGAAAAAAATGTTCTACCCATTTCCATTCTTTTGTAAACAGCAGTTGAACAAAAATTTCATTTCTTGGCTAAAAAAGGAGGAAATCTTTTGTCAAAGATACATTTCAGGCATAACTGTTACACAAATATTTCTTGCTTTTGTGACAGCTTAAATATCTATAACACAACATCAACAACACAAAAATGGGTTGTTTTGAATCAAAATAACAATATATTCACTATTATAACATGTACTAGTTACTATTTTCACATTGGGAACTGAAGTATGTGTGTGCATGTCTTAAAATTTCCCTACACTGCTTTATCAGTGCTCTCACTTACTCCTTTCTGTCATGTGTGATTCTTCCATTAAAATGACCAAGTCAATTCCATTCAATGGATCAACAACTCTAACATGTGACTCCTCTCTGTTCCTCACCACTTCTCACCTTGCCCTCCCATATGCAATGGGAGCCTCTCATCTTATGCTATAAAAGTCCAACCACAATGACAGCCAATTGAGTGTGTGACTGACTGATGTTCTACATTCGACTCAAGCACAAGAAACCCAACGCATAAAACCAGATTTTTATAATAAAAAAGTAGATAAACGCAATTTAAAAAACAAAAAAATGACTGTAATTAATCGCAGTTAATGCACTAATACACTGCATGCTTCTCCAGCTCTGTTGTCTGTTACATCATCAGCAGTTGACTCTTTTGTACTTTGTTAACCAATACGGTTACACCACAACTCTCGGCTTTTCTTAATGATCACTGGTGCAAAATAACCTACAATAGAGCCAAACAACCTTACGAGTGCCAGCATTATGATAAACAAGATGAAAAACGCAACTGAATTCAAGAAAAAACTCATAGCAAAGTATGAAGTTTTTATCCATTTGCACATCTCTTCTTGTCCTCATTCACTACTCACCATCAATGTCTTTGTCAAAAAAGGTCTTCCAACAAAGTAAATGTGACGTTAAATATTCATTTATTGCTTTCATACGTCATATCTATGCATTTAAGCGTGTAAAACTAAAATTGTAAAACTATGAAAAGGTATTGGCGTCCGGAATAGATTAATTGGATACAGTAAAGTCTCGTTATATCGATATTGTCGGGAGTCGGAAAAAATATCGATATAACCGGACTGTCGATATATCCGATCCTGCGCCGAACTGCATTAAAAGTGGGCAATAATGCACTCGACATTGTTCTATAGTATAGAACAATGTCGAGCAGCTTAAATCAATCTTTGCTTAAGGATTTCAATACCAAAAAAGAATACGGCGAACGGCTGCTTGCAGTCAACTTTAACTTTTTTTCACACTTCCACCACCAGAGCCCAGCACACACACCGAATCCCGCACTTCCTGGTTCACAGGTCATGCTCAACCCGCCCCACATAGCTGGCCAAACACATGCCTGCAACAGAAGAACCAACTGCGTTCGTGGTTTCTCTCGTGTGTATAGAATCTATACACATGAGAGAAACCACGAACGCCAGCATGTACATATGAAAAACAGTGATTATTGCAAGCGATAAAAAGATATCTGAATACAACACAATTAAATACATGTATTTGTACGCTTGTGTCTTCGTTGGAATAGGTGTGTATGCTATGTCAGTTGGTTCTTCTGTTGCAGGCATGTGTTTGGCCAGCTATGTGGGGCGGGTTGAGCATGACCTGTGAACCAGGAAGTGCGGAATCCGTGTGTGTGCTGTGCTCTGGTGGTGGAAGTGTGAAAAATAAAGTTGACTGGAAGCAGTCGTTCGCCGTGTACTTTTTTGGTATTGAAATCCTTAAGCAAAGATTGATTTAAGCTGCTTTTGTATCAATATAAGCAGACCAAATTGGCTGGCGGGAGATCAAAAGGGCATCGTAGTAACCGTATTATCATAATAACCGGGTATCGTACTAACGGAACTAATTATATCATAAAAGACTAGAAATTTGCCGGGAAATTAAAATAGTATCGTAATAAGCAGTACTTCGATATAACCGATATCGATATAACGAGACTTTACTGTAATTGTTTTAACAGTAAAAATTTATTTGGTTAGAGTACGTTTTTGTTTAAGTCTAACCTTCTGGAATGGATTAATAAGGATATTCGAGGTTCCACTGACCCAAAATGTTTTATCCATATGTGAATGATCACTTTCACCAAGCTGACATTGACAAATATTAGATCATGACTATAAAACGGTGTGTATGTACTTTTTATACAGCTTGTTATTGTACATCGCACTACATCATGACTGACTTTCAAACCTCTCTGCTGTGATCATGTTTGTCTTGTATATTTCTTTTTTACTTCAAAGTTGCCTCACATTATTCATGCTTTTCCTGTTAAGAAAGGTACAGGTGAACTTAAAAAAGTAGTCATTTTTTAAGCCTACATTAAGAGCTGTTACAAGTGATGCAATACTGCCCCCTAGCTTTGATGTTAGTTACTTGAACTCTTTCTGATTCAATGCTTTGTTTGCAGCTGCTACGAGTAAGAACTGTGTCTGGCATCACGTATCATTGCCGCTCAGGGAAATCCTTCAAAGGTCAAATGATGGATCGCTTCTTGCTGACAGACTGCAGGGCTGTACTCAGTGGAAACTACAGGTGACATTCCTAGCTGCCACAAACATTTAAGAAAAAGAAACAGAGTTGACATTGTGACAAATGTTGTGTTGACGTCTTACTTAGTGTTCAAACAGTCAATATGTGTCACTAACTGTTCATTGTTTTTACCCAGCTTTATGTGGTCTTTTGAGAAGCTACACCGTTGTATGGCACACCTTTTCCTTGGACAGCTTGTATCAACTTTTGATGAAGAGTTTCGGATCCTTTTTGCTCAGTCGCAACCACTCTTGCCTGATGTTCCTGTTCCAATGGAAGATGTTGGCCTCTTACAAAAGAGGCCATACCCAAGTAAAAGAACCTCTCTCTACAGAGAGCCCAGGAAATTTCTACCAATGGACATTGGTACTCATGCAGAGGACTGGGCTAAACCCTCATATGAGGAACAAATTGAAACAGATTGGAGAATGCTACCCAATAGGACTTTACATGGTTCCGTTGATGTGTACAGTCGATTTCCAGCTGGAATGGAGCCGCATTTTAATCAAGGTCACTCAAAGTTTCCCATGATGGAAAGCCCTGTCCTGAAACGTCACAGCTATGTTGAAGGGGCTCAGGGCAGGTACAATTATCCATTCCTTGCTCAACCCACAACAGAGTTTGAGGCCAGGGGAAGGCTGTTTCACAGGGGTCAGCCACCAAATGTGGGGGCAGGTCCAGAACTGGATTATAGCGGCCCTGAGAAATTCTGGAGCCAACAATATCATTCAGCGGATCAGTATTCTGAACCAGGATTGCCACAAGAGATGGAGCCATTTGATAACTTTGACCCTGTGCTTAACTATTTATCATCTACCAGGAATGTGGACTTTGAGCAGGTATCAGAGAAATTACAACCTCCTCCAGATTTACAGTTAGGTTCCCAGCATCAAAGGTTGAAGTGCTCGGTATCTCCCACCCCTCCAAATACAATGGATGACAAGCAGTTTTTCCAAGAGCCTAACACTGACCGCAAAGACCCCATGGTAAAACGAGGACTACGAAACTGGAGAATTAACTCTTACCTCAGTGCATTTGATAATCCAGACGAAGGCCTGCCAATGGTACATCCTCAGGCACCAGATCCTTTTGAGGATCCCTCCAACCCTGTGCAGCAAACACAACCAGTGATAGAGTTATCTATTCCTAAAATTCCAAATGTACGAGAGTTTAAGATTCCTGCCATACCGCGAGCAAGCCAGTTGCCAAGTTATGCCAAAGCTTTTGTACTAGATCCAGAGCAGTCAAAGAAATTGCCAGAAGAAAGTGTGAAGAGTGAAGAAACTGTGTCAACTGAAACCAAAACTACGCCAACACCCTCAGAATCATCATCAACAACTGAGGGGGATAAACCAGAGGAGGCAGAACAAAAAGAATCAAACACTGCAGTTCGAAAGGAGGAGTCATTTCGGAGGAAATACAATGCAGCAATACCAAGGAGCTCGAGGTTAAGATCTTCTCTGATATTTAGCTCTTTAGAGCAGCATACAACAGGGCAACAAGATGAGGAAGGTGACAAAAGTGAGACAGAGCAGGCAAAACTACCCTTTGCTTCTCAAGTTTTGGGACAAAGAAGATCAGGCACAAGAGAATCCTATGGATGGAGTCGTTACTTAAAGTCAGCAACATTTGATAGCTCTATGCCAGAAGCTTCCAAACAAGATGGAAGCAATAAACCAGAGGATAAAGACTCCTCAAATGAAGATTCAAAGAGCTCCACAGAACACCTTGAGGTACAGGAGCCATTAAAACTGCCAAATATTGAACAAGGAAAACTCTCTCCATCAATGTCCAGATTGAAGACCTCAGAATCTGATATGGCAAAAACTGATCACCCACCCAAGACTTTGGTCACCGATCCACTGCCTGTGGACATGAGTGATCCTAATAAGAGACTGATGTTTTTTAAAGAGCTGGCAGCTAAACGTAAAGCTGCAATGGCTGCAGAAGCTGAAAAGAGCACTCAAAAGGTTCAGATAAAAACACCAACTGATCCTAATGTCCCTGTTAAAAAAGAGGGCGCACTTCCAAATCCAAAGAGCGATACCTCTGCACAAACGTCCGAAGCGCCGATCTCATTATTGTCAGATGTCACTACAAAGGATTTAAGTAAAACCCTATCCACACAACCACCTGTTGATGGCAGTGATGAGATAAACAAGCATGAGTGCCAGGTCAGTAATGTATCTGCTATCCCTCATAATGCAAAGAGTGAACAACCCAGAGTTTCAACTGATTCAAAGAAGGTAGAAATGAGGAACAGCCAAACAGCAGCATCTTTATCTGTTTCTGCAGAAACAGAAGCCCTTCATTGGGATTCAGAGGACCCAGAGCTTCAAAAACCTGCCTTAAGTGAGTGTAGCTCTAGTCCACAAGCCATTATAACACAAGAAAAACATGCTAATCTTCCATCGCTTGAGCTTAGTACTGATGCAAGTGTAACATCAGTTCTTGATTCTGCCTCTAATGAGTCCGCTTTATCTGGTCCCAGTTTGGGCAATTCATCATCATCTTCTGCATCTGCCAGGCTTAATTCTAACATCCAAAATCAAGAGTCATCATATTTAGAAAACAGTGTGACATTGCCCCCCCCGTCATCAGAATCTAGCGTAGTAACACAATCAGATGCAAAAAGCCCTAACTCCAAACACTCTCTATCCATTTCTGGTCTTCAAATTACATCCAGTCCTCATGACTCTAACGTCAACTCTGCATTGAGCATACTGTCCCTAACGTCTGACAGAATAGGCCCAGAGAAACTTGTCAGTGCCTCCCCTCAGGGATCGTCCCAATCTACCGACGAAACGTCACAAAAATCTAGCCCCTCTGTAAGCAAAAAAGAATCACAGTCTTCAGACCAGATCGATTCTATTTCACAGTCACTTATAAGTGCTGCTGTACAGGACTCTGCGCAGCAGAATTCTGGTGCTTCTGATAAAAACGACGCCTCTGATTCAAAGCCAAACCCATCCTCATTACAACCAATCCCAAAGACAAACACTGACAAATCAAGTTCTCTTTCACCTGATCCCCTCACCCCAAAGGTTTCTGTAGAAAATGCCTCTGGGCAAAGCCCACTTGTAGAGGAATCTTGGGTGTCATCCATTGATGTTCCATCACCCACAAAAGACATCAAAAGTGACATCCTAACGCATAGCCTTAGCTCTACATCATGTGAACCCAATCTACTGGTTTCCCAAAGTCACTCAAAACTCAGCCTAGCAGACCCATCTCAAGAGCCACCAAGACAAGCATATTTTCTCTGTGAACCTAAAACAGAATCAACAACTTCTGCTGAAACAGACTCACTTTTGTCAGTTACGGCACAGTGCCAAACGGAAGGTTTCATGCCAACATTGCATGGTTCCTCTAATGACACCTTTTTAACAAATGGGACTTTAGCTAATGTCAACACAGTGCCAATGCAGTCTACCTCAGTTGTCACATCTGTTGCTACAGAGCCTGGTCTGTCCAGCAAAAAGCCAGATGCTGATAATTCTGAAGTCTGCAAGCCATATTTAGCTGCAACCCTTGCAGATAGTGATATGTGCAGCCAGATTGATGTCAGCCAAGAATCAAAATTGTCTGTGCCTTGTGAGAATACGACTGAGGATAGTGATGGTACAAATGCAGTAAAGAAGAGTACTGCACTAGAATGTGGCTGCAGGGAAAAAGGCAATGAACAGACAGGACAAAGTAAGACAGAGATTACCGCAGATGAAAGTGTATTGTCGTCACAACAACAGTCCAAGCTGCCAAAGTCCAGCCAGTCTCGCTACCATTCGTCAACTGCCAACGTGCTGTCCAGCAGCAACCTCAGAGATGATACAAAGCTGCTGCTCGAGCAAATTTCAGCAAATAGCCAAAGCAGGAATGAGTCTACTAAGGAGTCGCCTGTCACCGATGATGAGAAAGAAGATGAAGCAGACAAAAATGCTAAAAGAGACAAAGAAAGAGAGATCGGTTCACTAAGCAGCAGCCAGTCAACTCAGGACCGTGACAGGTTGCTACAGAAACTCCAAAGCATGAGGAAGGAGAGAAAAGTTTACAGTCGCTTTGAGGTGGGTAAAAGTATTCCAACAGTATTTTCCAGACAGTAAGATGCTTGATTTTTTTACCTCTTTGACAAGAAATGTTATCTTTTTTCTTCTTCACAGATGGCCCCTTAACTGGGAAACTGAGAAGGATGAGAGAAAACGTTAGAGACTGAAATAGAGTTGAAACCCGGTATACTGACTAAGGCATGTACATGAACAGTAAAGCAAAATAGGGTAGGATTTTTATTTTTGAATCAACATCATGTTTCATCTGTGTGACGTACATGGACTGACTGTCGAGTATGTGCCTATGCATATGTATGTTTGCATAGATAACATGTTTTTACTGACATGGATGGGTGAAGTGCAATTGTTTTAGCTGTTTTGAGGTACCCTGTGTACTTACTTACCTTTTTACGACGGGGACATCCATTACATAATGTTAGCTCAAAATTCATGTTATTATTCTCAGCAAAAAACAACCAAAGTCCAGGTACAAAGTCAAGCTAATGCTATACATGTGAGCAACAGAAAGGGCAAGAACTGAACTTGTCAAGTATGGTCTGCCATCTAGTGGGTCTTCGTTGAACTCCAGTGCTCACTCCTTGTACATTGTTGCTTTCATAACTTATAACAAGAAGTTACCACATCGGTGACACTCTGGAAGAATGATACACTTCTACTTAACGGCCTCCATCAGACCACGGTGCTGTGTGAAAGCATGTTGTTTTTGCCCTGAATATGCACCAGTAGACACTGAGGAGGAGGAAGAGACAGAGACTTAAAGCTGCTTGCGATTAGAATTTGTCATGGAAATGATACCATTAGTGTGTATGTGACTTTATATCTATTCATGGTTGTCACTATTTACAATAGGTATTTAACAATATCAGTTACAGGAGGACTGTAACTGATGAAGACAACTGAATCGTGATGTATATTAGTGAACAGCGCACTACTAGAGACCATAGTATATATTTTTTCTTTTTTTTTTTTAACTGACTAACATATAAATGCAATAAAAGCATATTTGAGAAGCTCCAAACCATCGCCAAGTTACAAACAAAAAAATTCATCTGTTCACTCCTATGGAAACCTCTCATGCTGCCCTTATTTCAGTTGTTTTGTATGGACTTCATTTCATAATGTCTTAACTGCTTTTATTTGTACACATTTTCAGTCATATTCCTGTCATAACAACACAAAAAGAAGTAAATACCAGTTTACTTTCTACATTTTCCTTGAGGGACCTCAAAGCCTGACCATGGAGGAGTAAATGAATGAATGCTGGGTTTATTTTATAATTTAGAGGATTTTAGCTTTTTCTGTCCTCGGAAAAGTGCCTTTTGTATGATTTAGAAAATATGCATTTTCATAGCAACTCTGTCAAATGAAACAAACTAACAAAATGACACATTGTTTTTAAGACATTTGAAAGATAACAGATCTTTTAAACCACTTGATGAAAATAAAAACTTTTATAATGTCATTTTTCAGTCTTTGTGAATTTTTTTCAATTATAATTGCACATTTCCAGACATTATTTTGCATTTCCATTATTGTTTAACAAGAATATTAAATTAGTTCTTCAGATGCCATGATGTGCATCATAGCTTGGATTTTTGATAATGCCATAAAAAGAAATTTGGGACATTGTCCATCACATGTTAATATGAATGAACTGCATTGCTTTGTAAACACAAAAATGGTTAATAATAGCAAGAACAAGATGTGTTCAAGTTGGGCTTTTGGGAGCTTTTTTCAAATTTATTTTAAGATTATAGAATAACAATTTGAATTTGTTGAACTTTGTCCAACTTATAACTAAACATTTGACCTCACACTTAAATCGGGCTTCTCTTACAAAACTGCAAAAGTGACTAAGCTCACTCAGAGTGAAATGACCATCAAGTCACATGTTGCAGAGCGCTGCTTATGAAATCCACACTCCAGTACATAATAATGAACAGTGGGCCTCTTGTGTGTGCATTGAGCTGCCCCACAGTCACACTAATCTTTACTGGTTGCAGTTTTCATTCTTAGCAGTCTTGAATTTGTCAAGATTCACTATAAAAATACAATGACTTCAACCCTGAAGAGAATATACCACATCATAACATTTAGCTGGTACGCTTTTGTTGTGAAGAGCCTCGCTGCAAAGGATGGAGAACAGTTGCCACCTGGCATCTTTGTGTATGGGGGACCTTGGAAGTACCTCACGTTTTTGAATGTAGTGAGTATGATATGCTGCATGAAACCGGGACAAAATGGCACCTGGAGAAACTAATTTAACTTTCTGTTTTTCAGTTACTACAAATGTTTTTTTTTGGACTGGCCGCAGTGAATGATCTCCAGTGTGGGAAAAACAGTGAAACTCCTCTGAACAGATGTAAAGATGTCCTTTTCTCAGTTTTTGCCTTCCCCGTGGGCACGGTGAGATGCACACTTGGAATGTTTCTTACATTACACAAGAAATGAATATGCTTTACTTTACATCTGTGGTTTAGTTTGTTGTTCTGCTTTTCTGGACCATCTTTGCCTATGACAGAGAGTTAGTCTACCCGGCAACAATTGACGCCTTCTTCCCACCTTGGATAAACCATGCCATGGTCTGGAAATGTGTTTTGTTTTTAACACATCATACCAAATTGTATCATGAATTCAGTTTTAATGTATTCACTGTTCTATCAGCATACATTGGTCCTTCCTATTTTACTCGGAGAAGTTGTGGTGGAGCCACATGTCTACCCACAAACTACACATGCACTGGTTACTCTGGGTGGAGTGGGACTGGTTTACCTATTCTGGTAAGTGGCAAGTCAGCACATACGATAGGGGTATTCAAACCGCAGCTGTTTTTCTCAATGGCCCTTGGCACATTCTAAAAAAAATAATGGTAATTTTACAAGCGATACAAGAGCTCAAACTTACAAGCATTAAGTCAAAATATTTTAGAAGCATACAGTTGAAATATTAAAGATGCAGCTGGCATCAGCTTGTACAACTAAAAAGGGGAAAAAGTTATAATATGATGATGAGAATAAAGTCGTATTATAAGGGAAAAAACAGGAGTATAAAACTGACATTTGCAGAAAAAGAGAAATGAGCAACAAAGAAAACCATATCAGCAATACAATTTATCATCTATTGTGTAACACACAGCTTCAGGTGTCTGAGCATATATCTACAGCACATTGGTTGGTTTATGAAATCATGTCAACACTGCATTCTTTCATTTTTCACTGTACCCACAGTGGAAAACGTTTGTGCGCCCCAGACATACGTACACTTGGGTAAAACAACAACAACAAAGAACTATTTTGTGATTCCCACAGCTTTAATACACAGAAGACGTTATTCTTTGGCTCCACCATCTATGACCAATCCATAGGCACACGGTGGTGCTGTGTTACACAAAATATGCATCAATAAGTAGTTGTGGATACAGTATTGGCGTACCTCACATTTGAAACAAAATATTGTAAAGGAATCTGGTACATGCAGTGATGTTGAAATCTCTTTCTTCTGCAGGATTCTTTGGGTGTACTTCTCAGTCGGGATTTGGGTGTATCCCCTTCTTGGGCACTTCAGCAGTGTTGGTCTGGTGGTTTTTTTCTGTTTTAACATGTCAGTGGTGACATTGCTCTACCTTCTGGGACACAAACTCAACAACCGTATGTGGAAGAAAACCATAAATCCGCACTAGCAAATAAAGGTCATCAAGATTCCATTGCTTTTCATTTGCAAAAAAAAAAACTCTCAAGTCAAATGTAAAAAGAAAATACTTCCTGTTCTTTACAAAGACCATTGTAAAACAAGTTGCTAAACATCTGTCAACAAATGTTAGCATTGCTGTGTTAAACATTATAAGATAACCTGAGAAGTGTTATATCCTATTAAAGCAAGCGTTAGCGATATCCTGTGTCTATGCTTTGCTTTTTCACACAAATTGTTACTCCATGCAGTGGTGGATTTCACGTGTGGCATTTTAACCATTGAATACCAATGCAGGGTAATTCATGTGGGGGCATCTTTGGCCCGTCAGCATCATAATAAATAGGATAATGTATTCCCCATTCTGTCAATATCTCCACCAACAGCAGGTGTCCGTCATACACCCCTTAAGTCCCTGTAGCCTTTAAGATGGTGGAGATAATTTGGATCTGCATCCACCAGTCCAACTGAAAGGATCCTGGCCAGTAAGTGCAGATCTGCTTCACTGAGGTCTCCCTGTTGAAGCACAAACAGGCGATTCTTCATTCTCTCGTTGTTGTCATAAGCACTCACAGCATTTATCATGAGCACTATGATGAGTGCTGACCTTCTTGTTGTTGGCATAGGATTCGGGAACTTGTGATTTTTGAGTTTTTTCTCTCTATTAAAGATATAAAAAAAATCCCACATTAGACATGTCCTCGAATGGTTAAAACATAGTTTAATTTCCTTTCCGCATGATTATGTCAACCAGTTTGACTTCTATCATTTGCCATTCCACCAAACCAGTCCTATTTGTGTCCTCAAGAAAAATAAATACAATTATTTTATTTAATTAAATAATTAAGGGAAAATAATAAAATAAAATGGCACAGTGAAGAAAATCAACAATAAAATTAACTATAATATATTTTTTATTAAACATTTATGTTCTGAACATTGATCTGACTGCATTCATTCATGTTCTCGCTTATCCTAACGGGGGTTGCGGGTATGCTGGAGCCTATCCCAGCTGAATTTGGGCAGGCGGCAGAGTACACCCTGGACTGGTGGCCAGCCAATCACAGGGCACATATAGACAAACAACCATTCATACTCACATTCACATTCATACCTATGGACAATTTGGAGTGGCCAATTAACCTAGCATGTTTTTGGAATGTGGGAGGAAACCGGAGTACCCGGAGAAAACCCACACATTCACGAGAAGAACATGGAAACTCTGCACAGAGATCCCCAAGCGGGGAATCAAACCCAGGTCTTCTCGATCTCCTGACTGTATGGCCTCCGTGCCGACCACCCAACCGAGTGGTTATTAAATATAGCCATTAAATAGCCATTAAATATAATAATTATAACAAATTCTTCTGAAATGTATTGTCCCATCGATTTGGTGGAATGGCTCTGGTGGCTACATATGAAGTCTCATTGAAGACTGTTACTGTTTACTTGCCTCTTGGAGTCCATTCGAGAAGCACACAATGATGATGAGGAGGCCGACAACAATCTATGTGCGTCGAGCAAAAATACCAGTCAGTATCAGACGTACCAGATCTTATTCGAGAAGAACAAAGTAAGTGTTCATACTTACTCCAATAAGGTGCAACATCTCTGTTCCTCTTGGCTGTGTGCTGACTTGTCAAGTAACAAAGAAAGTAGCGTCTGCTCTCAGTGTGAACCAAACGCTAAAACTTGAGCTAAATGAGAGAACCTGCCGAACAGGATACCCCACATTTTCCAGTCATGTGACTGTGACAAAACCCATTTGACGCAATTGTCTGCGTCACTTGTCACTTGTTTTCCAGGAGTGTTTACCTTAATTGCAGCGAATAACCCACCTATAATTTCATGGCCTCATGAATGCAAATGTTGCACTGACATTTGCATGCCTTTTTATACCACACCTTTTTTCATACTTTTTATTTTTTAAAAATCTTCTGAAAGTAAATCAAAACAAATATTCATTCATTCATTCATTTTCTACCGCTTATCCTCACAAGGGTCGCGGGGGTGCTGGAGCCTATCCCAGCTGTCTTCGGGCCAGAGGCGGGGTACACCCTGAACTGGTGGCCAGCCAATCACAGGGCACATATAGACAAACAACCATTCACACTCACATTCATACCTATGGACAATTTGGAGTCGCCAATTAACCTAGCATGTTTTTGGAATGTGGGAGGAAACCGGAGTACCCGGAGAAAACCCACGTATGCACGGGGAGAACATGCAAACTCCACATGGTGGAATTGAACCCTGGTCTCCTAGCTGTGAGGTCTGCGCACACTAACCACTAGACCGCCGTGCCGCCCTGCGGGGGTGCTGGAGCCTATCCCAGCTGTCTTCGGGCGAGAGGCTAACAAATATTCACAGATTATAAATATTTTTGTTGGCCTTGAGAAAAAAATGTTCCCTCCATCTCTTGTATTGGATCCTGTTCCATTTTGTAGGCCTCCCTAATTCATTGTCTTGTAAGTGTGTAAACAGTAATTCACATGCTCAACTCAAAAGTATTATTCAAAAGTCTTAGGTCAACATTAGATTGTTTTAGCAATGGCGTAATAACAGAATATTCTTAACACTTCTTCCTCCTCCAGTGTGCAGTATTATATATAATACTTATGAATACTTATACTGTATTTGGGCTTGGTAACAGACTACTTCCTTGTTCATGGAGGATGACAAACAGAGGGTGGAGCCATTGTAATTCTTATGGGTGGGCAGTTGCAGTAGTATCATAGTGTCGCACAAAGCCTGTATCCTCACCTTTATCCAGATCTTCACTAGATGTATGACATGTGAGATCTCCAAAGATTTTTGGAACTTGGATTGCCTTTGTTGAGTAATGCTACTTTTTGTTTTATTGTATAAAAAGGATCATAAAGACGTTATAGTACAGTTACAAATGTAATCATAAAGTTCATGATTTTGCTGCTTGCTGAAGTTGTGGCTTTGCCTCATAATATGCTGTGACTATTAATCTTTACTTTTTAATGCTGTAATCAAATGGAGCCAGAACCACACCGTATCATTATTTTTGGTCAACAATTTGGTGACAATTACATAGTTTTTGCGGCAAAACGTCACGTCAGGGTTCTGGTTCAAAATAGTTATGGAACAACTTGTAATACAAATTTTAGGTAAGACATTTTACACTGTCACGCAAAACTACAGTGTTCATTTGTGGGCGTTATGCGTGTTTACTACGCAAGAGTGGAGTGTAGTACCATGCGCATGCGCACATCCCTCAGGCCACTGGAACAGTGTAGATACTTCTCGACATTTCCTCGCATCTTGAGCACGTCAGTCGCGGCACTACCGCGCGTGTACCTTCACATTAAAGGTAATCATCCATTTACGAGCAGCATCAAACACACTCATTCAAAAGAAAAAAATATATAATTTGAGATAGTGTGTATATTCAATAGTTTGTGTATTGTGTAAAAGTGGAATGCTTAAAGTCCATTGCCGTGTCTGGTTGCGACTCAAGGTACATGACGACTTTTATTTCCAAAGGTAAAACCGGCAGTAGAAAAACATGTCCAACTTGACGTAAACATGTAGCGCCAGCTCCATAGTAGTTGTTGACATATATAGCAAAAGTGTAGGATAGTGGAGGGGAGCGACTGTGGATATCTTCGAATGTTTTTGACAGCGACTGGCGGTGTGATTGGGACAACAAAGATCCGTCTCCATTCGTAAGATTTGCCGTGTGCTCCTTTTAACGCCTCGTTTTAAAATGCAACGATTTAATGTGCATTCTGAGTCCTTCAACTAAAAAAAGTATGCACGGGTGTCGAACGGATGAAGAAGATAGGGGCGATAGATGAAATGCCCATCTAAATTAACCGTACAATATATTTTGTTTCAGTTACTGTGTTCATTGTCCTTTCAAAGCCATACCATACCAAAAGCAGTTGTAAAATTCGAACATTTCTTCTAACGCTCACGCCATCGTGCCAAGTACGTCAAGGTAACCGTACTTCGATCATGCTTACGCTCACGCATCTGATCTGCTATCCTGTCGTTAGCCCGGGATTACTTCTGAATGAACGCTCCAAAAACGGACTACCACAAACATGTTTGAAATAATGACTATTAAATATAAATTTAGCTCTGAGCGAACTCGTTACTCGGTCAGCGCGCCGATAATAGCACTGACGGTTACCTTTAATTTGGAGCATAACCGGAAGTGTCATTTTAGCTGTGTTATATTGTATTGCTTTACAATCATAATTTCTACTGTATGCTTCTTTGCTAATCTGTGTACGTGTTACCCGCAGAGCCTAGAGTACTTACACATGTTTAAGATGCTAATGCAAAACACGCTTGTGTAGCTAACCACGCCCACGAACCCATTTTTCATTGGCGTAGCGTTATTGCTCTCTATAATTTAGCTCTAGCTCTATTTAGCTACCTTGCTTGGCAACCCTAGTAGAAATAGTTTTGTTTATCTAGTTATTTTCTGTGGAGTTTAACCTTAATGCTATCTTCCTGTGTCATCTTTTGCCCAGGCCCGGACTGGCTTATTTAGCCACACAGAAGGACTACAATGCTGTGTTGGGGCAATGCTTCCTATGGACAGCTGGGTTTGGGTGGCATTGATGAAGAGATAGTGGTTGAACCAAGGAAATGTGAGTTTTTCCATGGGAAGCAAGTGCGTGATGTGGGCTGTGGACGCAAGCACACTGTTTTCCTGGTGGATGATGGCACTGTCTACACTTGTGGCTGCAATGATCTGGGTCAGCTGGGTCACGAGAAGTCCAGGAAGAAACCAGGTTGGTGATTTTAAAAAGTTGATCTTAATGATGTTTGATGAATTGACTCATCCATTTAATGTCCTCCATCAGAACAGGTTGTGGCTCTTGATGCTCAGATCATAACAGCGGTGTCTTGTGGCGAATCGCATACACTTGCCTTGAATGACAGCGGGCAGGTTTTCTCATGGGGCCTGGGCTCAGATGGGCAGCTGGGCTTAAATAACTTTGAGGAATGTGTTCGTGTGCCTAGGTAAAGCTTCCTTGTATGCTAATATATGATGTACCAGCAGCAACTGCAATATAAGCATTCTGTCTCTGTAAATGGCAGAAACATCAAGACTTTGAGTGATGTTCAAATCGCTCAGGTAGCCTGTGGTTACTGGCACTCCATTGCACTTTCAAAAGGTGAGGATGGTTCATGCATTGTATACATTATATTCCTTTAAATGATAATTGTCATGACGAGATATGTGCATTTTTTTTCCACAGCGGGACAGGTTTTCTCCTGGGGTCAAAATCGATACGGACAACTTGGACTTGGAGCCAATGGACAAAGCGTTTCCACTCCCCAAATCATTCAGTCTCTGCAGGGTGTTCCTTTTGTTCAGCTATCAGCAGGTGGCGCTCACAGCTTCGCCCTTACTCTCTCAGGAGCAGTGTTTGGTTGGGGCCGGAACAAGTTTGGTCAGCTGGGCCTCAATGACAGCAATGGTGAGGAAGTTAATACATCTTTAAGACATGTCTTGGCACTCTCTGTATTTGTAGTTCACTATTAATAATATAGTAACATATCACACAGACATGACACAGCCTTTTTTTCTTCTCTCAGACCGATGTTTTCCAACCCTACTCAAGTCACTTAGATCGCAGAGAGTAATTTTCATCTCCTGTGGAGAAGATCACACAGCGGCTCTGACCAAGGTCAGTTATATATTGTTTACAGTAAGCAATATACTGCAGCAGTAGGGCAGACTGGATAATATAGGGTCTTCTGATGACACAACATGCTGAATTCTTGACTTGGTAGAAAAAACACAAGAATAATAATTATGTGAATAAGTTGTAGCTTTTCTAATGAAAAATGTTGTATTATGAGAATACTGTGAAGTTGTATTTTTTCAGGAAAAGGTATAGTATTACAGAGACATTCTATTTATTCATCAGGGAATATCAGTAAATATGTTTTGAAAAAACTACTGGCTGATGATGCACCAAACTCGACCAAATAGGTGATTTTGTGTATTTTATTTCTCAAGAGAAGACAAGAATGTCTGATGACAAACCGCACCTCTTGATATCTCTCCTTGATTAAGTCATGTAATTACATTTTTGTCTTCTAAAATTACGAGGGCTGTCTTTGACTAAGGATTTTACTAGTTGAATCCAATTCATTAATATTTTGTTCAAAGTAGACCAGTTGTCTGATGTTGTTTTTTTCCTTAAACAAATGGGCTTATTACTGCAAATTTCCCCACTGAAGGACGAATAAAGGCATATCTTATCTTACTAGGAAAGTGGGCACATCGCACATGATAAATGTGCACTGAAATAGGAACAACATGACTGGGAATACAGCTGGAATAGGTACAGATTCTGCAAAATCGAAAAAGTTTTCTGTGTGGGTTATTGACCACAACTCAATACAAAGGGTCAAAAAATGAGCATAATTCGTCTTAAGTCTTAAAATGTTGCTTTTATAACCACAATACTTTAGAATCACTGTGTGCAGATGAGTGAGATTATTCTCTCTGTCGACTACTTTTTATTATTCATATTTTAAAGATACATGTCAGATGCCAACTGTGCATAACTTGCTGAAAAATGTGTATGTGTCACCACACTGTAACCATGATGTTACTGATTGTAGCTTTGCAGGTATCTTGTCTATAAGAAAGTTGTGTTGCTTATTCTACAGGAGGGAGGTGTCTTTACATTTGGAGCAGGAGGATATGGCCAACTGGGACATAACTCTACAAACCATGAAATCAATCCAAGGAAAGTGTTTGAGCTTATGGGAAATGTCGTCACACAGATTGCGTGTGGAAGGTGAGACCTCTTTGTATATATTTTTTTTACCTGAAAAAAACGCCCAACAACTTATTTTTACAATTCAAGACAGCACACGTTGGCTTTCACACCCTCGTGCGAAAAGATGGACTCATTTGGACTTGGCGGTAATGGACAACTTGGAACCCGGTCTACCTGCAACAGAAAAAGCCCAGGCCCCGTCAAGGGCCCCTGGATACCCTCCAGTGGTCCTGATAATACATGTGAGTCTCAGTGATCTAGTTACAATAGCGATGTTGTGAGATTAGAATGTGACCATAAATTAGCCGAATCACTGTATAATCCACGGGGTTCAAAGCGTTAGAAGAGTAGCGTCTTATACATTGGAAATTACGATATACACACTAATGAGGATAAATGCAATAAAAGATGGATGGATGGATGACATCTCACGCTCAAAATGTTTTTGCGTCATTCTATCCTTTTTTATTTATAAAATGAATGTTACTTATTTACATAGTTTACCTTTGCAGGTATGCATCAGAGTGTTTGTGTGAAGAGGATTTATGCTGGAGGAGACCAAAGCTTTGCTCATTATTGTGCTACCAATGTAAGTTCAGTATTCAGCAACAACTTACATTTTTGCCCATGGAATGTGGCATGACAGGAGATGTGCTACTTTCTCTTCTGTTGTGTGTTGGTAGAACCTGCAAAACATTGACAATGTGTCGATACCAGACCCCCAGCCAAGAGTTTGCACCTTGAATGAGGAAACGATACGAAAATGGCTGGACCACTCACCAGGAAGACTCCCACAAGAAATCACCAAGTAAAGTCTTCTCGTCCTTACAACGTAGGCTGGCCGTGTATGAGGACAACATGGTGCAGTCATTCCATTATGGATACGTGGTTGTGAAAAGTCACACTGATTGCTCCCCTCTTGTGTTTCTCTCAGTGAGATTGACCTGGTATTTTCATCAGCAAGCTGCCTCAATGGATCCTTCTTATATACAAGGTAATTAGGTTGTGAAAGGAGGTTGGGTTTCTTTCACAGGTGGTCGAGGGAGATTACAACTCGTGCTTCATATGAGGAGTAGATGCAGCTTTGTGGTTTGTCTTCCGTTCTTTTATTATTTATTACAGTCATCAGCATTCATTAATTTTCAACTGCTTCCGTCAATCAAAAAATGACTTCAGTTCTATATGTCTTTTCGACTTGAGGTGATGTCATTTTCAATATTTGTTCAGTTCCGTGTTGTCTTTGACAAGTATGTTGGCTTTCCCCCAATCTTTTTCAGTCCATCCTCAGAAAACGACAAGGGGAAAAAGCGTTGTGTCAGGAAGTGCATTCGGCATAAAAACTATGGCAAAACTACTCATGTGGTTGACTTGCTTTGGCTGTCCAAAAAATAAAATCACATTTTTTTGTATTTTTGTATTTTTGACATCACAAAAAAACAAAACAAAACACACTATTTGAATACAGTAGAAACTTGGTTTTATGTTATTCATTCGTTCCAGATGGTTTGACTCTTAAGTTTCCAATAAGAAATCATGGAAATTCAATTAATGTGTTCCAGAAAGCCAAAAATGTTAACACAAAACATATTTATAGTTTCACAGTTATAGCTGTACATGCAGAAAACAATTCAAAATACATATAAATACTATATATAAATGATGAATGAAAGCAATAAATCAACATTTTATGTTACTTTTACTGAAGACTTGACTGTTGCCAAAGACATAATGTGATGATGTGAGCTCATCAAAACGAGGCAAATGTTTGGTGTACATTTTTGATCACTGAAAAACACCCTAACCATGGCAGATGATAACTGAGGTTCCACTGTCTTCTTCTTCCTCTTTGGGCTTTCCCCTTCAGGGGTCGCCACAGCAAATCAATCTCCTCCATCCAACCCATCTTCTGGATCTGTCTCTTTCACACCAGCTACCCTCATGTCCTCCTTCATTACATCCATAAACCTTCTCTTTGGTCTTCCTCTGCACCTCCTACCTGGCAGCATCCTTCTACCAATATATTCACTATCTCTCCTCCGGACATGTCCCAACCATCTCAGTCTGGCCTCCCTGACTCCCCTTGTACTCATTTTTTGATCCTATCCATCCTGGTCACTCCCAATGAAAACCTCAGCATCCTCACCTCTGCTACCCTCTAGTTCTACTTGATTATAAATGTCAATCTTTTCATTCACCATGTGTTCAGTATAAAGCAGAATCACATGAGGAAAAAGCGGTAGAAAATGAATGAATGAACATATTCTAGCATTTGCGCAAGTAGCCTTTTGAAACGGCCTCTATTCAGTCACACTGTAATTCTGCTTCTCCTTTTCTCAGTCATCCCGATCACTACTGTACCAGCAGTAAATGGTCAGGGACCGATATGAACATGGCCCGTCTCCTGTTCCACAGACTGATTACACAAGATCACCCTGAGATCTCCCAACAGGTCAGGCATCAATACATCATTTGTGGTAATTGGCACAGAGCTCGCAGACCTCTTGACTTTCTTCATCATTGTCAGATTGCTGCTAGTATGGAGAAGAACCTTATCCCCAGACTGAGCAACTCCCCTCCAGACATAGAAGCACTGAGACTCTACCTCACTCTTCCAGAATGCCCTCTCTTCAGTGATCCAAACAATTATGTGACAATCTCTATCCCGTTTGCAAAATCACTCCTCAGCCTGAAAGAAGCTCCTCTGAAGGTACTAGGTAAGAGGAAGGGCTACAGACATGAACGTTTTAGATATGATTGTACTAAGTGGTTCTGTTAAGCTCAGTTTGCCATAGTGCAGTTTGGAACGTTAAAAACATTCCTCTTAGTTGTGTTGGTCAGATGGTAATAGCTGTACAACTTAGCAGCCTGATACTGTGTTATTTTGTGTTACAAACAAAAGACATGCTTTTATAGAGAAAAGGTACACAAGTGTGTCTTTATTGACCAGTGAACTGTAGCAAACTGCACTGCTTGATGGACACAGGTTATTTCTTATATTTTGTTTGCCTCAGGAAAGTGGTGGTCTACATTCGAACCCCCAGTCTTCCAGCGGCTGGTAGAGCTGTACAAAGGGGTGGTGGTGTATCTGCTTCAGATGCACAAGGTGGGCATCCCATCGACAGAGCAGAGAATTTTCACCTGTTTCCTGGACACATCCCTCCGATTGATGGAAATCCTGCACTTGGTGAGAAATCTGTCAAAGTCTTTCTAATAGTCTACACCAGTTATTCTCAACTGGTGGTTCCACAACCTACTTTAGGGTTATGGACCTGTTTACATTGGGTTGGGCAGAAAAATTTGCTCATGGTATTTTTAATTAATTTATTTTTTATTTAATTAATTAATTATGCCCACAGTGAAGACTCCCATGTATGACAGGAAAGTGGACCGGGATCATTTTTGACTCTGAGCTCAATTTTATTCCACATATTAAAAATGTTACAAAAACAGGGTTTTATCATTTAAAGAATATAGCCAGAGTCCGCCCGTTCCTCTCTCAGGCAAATACAGAGATGCTGATGCATGCTTTTATTTCTAGTCGTATTGACTATTGCAATGCCCTGCTTTCTGGCCTTCCTAAAAGAAACATCACAAGTCTACAACTATTACAGAACTCAGCTGTGTCACCTGTGTGCTGACAAGGACCAGAAGGCAAGCTGTTCTAAAATCACTGCATTGGCTCCCTGTATGTTTCAGGATCGATTTTAAGGTTCTCTTAATAGTTTTTAAATGTCTTAGGGGTTGTGGGCCTTCTTATCTTTCTGAATTGCTTTTAAGTTATGAACCCTCGCTGGCCCTCAGGTCTTCCGACACCAGCCTATTATGTATTCCCAGAGTTAAAACATGAACACACGGTGAGGCACTTTCCAGTTTTATGGCCCCCGTTTGTGGAACAGACTGCCGGAGGACCTGAGGGCCGTAGAGACCGTTGAGATTTTTAAAAATATGCTCAAGACCCACCTATTTAATTTGGCTTTTAACTCGTGCTCTCTTTTTTTTAACCTTTGAACTTGACTTTTATATATTGGTTATTTTATACCCTATACCTATTGTTTTGGATCTTAACCAAATGTTTTTATATTTTTCCACATGCTTATTTTAGTTTTTATTAATGTTTTTATATATTTTACTTTTTATGTCATTTTGTCACCAAATATAGTAGACATAATATGAGAAAATGAAATATACACTCGTAATAACAAATATAGTAGAAATAATATGACAAAAATGTAATAATATTAAATAAAATAAGCCATATAAGACTAATGCATGTGTGTGTGTTGCTGTAAATGTGTCCCGGTGGTAGGGGAGCTGAGTGGATGGTGGACAGAACGTGATGTCAGGGGTTCAGAGTTGAGTTTTAGCTTGACTTGGGTTATGGCTGCAACACGAGCGGTGGACGAGTTGTTAGCGTGCAGACCACACAGCTAGGAGACTCGAGTGAGATTCCTCCCTCGGCCACCTCTGTGTGGAGTTTACATGTTCTCCGTGTGTGGGCTTCTCCGGTTTCCTCCCACATTCCAAAAACATGCTAGGTTAATTGGCGACTCCAAATTGTCCATAGGTATGAATGTGAGTGTGAATGGTTGTTTGTCTATATGTGCC
Organism: Doryrhamphus excisus; assembly: GCF_037039965.1. Classification (NCBI taxonomy): domain Eukaryota; kingdom Metazoa; phylum Chordata; class Actinopteri; order Syngnathiformes; family Syngnathidae; genus Doryrhamphus; species Doryrhamphus excisus. The sequence continues at coordinate 13,049,087 of NC_136376.1, read as the reverse complement.
CTGTGATTGGCTGGCGACTAGTCCAGGGTGTACCCCGCCTCTCGCCCGAACAGCTGGGATAGGCTCCAGCACCCCCGCGACCCTCGTGAGGATAAGCGGTAGAAAATGAATGAATGAAGGAATAATAGACTAAATAGCCACTAAACAGCATGATTTATGCCACAACATTTGAAGTGGTAAGGGATGACTGTATTTGAATAATTTTGGTTGAAAAATGTCTATAATTTGGCTCGCTTATCATTTAGGGTGGGTCTCACAGCCAAACCAGTTGAGAACCACTGGTCTACATTTCTCATGACTTATTGATCATCTCCACTTTCCTATCACCTCAGGTGAATGAGAGAGCTGGACACATTATACAGTATGATAAATTCTACATTCATGAATTGGATGACTTGATAGACATCAGAAATGACTATATCACTTGGATTCAGGGACAAATGTATCCAGGGGTGAGTATTTAAGCCTGTAGCCTCTTTTTATATGAAGTTAGGAAGCTGGTCAGAACTTGACTAATGTGGCTCGTTTATTGGTACCTCTGTCCTCAGGGTCACGACGGTGTAGTAACTTTGTGCAGGTACCCTTTTGTATTTGATGCACCAGCAAAGACAACTCTGCTCCAGACTGATGCTGTCTTACAAATGCAGGTACTGCCATTTTCATTTACAAACACTATCATGCTGCAAAATGGAAGCTAATGAGTATTTTCTGTGTGAATAGATGGCAGTGGATCAGGCTCAAATGCAAAACTTGAGTTCCATGTTTTTACCTGCTGTGGAATCTGTAAACCCCTGCCTCATCCTCATTGTCCGGAGGGAAAATATAGTAGGAGACACGATGGAAGTGCTCAGGAAATCCAAGAACGTTGACTACAAGAAGCCACTAAAGGTTTATCTTTTATCTATTGCACAAATGTAAGAGAACCCTGACAGTGTGAAACATGTTGTGGCTACAATTCTGGGCAGGTTATCTTTGTTGGAGAAGAGGCGGTTGATGCTGGAGGTGTGAGAAAAGAATTCTTTCTCCTGATCATGAAAGAGTTGTTGGACCCAAAGTACGGCATGTTCCGTTACCACGAAGAGTCCAGGCTCATCTGGTTCTCACGCAAGGTACAGATTGGATTTGTCTCTGTAATAGTAGACACTGATTTAAAAACACGGCTAATGGCGAGCCCACCAAATGTACAGCCCTCTTCTTCCACCTCAAAGAAAAAGGTTCAAACTTAAAAAACATTTTTTATGAACGTATTTAGTGACAGAAAGCAAGACAAACCCCAAACATGGTTGCTGTTGACACACATCAAAAAATAGGAACACTACTTGAAAAACAAACATTTTTGGCATTCAAATTCACTGTGGAAATATAAAATTAAGTTGGTCCAAGAGCCTTACCCGTTTTAAATGATACAATGTTGGTTGTCATGTGATATGTGATCGTTTATCTTTTCACAATACTTCCACACTTTGGATGATTTCTTTTGGTAGCCATTATGAGCCAATAAGCCAGTGGATGTTCATCATGATCACGATAATCATTGAAAGCGTTATAAGTAGTCATCTATAGTTACATATACAAACTGCCAGTAAATGAATGTTCCTTCCAGACTTTTGAGGACACTGACTTGTTCAACCTGATCGGAGTTATCTGTGGTCTCGCCATCTACAACCTCACCATTGTGGAGCTCAACTTTCCTGTGGCGCTTTACAAGAAACTTCTGAAGAGGAAACCCACGTTAGATGACCTGAAGGAGCTCATGCCAGATGTAGGGAGGTGAGGTCAAAAGAACATCATCTTATCGCTCCATGAAGCACATTTTAACATCAGTACAGTCTGATGTCCATCATCACCTCAAGATACATTTCAATGTGAGACTACTTTCACACTTAATAACAAATCTATATGCTTTTATCTAGGAGTCTCCAACTGTTACTGGACTACCCAGAGGATGACCTCGAGGAAACCTTCTGCTTGAACTTCACAGTTAGTACTATTAGTGCCAGGTATCTCTGTCCCTTCTTGCTGGGCTGACCCCCTGGAGGTTCTGGTGGGGGTTGTGGTGAGCTGTCTGGGGCGTGGGTGGGGTGGTGGTGGTCATCCCGGGGGCAGGCCGTCCCTCGGGGTGGTGGGTAGACGTGGTGCCGCATCCGGTGGGTGGTGGGCACCTGCTGCTACGGGGGGGGGGGGCGCCCGGTGGCGCTGGTTCCTCCACGGCCTCCCTTGCCTCTGGTGGTGGGCCGGGGGTTGCCCTGGGTGCTCTGGCTTGGTTACTGTGTGGGACCGTGGGGTGTGGGCATGGGGGGCTTGGGGTCGTGGGGGAGCCTCGACCAAGGGTTTGGGGGTGGGTCATCGGCGGCCCCTGCTATTTGCCGGTGTCTGGCTGGCCACCTCTGTCTTCGGTCTGGTGGCGGTCTTCCCACCTCCGGGGTGTCCTACTTGGCGTGTAGGTGGGTGGATGGGAGATGTGGTGGAGATGGGTCGGCGCTGGGGCGGAGGATGGGGCTGGGGGGGCATTCACTTTTTGTGGCTGTTGGGGTGTTGCTTTTCTTGTGGGCTCTACTGTGTGGTGTGTGTGTCTCTGTCCCTCCCTGGCACTTTTGGCTCACGTGCCTTGGGGGCGTGGTTGTGCTCTGCCTCATACGGGTCCCGGTTCTCCTGTGGTCTCTGTGGTGTTGCTCCCTGCTGCTGCAGTCCCTGCTGTTCTGGCCTCGGGGCGCGTGGTTTGTCCGCGGCTGGCACAATCTCTGGTGGGGCCCCCTGCATGGGGTGGCCGGAGGCCATCGCTGAGGGAGTTGGCGGGCCGGACTGGTTGCCATGATGGGCTGGGTGGGGCCTGTGGCTGGTCCTGTGGCCCACGGCTTGCTCCGGGCGGTGCTGTGCTGGTTTGCCCCGCTCGGTTGGTCGGTAGTGCGTGGTGGGCGTGTGTGGGCCCCGGTCCTCCCTGCTGCACCTCACATACAGCGGGGAAAATAAGTATTGAACACGTCAACATTTCTCTCAAAAAACATATTTCTAATCGAGCTATTGACATGAAATTTTCACCAGATGTCGGCATCAACCCAAGTAATGCACACATACAAAGAAATCCAAACATTTATGTCCATAAATTAAGTTGTGTAATAAAGTGAAATGGCACAGGGAATAAGTATTGAACACGCGTACTGAAATTTATTTAATACTTAGTGCAAAAACCTTTGTTGGTGATTACAGCCTCAAGACGCCTCCTGTATGGAGAAACCAGTCGAATACATTGCTCAGGTGTGATTTTGGCCCATTCATCCACACAAACTGCCTTCAAATCTTCAAGGTTCCGGGGGTCTCTTCTGTGAACCCGGATCTTCAGTTCTTTCCAAAGATTTTCAATTGGATTCAAGTCTGGTGATTGACTGGGCCATTCTAGCAGCTTTATTTTCTTTTTCTTCAACCAGTTGAGTGTTACCTTGGCTGTGTGCTTGGGATCGTTGTCTTGCTGATCCACCCTCTTTTCATCTTCAGCAGCCTGGCAGATGACAGCAGATTCTGATCAAGAATGTCTCGATACTTTTCTCCAGTCATTATTCCTTCAATGATATGAAGTCTACCAGTACCACATGCTGAAAAACAGCCCCACGCCATGATGCTCCCACCTCCAAACTTGACTGTTGGTATGGTGTTTTGGGGGTGATGTGCAGTGCCATTTTTCCTCCAAACATGTTGTGTCTTATGACATCCGAAGAGTTCAATTTTGGTCTCATCTGACCAGAGTATGTTCTCCCAGAATGTCATGGGTTTATCCAAATGTTGTGTCGCAAACTCCAAACGAGCTTCAACATGCTTCCTCTTCAAAAATGGAGTCTTGCGTGGTGTGCGTGCATGGAGGCCATGGCGGTTGAGTGCATTACTTATTGTTTTCTTTGAAACAACGGTACCTGCTGATTCCAGGTTTTTCTGAAGCTCTCCACGAGTGGTCCTGGGCTGTTGGAGAACCCTTCTGATGATTGTTTTGACTCCTCTGTCTGAAATCTTGCGAGGAGCACCTGGCCATGGCTGGTTTATGGTAATGCCGTGTTCTTTCCACTTCTGGATGATGGCCCCAATGGTACTCACTGGAACTTTCAGAAGTTTAGAAATGTGCCTGTAACCAATGCCTTCAGTGTGTTTTGCAACAATAAGGCTGCGTAGGTCTTTGGACAGCTCTTTGCTTTTACCCATCATGCAATGCTTCTTGTCTAACACCTTGCTGGTGAGAAACCTTTTTAAAAGGCATTAATCAGGACTAAACCAGCTGATATTACTTTGCACTAATAGGGGACAGGTTAACCTTCTAAATACTGACAAACTCCAGCTGCTTTCTTGGCTTTCCAGACCTTTTTACCCCTCCTTTTCTTCATGTGTTCAATACTTATTCCCTGTGCCATTGCACTTTATTACACATAACTTAATTTATGAGCATAAATGTTTGGATTCTTTGTATGTGTGCATTACTTGGGTTGATGCCGACATCTGGTGAAAATTTCATGTCAATAGCTTGATTAGAAATATGTTTTTTGAGAGAAATGTTGACGTGTTCAATACTTATTTTCCCCGCTGTACATGTATGACCTTGGGGGTGATCTGCAATTGGTTGTGCCGGGGGTGAGGGGTTTCCTTGCGGATGCCCCTTTGTTCTCTGCATTCCTCTGGCTTGGTCACCCTTCCTGGAGGTCTCGCTGGAACCAGTTGACACTTGTGCTTGCCCTAGGGGCGCGGTTGGCGCTACCTCCCTTGGTTTGTCCTGGGTCGCGTGCACCACCGTGCCCTTGAGGGGGCGTTCAGCGGTCTCCGGGCAGTGGGGTCCATGCTGCTGGTGGCCTGAAGTCTGGTGGTGGCTTAGGATTGCTGCGCTGTGGTGGCTGCTGCGGGCTGTGTGTTGGGATGGGGCGTGATCTAGCTCGTGGGGACGGGGGCCTGGGTGGCGTGTGGGGGGCATGCGCCTTGGAGTTGGGCCTGCTGGGGGGGGGGACGATGCTGTCCCGGGCGTTTGTGTGTCTGCTACCACTGGTCTCTATGCTCTGCTGCATCGCTTTCCGTACCCGGTCTTGTCTTAGGGCTCGTCGGGGATGGTTCTCCGGTACATGGGTGGTGCGCTGCTGGTTCTGGGGGCGGGGGGCATCCCGGTGGATGATGAGATCTGTTGGTGGCCTAGCGCTGGTCTTGACTCCTTGGCTCTGGTGCTTGGCCTTCCCGTGGCTTGGAGCTGTGGCACTTCCTCTCCGGGGGTGAGCTGCCCGGCGGGTGTCGGCCAGCGCCTTGCTGCTCGCCTGTGCACCCCCTCCGCTTGCTCATGTGCGGGCCTCCCCCCCTCGCCCACTCCTTTGTCTGCCTCACTGCTGTTGCCCCGACGCCGTGGTCGAGGGGGTTTGGGGTCTATCCCCTGGCCGGTCCGTGTCTCTCTGGGCTCGGGGCCTGGTTGTGGGTCCCCCGCCCTATAGTGCCCTGGACACCTCACCCGGGGACGTCCACGGTGTGTGCTTGCGTGTGTGCGTATTGAGTGGATGGGGCATACACACACGCATACGAGCACACTTACGCACACATATGAATATGCACACAGAAGTACACACCTCCATATAGGCACTCACAGCACATGGGTGCTTCTCTACACAATCTACCGTCTTATCCCTGATGTCTTTATGCTATTGGTATGCTATTATTACAGTAATAATGATGTCAAGCAGTGAGATTTAATTACTGTAACTGGCTGTAATTGTGTTTACTATCACGGTTCATGTCTTCATTGTTACTATTGCCACTGGTAAGTTGGACTATTTCATTTCACTGATATCATCTCCATTGTGACCCTTAGCCATCATTGACATTTAACTGATGCAGTCTTGTTTGTCACTCTTGTTGTCATGGGAATTGTTGTTGCTGCTGTTTTTGTCTCTCTCTCTCTACTGTTCCCCCCCACCCCCAGTTTCTCTTCTTCTTGTCTGTGTTTCTTATTGCTCCGGTCTGGCCGCTCCAAATTCGCATAACAAAAACATCAAATAACGGCAAATAAAATTTCATAGTACAGGGAAGTTGTAGCTTACACCTTTCCTGACACAGAGCAAATCTGTTTAGCATGTAAGGGCATTTAGATCAACAATACTATCTGCCCCAATGGCTGGACGGGAACGCTTCTGACGTCAACGTGTACGGATCAATATTTCAACTCATTCAGTCTCAGTCTTTTTTCAGTACCGGCCATTTCAATGATTTAGTGCAGACTTTGCTAGTACTCGTGATTATACAAAAACTGATTTTTGCTCATTTTATAGCCCAGGACTGAATTAAGTAATTTCATTCTGGGGGCCAGATGGAATGCTCTGGTGGGGCCCCAATGACCACCAGTTGAGGTTTACTACTCCAGAAATTGTTTTGATAAGCTGTCCATTGCAGTTTCTTTCTTGGACACTTCCATGACAGCATCTCTGAGTAATTTCACAGGGATTAGTGTTTAGTGTCTATATCAACAAAATTCCCTTTCTTTTCAGATCACTGAGGAAAACTATGGTGCCACGGAGGTCTTAGAACTTATACCTAATGGTGAAAACATCAATGTTAATAAATCAAACAGGTAATATTTTCTGCTTGTTTTGGCATTGGTGTGAAATAAATATTTATAACAATCTGATTTCTTCCTGAGTGCAACTATTGAGTTGCTGCTTTTACACATAGGGTGAGCAAAATAAGCATTTAATTTCCTGCTGATTTTGACAGAAAATGTAAATGTTAATGACTTATCAAAGATTTCATTATATACGTATGTATCACATCTTTTTTAGCCTTTTTCTAAAATGAAACATAACAGCGCATTAATACTTATTTCTCCTACTGTACTGTACACAATCACATATAAATTCTGTGATTTTACGTTTTTCTGTGCAGGCAAGACTTTGTCAGTGCGTACGTGGAGTACATATTCAACATCTCAGTGGCGCCGCTCTTTGAGTGCTTCTATGCAGGCTTCCACAAGGTGTGTGGAGGCAAAGTTCTAGAGCTGTTCCAGCCCAACGAACTACAGGGCATGGTGATTGGCAACACCAACTATGACTGGACTGAGCTTGAAAAGGTTTGGAAACATTTGTTCATATCTGGGTTTGGTATGGAAAATGTCATGTATTTCCCCCCCCCCCTCAAGAGCACTGAATACAAGGGAGAGTACTGGGCAGACCATCCCACCATTAGGATATTCTGGGACGTGTTCCACAACCTTCCTTTAGAAAAGAAGAAACAGTTCCTGTGTAAGTGTTGCTCTCTGTAGCAAGCCAGTATTTGGGCATGGTGGAGATGCACAACATGAAATGGATGTCATTTGTCTCCTCAGTGTTCCTGACAGGCAGCGATCGTATTCCCATTTTGGGTATGAAAAGCCTGAAACTGGTAATTCAGCCAACCGGTGGGGGAGAACATTACTTGCCCGTTGCCCACACCTGTTTCAACCTTCTGGACCTGCCCAAATACACCAGTGCCGAGTCACTCCGGGAGAAGCTTCTTCAAGCAATAGACCACTATCAAGGCTTCAATCTGGCGTGAGATCACTGGGAAAGGTCTGGACGTCCATGTCCAGACTGTCCACAGGCCTCCACATTCCCAAATGTATTGCTTTGCAGACTGAAGTGAGCCTGGTTGTAAGGAGTTCACAAGACACTAGATGTCATTAAGACTTAGCAACATAAACACTTTTGTGTTACTTTGGGATTATTTTTAAGCGTTTTATTAAACTCCCACAGCATTTGATGCCCTATTACAAGGGGGACTTACATTTGATATTTCAACAATGTACTTTGTCATGTTTGGATATGGCAACTACAAGGAAGCAACCTGCTGGTACATATAAGACTTCAACACACTAACATCACTGATTATCTTGAGCAAAAAAAAAAGCATCAGTGTTGGCCGAGTGACTTTCACTCCAAAATGCAGGAGCTAACAGCGTGCATGATGTGTGATAGAGACAGTATTAACCTTTTTACTTCACGTATGTTTGATAGTTGCGCTTTGGAGTGCATTATCTTGGCTGTGAATCTTAAAGTGGTCAAATAAAAGTGCTAGCCACTGACATGTCAGGAGACAGTAACTGCAGTATTTGAGTTACTTGGTGATCATTTATTTGTGGTCTTCAGAGACATGAAAGTGATCATTTTAATGGGGTAACTCATGATGGACCAGCTTGTAATGGGACCCACAAGAGGGACAGCGCTGGGCATCTCCCTCATGGAGCCAGAACCACACAATGGCAGTGTTGTCTTCCTCACCTGCAGATATTTTTATTAATCTGAAAAAAGTCATTCAATATACATACATATATTTTTTTTATGTGAAATATTACTTACAAAGACAGCCCACCAGCCTCTTATTTCCAATACAAGGCACAATGTGAGGGTCATCTTTGGTTCCAGCGTACTCTTTAGGCTTCAATATACTGTAGGGATCCTTTTAATGTATTTTCAACCAGATATGAGTACGAAAGAGGGCAGCTTATAACACTTTTCAAATGAATAGCATACTTTCCCCAGTTTGAGGGCTTGTAGGGCACGGCGTTCCAGTCCAGTCGCTTGTTCCTCATCGGTTGGTATTCCTGGGAATTAGATAAGAATGCATTTCAAGCAGATTTATTGTGCAATAGACAACGCTTCTGTGTCAAATGGAGTGTGACTTTGTTGTTGAACGCCACCTCTGCCAGGACACTGGCACCCAACCAAAGCACGCCTGCCCGAAGGAGGCCTACCCCAAGTTCAAATGACCTTCATGAGGGCACTATAGTTAGCAAAATTGAAACGTTGAGGGAAGTTGGTGGCAGAGATTACATCCAGGATTGTATGCAGTTGGCTTTATCAGAACACAGCATTTAAGCAGCAATCACTTGAAACCGCCCCGTCTTAAATGTTATGTTAGGTCTGTGTTCCTCGACTTTTACCTTTCACGGTGGTCATGGAACGCTGTAACAACACTCGACTCCTTAACTGCAACGTCGTTGAACAAATTCGGTAGAGAAGTCGGCTCGCCATGCCCGTCTTTACGTTCAGATACCGAGAATTAAGTGACAAACGCGACAGCTGAACTCCAGGGGACAGAGATGCGCGAGTAATGAACGAGTCGTTCAAAACTCATGATCGTGTAACGGAATCGGGACTCACGGGAACTCGTCTCTTAGCTTGTTAACCCTGATACAGCCAGCTAAATTAAAAAAAGAAATTATGTGAATTGTGAATCAGCTACCGGATGTACCCGATTCCCAATTTGTTCCACATGGACGAGTTTGTGCACATGCGCACTGTGACGGAAAACTGGAGTGAATTAAGTACCCAATTCACTTCTTTGAGTGACTCATTACAATTCGAGTCAATAAAAGGAATTGAGTTTCTCATCACTATAGGGTGCCTCGACAAGAAGTGCGGTCGGGCCAATGGGGAGCAGAGCGACACAACTTGATTGACATTCATTTCAGCCAATGAAAGCAACGCTTCAAGGTGCGCACACGGAACGATTACAATGTCACATTTTTGAAGTTGCCACTCTGCTGCAAGACAAAGTAAAGGATAATAAAAGGGAAGTAAATGTAAAGAAAGATATTACAGAGAACAGGTGTCATGGAGCCAGATGCGGCCCGGGCTATAATTTTATATGGCCTGCGAAAGGTAAGTGTATGTGGTATGTGTATGCAGTCTAGGTATGTGTAAAAAATACACTTCACATTTTTACTTGTAAATGAATTTATTCTTTAAATTGGACAGAAACGTTGTACTGTGTGCAACAACGTTGTGATCACGAAACAAGATAGTCCAAGCATTTTTAGTTATCAAAAATAAATACTTGAACGTCTGCCTGTCACCTTCACATTCTCACTTCTCATTTCAAAACACGTTATCCATGGTTCGTTTAACTATACCGTAGTGACGTCATCAGTATGTATCTTGACCTCTAGTGGTGTTGTTTGAAAATAACGTGCCTAAACCACTGTTTCCAAACCCTTCTTAAGACTTTTTGTCAGCCAATTATTTATTCGTCAGCCACACTCATACGTTTTCTGGTTTGTTTAAACCACCATCTTGGATCAAGATGAAGACGAAATCTCATGATACTTGCACGTGAGTGCACCACATATTGTGGGAGAGATTTTAGAGCAACAGCGTTTGATTTTGTCAAATTTACTGCACTTGAGCAAATTTTCCTTCTCTTTCGGCTCTTCCCTTCATGGGTCACCACAACAAATCAATCTCCTCCATCCAACCCTGTCTTCTGCATCTGTCTCTTTGACACCAACTACCCTCGTGTCCTCCTTCACTACATCCATAAACCTCCTCTTTGGTCTTCCTCTACGCCTCCTACCTGGCAGCTCTAAACACAGTCTCCTTCTACTAATATATTCACTATATCTCCTCTGGACATTTTCGAACCATCTCTGGTCTGGCCTCTCTGACTTTATGTCCAAGGCCTCCAAGCCAAAGTAAAATGACTATTTTAGTAATCTTTTCTTTCAGCAAGTTTAGTCTAAACTAAAAGTCCTATGACTGGTGCTGTAGTTATTCCACTGTATCTGCTGTGAGATAATCAGGGTCACACAGTGGTCTCGCCCAGTCTGAGGTATCCTGGTGGTGCCTCCTGGAGGTGCTTCTCTGATTTATCATCCCTTATCTTGACAGCAGAAGTGTCTGCTTGCATGAAGAGCCCCACCCACATTTGTTCAGTGCACTCCCTTGCACACAGCAACCTTGTATGTGCTTTGTGTACGACTTGTGCCTTTTGAAGCTTCTATGGACATCATTTATTAATAGAAATTTGCCCAAACATCAGTTTGGAAATAACTGTCTGCAATGATTGGTATTACTTGTGGTATTACTGTTTACATTGGTGGTAAAAACTAAATATTACAAATGTGTAGCCTATAGATTACCTGTGTCTGTTTTTAAAATCTTCTATTACATGTATATAATTGTACTCCCCAGAAAGTGATAGAAGTACATACAGGATGTGGTCTAGTCAACTCCCACATAGTGTACATACAGATAGCTAAGGTCAAACGACATATTTGCAAATAGATGTTTGCCAATTTTCAACTCGCCTTTCAACTTTTTATTGATTATAAAAGCTAGAATTTGTAATGGTCATTTATTATTTTTTTTCAGGGCAACATAGCAGGTCAAAGCCCCCGTACCGCTCAATAGTGGAATTGCGCCTGTGAATACACGTTGCAGTGCAGCATTGGCAGTATAGCGAGACACAATATTTTTTGCACTCTTGTTTACAACATGCGCCGTCAACATACACAGTGTGACGAAACACAGATTTTTCTGGGTTTCACAGTGCCTTCTGTGGTCAAAGGTGGTAACTACATGTCATAATCGATAAATAAAAATGCCACCAATTCAATTTAACAGGCAGACTGTATCATAATAAAACAATAAAATTCTATAATTGAAAATTATAAAGAATTGTAAGTGAAACGATACACATTCAACGTATTAAATTGTGACGGTGGCAGTACCTATCAATTTTTACATGACATGCGGTTGCCAATTTCCCCCAGTAGGAGGCGGTGTAGAACACGGAAAAAAACATTGCCAATTTATAAGTGGAAATACAGTGCGAATGTGTTGTCCCGCTATTAGAGGTGTTGTATAGATACAAAACAGTGTCGTGTATACTCATTTATGTAAAAAGAATGTGTCTCGCTATATTGCCCAGGCTGCACTACAGCGTCTATTCACAGGCGCGATCCCACTACTGAGCGGTACGGGGGCTTTGACCTGCTCCGTTGCCGACCTGGGCCGGTGCACCCCTCCTTAGGCGACCTGGTAGTCCCGAGCTCCCTCGGGAGCACCATATCGGTACCGAACTTAGTGCGGACACCCGATCGACATAGTCCGCTGCAGCTCAGAACTCCTGAGCTCAAACGATCCGCCAGCCTAAGCCTCCCAGTAGCTTGGATTACAGGCGCGCGCCACCGCACCCGGCAATTCACTACACTTCCACTAATGCTTTTGTCTTGTATCATAGTGACGTCACCGGGTAGTATGGCGACCTCTTGTGGTTTTACAAAGTATTCCCCGTTGGAGGGTGTTACAGTCACCCAATGATAACATTATGTAGATACACACATTATACAGTCATCTGAGGAATATTTCTTTTGCAGAAAAACATACACTTTCATGTCTACGTTTAAAGCAGTAGCTCTCAATTACTTTCATGACAGAAATGTTTTTACCCTCCCTCCAGTTTGAAATTCTATTGAGAAACTGATTTTATTTTTTATAACGATTTATTTTGCGGTACTGTACAGCCTGAAGTTGAAAGCGAAACCAGGAAAATGTAAAAAAAAATGGAGAGCTGTGAAGAATAGAAATCAGTCCATTCTTTTGCAGTTAAAGTCTCGTTATATCGATATTCTCGGGAGTCGGAAAAAATACCGATATAACCGGACTATCCATATATCCGATCCTGCCCCGAACTGCATTAAAAGTGGGTGGATCTTTGATATGGCATGTAATTTTCTCCTTGAGTTCATGCATTGCGTATCTAGCATGCTTTTGTACTACAATAAATTTTGTACTACAGTAAATAAAAATAAACTTACGCCGTAGTGATAGGTTACCGGGACATAATTCACCCCGGAACTATCGATAGGGAAGGTGTTGCCACCCGGAGGGGTAGGCGCGGGGATGGGGGTTTTCCGCTTCCTGTTGTGGCTTTCATGTCTTTCATGCCTTTACGTAGCAAGAGAGTGCAAGTTAATGTTGGCAAGAAAAATAAAGTTTTCTCCCAAATTTGACACTCCGCTACCAGAGGGGAGAATACATTGGACTTGGTTTACACAAACATCAAGAAAGCACTCAAAGCAGTCCCCCGCCCCCACCTTGGCTCCTCAGACCATCTCTCTGTTATGCTAATTCCTGCATACCAGACCCTGCTCACCAGAGGAAAGCCTGCTGTGAAGAAGGTGAGGGTGTGGCCAGAGGGAGCTATGTCTGCACTGCAAGACTGTTTTGAGTGCACCGAATGGGACATGTTCAGAGAGGGTGCAGCAGAAAACCAGCAGACCAACCTGGGAAAGTATGCTGCATCTGTAACAGGCTACATATAGTAGCAGGCATGTATTTGTCCAGCTATGTGGGGCGGGTTGAGCATGACCTGTGAACCAGGAAGTGCGTGAATCGGTGTGTGTGCTGTGCTCTGGTGGTGGAGGTGTGAAAAATAAAGTTGACTGGAAGCAGCCGTTGGCCGTGTTCTTTTTGGTATTGAAATCCTTAAGCAAAGATTGATTTAAGCTGCTTTTGTATCGATATAAGCAGACCAAATTGGCTGGCGGGAGATGAAAAGGGCATCGTAGTAACCGGATTATCATAATAACCGGGTATCGTACTAACGGAACTAATTATATCATAAAAGACTAGAAATTTGCCGGGAAATGAAAATAGTATCGTAATAAGAAGTAATTCGTTATAACCGATATCGATATAACAAGACTTTACTGTATTTTAATGACAGACGCTTGATAATGGTCAACTTTCTTTTAATTCCAGCAACAGTTTTATGAGGAACGACCATGCAACATTTTGAAGAACACACCACAGCAAACAAAAACACCTACGTCCCTGAATGCACACCAGATGTCATACAATTTATGAGCTCATTTTCTGGTGACGGAGAAACTATTCAACATCGAACACACAGCAGGATTTTCTTCTTTGGTTGGGACGAATGATGAATGAGGCAAATTTATACCAAAAGTACTGAACACAATACCCTTCAAGGCACCTCCCCCATTGATGAGGAGAGAATCCCACTATAATGCAATAAAAATATAGATTATTTATTTTGACTTAAGTTACACCAGTACTGTAACTAATTGGACAAAACAATGACCTGGGAAGTCTTTCTTTGCTTTCATTATGGTCCTTTCAACCACCTTTTCAGCTACAACAGGGCGGAATAATACTGAATGCAAGAACGGAATTGTATTTTCTCAGTCACAGGATCCTTGGACGCAGAGTGTCGTCTATGAATAATCATCATAGAATTTAGGAGTGAGGTGCCCTTTAAATACATCACACAATGTATTACTTTGAGTCAGTTACCCTTCATTCTTTACAATAAACACAAAGACACACAATATAAATAAACTGTCCTTTGACCTATGACACCAACAAAAGAAAACTTGAGAAGCAAACATCACACACAACATATACTGCAAGGGAATTCTAGAGAGATACAATTGAAGAAATCAACAAGGTAACATGCAGCATCTGCCAGCCTCTCTAGTATGACATCCATATGTATGATATCCATAAGTACTAGTCACTACAGTGTTTCCCACAGGGCTGCCATCTATTTGTGGCAATAATGGGTTGGTGTGGGGTCTTTATGATGTAACTGTCTCATTTACATAATTGGCCTTGACACATTTGCATGTAATTATAATGGACGCTGTTGGAGAGAGACAAAAAGTGAGTGATACATGGACAACATAATGTTTAAAACTACTCATGAACTTTGTTGGTCGTTTACTCTAAATGTCACCAAAAAATCAGCGTGTCGGGATGAGGAAGGGGCAAATAACAGCTGCCTGTTGAGAATGATACATGCTTCCATTTCAGTGTCGCTGTTGTTTTTGTCTCTTGTTTCATTGATAATGCTTTTCGTCAAACAATAACATTTCATACTTTCTTCTGCGATCAGTAATGTGAGACGCGAATGTAAAACGCTGCCGCATCTTAACAAATCCACGAAATAGAAGACAAACTGCCGTGTTGAACTTGAACATACGTTTATACATTTAGCGCTCGAAACTTTAGAGTGCTATTGTGTATATAATAAGACTTTGGAGCCTAAGTCTCGTCACTAGATTTTTTTTCCAAAGAGTATCCCAGGAGGATTACTTGTTACTCGTTACAATGTTGTTAAGTCCGATCCCTCCTGCTACATCTTTTTCTCTGGCAGACTAGGTGCGTATGAGGTGTGTTAAAAAGCGAAATTACATCGACAGTCCCATTTGTCTGTTTATATGAGCACGTGCGATCAGCTAGCGCCAAATTGAGATGTAGCAGTCCATATGGGGAACACTGTACTACTTAAAGTAGTGAGCTAGTGATGTCTTTCAACAACAGAGGAACCTGTGTATAATGTATATACAGGATACAGTTGCAGCATTGACTTGTGTGAAGATGCAAACATTTACTCTGAGAAAAAAAAAACATCAATGTGACTTGGGGAGAACTGACGACAAGAAAAAGCTAGATCTTGGTCCTCATAGAGAGGTCAAAGGGCAGATTTGCTAAAATGTGGGCTTCCTAGTGTTGCGTTGTCAGCACTGTGACAAATGTTGATGGGTTATGGATGGATATGTAAGGCACTACAGTCTCATTTGGAGCGTCTCTACATCCTTCTGACATCCAACAAATCGATCATGGGAAGAACAGGAGGAATTCCTTCCATGTTTCAAGTGGACATATACATCCTCTGTAAGTCCTTGGATTCATTCATAGAGAGGCATGCATGAAAGACCAGGTAACAATCAATATTGTGGTTACAATTGACGTTTTTTGTTGCTCTCCCAGCAGTGCAGAGGGACGGGAATGATTTGCCATGCTTAAAGTCGAGTAAAAGGGCCCACGTGAAGCAGCCCTCTCAGTTTGGGTGAGGAACAAGCGTTACTGGTGAACAGGGAAGACGGAGAGGATGAATAAGGCGACGATGACGAGGAGTCACCACTATTGTTTAGAGTGAAGACGCTGGAAATGGCTACATCCACGATGCCTTGACACAGCTCAGGGTACAGCTTCCTAGAGGAGCGGCATGAAGACAAAAACAGTCAGTGAGCTGCCACAACGCAGCATAACCTTCATAATGACTCCATGGAGTTTAGAGCTGAAGAAGCAGACACCAAAAGAAAGCAAACAAAGGCTACAGAATATCGAACTGAAATGTCGCTACTGACTGTGCGCAGGCTGGTGCTCCGTTGATCTCAATGAGCCATACTTTGAACTTCTCGTCCACCATGAAGTCAAAGCCAAACAGCTGGAAACTCTGGTAGGACAGATGTTTGGTGCTGATGGCTGGTTCAATGCATGCCAGGCAGCTCCTGCAAAAAGCAACAATCGAGAAAAATACCACTGAAAATGATAACAGTAACAAACATCAACTGTCAGATCAAGACTGTTCACACTCCACACTGTGCTGCCTGAACAGCATGAGAACAATTGATGCAGTTTGTCGAAAATATGACATACAATGAAGCTTTATAGTTTTGCTATTAGCGATACATTCTTCACCCATTCATTTGATGCCGACTTTCACTTTAATGACACGTGAAACCCAAAATTGATTGACTCCTCTGTGCAAACATCAAATGACCTAACAATTTGTGTCATGAAAAGCCTCCAGCGCTTTCCACTCAATGTGGAAAGAGGAGATGCAAAGATGTTCGACTGCACAAAAATTGCAACAAGAAGGGAACCTTAGTCCGAATCATGCGGTTTTCGTACTTGTGTATGGCCTGTTATTAGTCAAAACAGATGCACATTTGAACAAATATTACACATTATTTGTCTAAATTAAGCATTTCAAGCATAAAAAGGGCTAAATGAATAAAAATCCAAAAATAAAACATTCAAAAGAAGCATTCAAAGACACGCACCAGACTTCATCGGAACAACAGACTCTTATTACAGGTTTGAAGTATTTCTCAAACCCTAATAAAAACATTCATTCATTCATTCATTTTCTACGGACGACATAATCCACGCTAAGCTAAAACTCAACTCTGAACGTCACTTCCTGTGATTAATCCAAACAAAAATCTTCAGAGTAATTGACAAATAAAAGAAGAGTTAGCTGCAGCCCTGGCAAAGAAAGCTACCTACTTGATGATTTGCTTGATCTGAGGTAATATGGTGGTTTCCAGGGTGACATTGTGAGTGTTGAGAAGGTACAGACGGAACTCATCGAAGAACATCTCGTTGCCTTCCTCATAGCGGCCGTAGTTCTGGGAGTGCTCCTTCTGGATGCAGTGGTTGGTTAGGTGGCTGGTCATATCCTGGAGGTCTGAGCTGTTGTACGGCTCTGAGGATGTCCGCAGCACACCTTCTCGGTATAAATAGATGTTGTAATGATGATCCACAAGGACCCAGCTCCTGGCAATAGCATATTATACACAATTGGTGCGCTTTACTCAAATATAAAAGTCATTGTTTTTCTGCAAGGCATGAATGACTCACCTGATGTCAAACTTACGATGTCCAGGTTCCAGAAGTAGAGGTTTCTCCAAGTACTTTTGAATGACATGAACTTGTCCCTGATTGTCAATGTACTCCAGCAGGTGGTTAGCATCATGCGATATCACAATACCAGCACCTGTTTGAAGAAAATATGGAATTGTAGACTGGTCGGTCACATCCTCAATGGAAGATCAAGGGAAGTATACCATATATGGATGTGATGGGATGTATATGTAGCATGAAAGTTTTTTTTATTGCTGTTTTATAACCAATAATAGTAACCCCAGTTATTCTACCTTTAGCTCCAGCTGATGACTTGGCAATCCACACTGTCCCCTCCCCGCTTTCTTTCTTGGAGTGATAGGAAGCCAAGAAAACTTCTCGTTCATCGGTCTTGGGATTGCTCTTCAGATGGCTGAGGCCGTTTGTGGCAGGAGCCACAGGAGTGTTGAGGATGGTGGGATAGATGATGTAAGATTCCGGAAACCAGTTGGAGGAGTCAGAGAGTTCTGGGCTAGTCTTTATAAGCCTGGTGATTTAAAGGTGGTTGAGACTTTTGAGCTGACACAATTTGCATAATTGAGTAGAAGAAGAACCTTTAAAAGAGACATGAGGGAAAATATGAGCTGATACCCACTTGACCAAGGATGCCTTCCTGCAAAGCTTGTCTGCCCCCCTGTAGTAATTCACCAGCTGCACCAGTCCTGGTTCATGACCTGTAAAAAATATTTCACAACAACCACTTGTACTAGTTAACATTTTGTACACAAAACCTCATCATTTAAATGTCGCAAGGGCGAGACGCTCTGCAGTCACTGCAGCTGTTTCAGCCGGAGTGGGTGAGTGGACACATGGTTTCTCTATGTTAAATAGAAGAAAAAAACATACTGTACCCAAACGTCCAAAGGGAAGCCTGTTCCTTTCACCAAGCATTAGATTGAATCTGGGGTTGTCTCTTTTCAGCCTCTTCCACTGCCCAGTAGACAAGAGGATTTTGGAAACTTCTGCATAAACGGTGCTGTTGTCGTCCCGGGTGACAAAAGTGTACATCTGCGTGGCCATTGTCCCACGGCGAATGGAATAGCGAGATAAGAATGGACTTCAAACTACTTTGTTGCTAGTGAGTTTCTTGTCTGGTTGGTAGAGCAGCACACAGTGTCCAATGTTATCTCCCCTGATCTGACCATGGTGTTGATAAGACGGTCATATCCAGTCCAAATATTCACTTCACATCCGAATTCGAGAAAAAGCAGTCATGTCGTCATTATGTTTTAGCAATCAAGGGTCAGAAATGGCTTATTATCTCAAAGCCATCGACCCAGCAGGGTGTGACTGGGACCCCGAGACTTGTCCGGTATGGGCCGACAAACTGTCCGCATCCGGTGTCTGGCTCAAAACGACCATGAGTAATTGTCTGAGTTCTGAGTTAATTCGCGATACAAAATTATTCTGCAAAATGTATTAAAACTAAACTTGACTAGCGAGTTATGCATGGACTACCAAAAACATAATGTTTATCTACTAACATGCGTTTCCATTTTCCTGAAGCGCAGCTGCTGTCTTCCATGAGCGAGAGCTTAATTCGCCATGCGTTGTGGTTAGTGTAGTTTTTCACGTGGGTATAGTCAGGATAATATGTATTGTTTGTTTTGTCAAATGTGACATGCACACTTAATACACGTTGTAATATACTTCACACAAACCTGACATGTATTTTTTATGATATTCGTGGTTGCCTAATTGGTACCAAGTTGACTTTTAACATCACACGGACTGTAATTCCCAGAATGCAAAGGGGACTAAATATGCATTAAACATGATAGCTTACGCAGTCGGGCCACCAGATGGCACTGCAGATTTCACTACGTGTTGGGTGTCATATGATCGAAACATACGTTTACCAGCGCTTTGGTAAGTTTGTATTGAGGCTGTATATTCACTTAACATTTATAAAATGCAAATCAAGCATGGTTATACCTGATACGATGTTTACATTGCTGGCAAGAGTTGAACCCCACCGAGGTTTGAGCCACGTTCCAATATTGTGGTTAACTTACTTGATTCCTGCTTAGTTCGATGTTGGATATAAAGTTTGTTCGCTATTTTACCTAATCAAATATAGTTACTTATATACTGGATTTCTAAACGGAATTATTTTTGTCAGTAATTAGTGAAGACTCTTTACTGCAAATGTTGAAAGACCGACACGGAACGCGACCGGAAGTTGTGCAGTGGTGGAGGAAGTAAGTAGTGGCGGCGGGAAGCAAGAAGTTTGGCAAACGTAAGCGCATTAATGTTTCCAAGTGTACGTTTCAAATGAGCCGTAGACTCGGTTTTAGTTAATATTTCGTCATAAAGTCGTGAGTTTAAAGCAGTACTTATGGGAGCTTTGTGTTGGCTGCCTGTCAGGTGTTTTTTTCGATTTACGTTGTGAAGAGACTGTGAGAGATGGTTTGATTTTCATGGTCTTATTGTGCTACACTGTCGCATACGGATTAGTATTGTGTAAGACAGTTATGGACCTTAAAGCAGATTTTTCATTCTGTGTAGAGGAGTGTAACTGTATGCCATAATTGCGGATGAGATCATATAAACTACTTAGCAATATTGTAAACAGCTTTAATGATTTTTCCAATACGAAGCAACACCAATAAAACGTGCTTATGGCATACAGAGATATTGAAGGATGCAGGGCCCTTCTTTGATACTTTTGGCGCTCACATGGATAAAAATGCAATTTACATCAAAGCACTGACATCGAAACACATTGGTGTTGGTGACAAAGCAAATGAGTGGACTATAGAAATAATATATATATATATATATATATATAATCAAAAGTATATATTGTTGAGTGCCAAAGACAAGCTGCGGGGAAAAATGGCCCGCAAGCATCACTTTTGTACAGACCCAGTTTCCAGTGTTTCTTTTTAGGAACAAATTTTAGTGCAATAGTAATAATCTAAGGGTGGGCGAACTTTGCATTGAGTTAATAAAATTGGCTGGGGGGCTAGACTTTCTATGATACACACACACTAGCTTGAACTTATACTTCTACCAGTCCACCTGGAACTGTTTGTCTTATTTTATCTATGAAAGTGACATACAATAGTCTACAGTATATGTGCTTGTGTCCCTGTCGTCAGGAGAACATCACACCACATCAAATAACAACTTTGAAGAGCGTGTGAACGTCCCACCTTTTTGACAGGGCAGTGGGTAAGTTAAGTTGTGTGTCACATATTTACTTGTGTTTGTTTTTGGC
Organism: Doryrhamphus excisus; assembly: GCF_037039965.1. Taxonomy (NCBI): domain Eukaryota; kingdom Metazoa; phylum Chordata; class Actinopteri; order Syngnathiformes; family Syngnathidae; genus Doryrhamphus; species Doryrhamphus excisus. Next base: position 13,028,606 of record NC_136376.1, on the reverse strand, counting down.
ACCATGGGTGACATGGTTGTCTGGATCGCTGCATGTGAAAGGCTGCTTAAACCATGAAAAGGTTCTCTCATATTGACTGACTACCTTTTGGGGACTTGAACCTTGTAAGCTCTGGCTTCTACTTGGTACAGTCGCTACCCATGACTGCACTGTATTTGTTTATCAAGTATATGCCTGACACCAGGAATACTTGCTGTTTGTTCCTTGTTTTTGATGTGTACCGAGTGGAACATTGGTACGCGTCTATAGGGAATCGAATGTTCCGTACTGGTTGGTAAAATCTGGTTGCAAATAGATGTACTGTTACACCCTTTCCGTGTATTGTTCATTGTCATTGATACTTTTACAGTATGTGTTTGTAAAATCATTGCATTATAGCCACAGGTAATGAAGGGTTTTGCTGAAGTGATGCATTTTTAATGACATTTGCCCCCACTTCTTCACCAGGCTGGAACAGCCCAGGCATGAGTGGCGCACACCTGGATGAATGGCAGAGGAGGTCCTTTGACATTTCGTCTGGCAACTGTACACCTGAACAGACGGCTGATGCTTACCGGGCCCACATCCTCTCCATTCAGTATGCATGGGCAAGTTCCCACCTCTCAGATGCCGCCATGAGCAGCCTGTTCAGGACCTATTCAGAGCGCTATGCTGCAGTGCTGGACTCTGATGACCCCCGCACAGGGCTTAACAACTATGCGGAGAGCGCGCTGCATCTGGCTCGTAATCAGAAAAACCACAGTACCAAATGGGAGTCGTCCCTCACCAAGGAGAGCGTGCTGGAGTTGCCCTGCGTGCAGAAGATGATTCAAGCAGGGGGAGGGGGGGGAAGCTCCCTAGTGGCCATAGCAGATGTTGGCATATCTGTTGGACAAGAGAGCAGCAGCGGGACCAGTTCCTTGCCTGCTTCTTCTTTTGCTGCAGGCAGGTCAGAGGGCACCTCCCGCAGACTAATTTGGCCACCACAGCCTAAAGTCGAGGTTAATAATACAGCCAGTGTTGCTGTGCATAGGCCAGAACCATCTGAGGGAATATCGGATAATTTCTACTCATCTTCCCATCCAAGTTCCAAAGGTCAGCCTTTGTTTAGGCATCCTTCCTCAGGTCCTCAGAGCAATACGGGCCCTGCAGGCAGCAGCTATCAACCCTGCTTTTTCCCTAACTCCAATCCACCTAAGCGGAAGAATTTTTACAACACCGATGCGGCTGATAATGGCAGGGGGGCACAAGCAGTGGCTGACCAAAGACCTGGAAGTACCTTCAAATCTGCCCGTGAGCAGCTAGTTGTGAATCAACATAGGAAAAATTCCCATCAACCACAAAGAGGAGTGACTTCCACCATGGCAGCAACCGTGAAGAAATCTCTGGGCGCTCAAAGACCTCGAGGGGCTTTTTCTAAATTTGTGTCACCTATGCCGCGACAGGAAGAGGATGATGGTGGAGCGAGAGCCAACTCAAACCAGGAACCTCAGATTTTGGATGAACGTCTTAAAAACTTTGAGCCAAAGATAGTGGAGTTGATCATGAGTGAGATTATGGACCACGGGCCTCCTGTGGTGTGGGAAGACATAGCAGGCCTGGAGTTTGCGAAGACCACCATAAAGGAGATAGTTGTTTGGCCCATGTTGCGACCTGACATCTTTACAGGCCTCAGGGGTCCACCTAAGGGTATCCTGTTGTTTGGACCCCCGGGGACCGGGAAGACGTTGATCGGCAAATGCATCGCTTGCCAGTCAGGTGCCACCTTCTTCAGCATCAGTGCGTCGTCGCTCACATCCAAGTGGGTGGGTGAGGGGGAAAAAATGGTGCGAGCGCTGTTCGCCATCGCCCGCTGTCACCAGCCTGCTGTGATTTTCATTGACGAGATTGACTCGCTGTTGTCCCAGCGCACAGATGGGGAGCATGACTCATCACGCAGGATCAAGACGGAGTTTCTGGTTCAGCTGGATGGTGCCGCCACAGCCGCCGAGGACCGCATCCTGGTGGTGGGGGCAACCAACCGACCCCAAGAGATAGATGAGGCAGCCCGCCGACGCCTGGCAAAGAGGCTGTACATCCCCCTTCCCGAATGCTCCGCCCGGCAGCAGATAGTCACCAACCTCATGGCTCGAGAGAAGAATTGTCTGAGAATGGAGGAGCTGGAAAGCATTGTGTCAGCCACAGAGGGCTTCTCTGGGGCTGACATGACTCAGCTGTGTCGGGAGGCGGCTCTGGGGCCCATTCGCAACATTCAGCTACATGACATAGCGACCATAACACCAGACCAGGTCAGGCCAATCCTCTATGCTGACTTCCAAGATGCTCTGAAGACTGTGCGGCCAAGTGTGTCGTCAAAGGACTTGGAGCTTTACAAGGACTGGAATAAGACATTTGGATGTGGTCGGTGATGGCTTTATGAAGTGTTACATTTTCTTTCTGTGGTACTTCAAACTAATATTGTTGAGTTCAAGTGTTTCTGGAATGAAATCAAATGTTTCCAGCCGAGACGTGTGAATTGATTGGTTTCTTTTATCTGGTGAGCCAATTGTTCAGCAAGTTTATCTGCAGTGTAGTGTGTCAAGGGATACATGTGCCAAGTAACATGCTCCACAAGCTGTGTTAATCATGTCCACGGAAATTGGGTAACTGAGTATCCTAAAAACCGGCCTATTGCATTCCTCTCTTCCTGTTCTTGATGAAGACAGCAGTGGACAAAACAGGAAAACCAGTTACTGCAACACATCCTCGTGAGCAAATGTTCCAGAGTGTCTCCAGCGGAACTGTTAAATGGGGAAGTTAGTTGGATTTATTTAGATAATTAAATAACAGGGTGAAACTATGCTTTTATTGCCTGCTAAAATAATGAAAGAGAAAGGCATACAAAAAAGGTGCCATATAAGACCTTTTTTGTTTGTTTTTTTCTGGTGCCGAGCCAGGCTGTGTTAGCATATGTCCACTATGAAATAAGCTTGCATAGTGATGGCATGTTGTGTTAGCCTACATCTCTCCCATCTCTCCTAACCAACATGTAATCAGCACGGGGACAGTAAATTCTTAGGATGTATTATTAAATCAGTTGTCCTTCCCTCATTTACCAGATTTGACAACAAATGAGTCAGCCGCAGCCCCGTCTAACCATCACCTTACCCTTCCCTCTCCCAGTGAAGAAGGTGAGCAACACTGTGTTCAATGACATGCCTCTTTGCCTCTAGTATCATTGCAGGGAGTTTGTGGGGATTACAAAAAAATGAAAAAATACTTTTGTGGTGATAGAAATGCTAATTAGTTTTCCACATAATTCCTTTTCAATCATATTTTCATGTTGGCAAAACATGGAATTTGAAATTTTACAGTTAAAATGACCGACTGTAAAAGATGGCCTTCAGTACATTTCTTCTATTCTGTGCAGATAACGGCTGCCAATCCTAAGAAAGTGATGATGACCACAGTTTGATGAAGGGGTTGGAGCTTAGAGCCACACTGGCCACACGCATGCCACTCGGGAAGGGGACAATTATCGAGTGCACACACATGAAATGAAATTGTCATGCAATATTAATGAAATGATCTTTGCAAATCTGGAAGACCATGAAAAAAGACTTTCATTTATTTTTCATCTTTTTGTCAAGTCCCTCATAAATATTTCAGACTTGTATGGCTGGCCGCTGTGTTTAAACTTTGTTGGTTTAGCCAGCAGCCAAAGTGGTCACACAACCCCCCAGTGGGCATCGCTGGGACTCCACACAGCTGGACTGGGACAGATGCACAGAATTCCTCTGGCACCACCCGGGATCCACTGAGTATGGACTCCAAATGTGACATATGGTGTTAGCTTGTTTCTTAATTTCTGCTGTGACCGTGCTGCAGTCACAAGCATAAACATACCAATAAGACACATCACAAGATTATATTTGAATATTACAAGAATCTTGTTTCAGCAACTATTTGTATAATAGTAACAAAATAGCACTCACACATATAAACATGATAATTGTTACATTGAGCCCTTGTTTACTGCAGTTAATGAGTTCTTGACCCAATGAGTGAATTTCCATGAAGTGGAAATCGTTGTTTATAAATCGAGCATAGAAAACCCGTTTACTACCTTCTAAATGGGGGTTTTAACATTACTAGAGCCCTGATCAATTCTTGTGCTTGTGTGTCTCATCAAACATTACAGTACAAGCAGTGCAGTGCAATATTAACAGTATTATACTCTGAATGTGTCTGAATGCCATATTTGTGTTTTGGTTTATCTAGCCATTTTTTATGCTTGAAAATGTTTAATTTGGGGGGAAATACGTTAGATTTGCTTATATTTCCTACTAAAAGGCCGCATTCAACCACAAAACATCTTATTTATTAATATATAAATATGGATATATTTAGTATATTAATAATGTATGTAATGTTAATACATAAAAAACATAACATAGTGAAGCCATGAAATTCAAAGTGTGACTGCTATGACTTACTATTACTACTTACGACTTACTTACTGTTGCTATGACTGCTATTCATTGGCTGGGAACAATACGCAGGAGTAGAATTTACTGCATTGCAAGCAAATTCAACCGTTTTCATCCCATCACGTAGGTCACATTATACGGTATGTTGTTATTCCCTAATTTTAACAATATTAAGATAATAGCTAACTAGTCACATACTCAGTGGTTCCCAACCACTGTGCCACGGTACATTTGTATGCAGTTAGACATCATCATCATCTGTGCCATGGGAAATTGTTCAATTTCACCTAATTGGTGAGAAAATTCACATTTATTGACTGCAAATACTTTGTCATTGTTCATCCATGTAACTATGCCAGCGACAGAACAACAAAACGGTCCTCCACTAGATGGCAGAAAGTACACAACTAACCACTTGTTGCAAGTCATACAACACGATACGTCCTGGCAAGGTAGGAGATAGATATGTGCCTTGTGGTGTAAAATATGTAGCCTGCAAGGTACTAACTCATTAAAGGCAAGAGTTTTTGGCCAAATGCTTTGTGACCCTCAAAGACAACCGTAGTCAGGTATACAGTCCTCAGGGAACTACTGACCTGTAAGCTAGTGAACAACACTTTTGACTTATGAGTAAAGGGCATATAAATACAGTGACTTAAACCTGAAACCTTTTTTTTTTACTGAATAGTCTACTTTGCGTGTAGGGCACAAATGTGTCATCCTGTCAGAGTTTGCAGTGTCGACATTAATGTCTTCTGTCCCTTTCCATTAATGGCACAATGCCGTGTGAGTGAAACCCCCAAACAAGCGTGTTTACACTGTATGATCCTGCAACGTGTGGATTTGCTGAAGTCTGATGATTAAAGCAGATGTAAGGAATATATCTGGAAAGTATATGGTGTAATTGTTACAATAGTAAATACCAATGCACAGTTGTAGAGGTGTTAAATAACAAAATATGATTGGTACGAGGAAAAGGGATCCATGGATGCTCTGTGAGGATCAGATAAAAATGTTCAATTTCATGATTTTGCACCAAATTGAATTACTTTGACTCACTTCAAAGTGTGTACAGTCCTACCATACCACTTTATGGTTTCAATTTTGTTTTACTAATTGATAAATCATGCTGTTTAGGTTTTGAACACACCCCGATATTGGTTTAAACATATGCATATTGAAGAAAATTGTATGTATTTTTACCCAATTTAAGCATTTTGAAATAGAAATGGCTAAATGAAGTAAAAATACAAACATAAGGCATTTAGCAGACACTCAAAAATGCTGTGAATGATATAGCCCCCCGAGGGAACATCTTTATAGCAACGAGCGTGAGTCTTATTTATGTTTTAAATGGCTATTTTTTGTTTTGTGTCTACTACAGTAAAGTCTCGTTATATCGATATTGTCGGGAGTCGGACAAAATATCGATATAACCGGACTGTCGATATATCCGATCCTGCGCCGAACTGCATTAAAAGTGGGCAATAATGCACTCGACATTGTTCTATAGTATAGAACAATGTCGAGCAGCTTAAATCAATCTTAGCTTAAGGATTTCAATACCAAAAAAGAACACGGCGAACGGCTGCTTCCAGTCAACTTTATTTTTCACACTTCCACCACCAGAGCCCAGCACACACACAGATTCCCGCACTTCCTGGTTCACAGGTCATGCTCAACCCGCCCGACATAGCTGGCCAAACACATGCCTGCAACAGAAGAACCAACTGCGTTTGTGGTTTCTCTCGTGTACACACGAGAGAAACCACGAACGCCAGCATGTACATATGAAAAACAGTGATTATTGCAAGCGATAAAAAGATATCTGAATACAACACAATTAAATACATGTATTTGTACGCTTGTGTCTTCGTTGGAATAGGTGTGTATGCTATGTCAGTTGGTTCTTCTGTTGCAGGCATGTGTTTGGCCAGCTATGTGGGGCGGGTTGAGCATGACCTGTGAACCAGGAAGTGCGGGAATCGGTGTGTGTGCTGCGCTCTAGTGGTGGAAGTGTGAAAAATAAAGTTGACTGGAAGCAGCCGTTCGCCGTGTCCTTTTTTGGTATTGAAATCCGTAAGCAAAGATTGATTTAAGCTGCTTTTGTATCGATATAAGCAGACCAAATTGGCTGGCGGGAGATGAAAAGGGCATCGTAGTAACCGGATTATCATAATAACGGGTATCGTACTAACGGAACTAATTATATCATAAAAGACTAGAAATTTGCCGGGAAATGAAAATAGTATCGTAATAAGCAGTAATTCGTTATAACCGATATCGATATAATGAGACTTTACTGTATAATGGGTAATATGAGCATAAAAGTGACTATTGGGTTTTATTTCCTGTCTAGAGGGCTCTAATAATGTAAAAAAAATACATATTTAGAAGGTTTTTTATCTTTAAATATGAAAGTATTTTGCTTGCAAGTAAATAAAATCCTACTTTGCTGAAATTCACTTATCACGGAACCATTTAACTGCAATAAATGGATTACTGCTGAATCATTGATATGCCCATAGGCATGTCCTCACCTCTCCAAACATTCCTGCTAGTTTTCCCTCGTTTTTGGATCAACAGTATCCAGAATCCTCCCCTTCTCAATTGCCATTCTACCATCTGTGTATAAACCCTAAATACTGTATAGAGAGTCACAGTGTAGCCTTTTGCCATCAAGCCAGCACTATGGAGGCCAGAAGGCAAGAGAAAACATTTCTCCAAGCTGCGTCTACAGATTCCATCCTACTTCCATACTTACTGTTGTAATTGTGATTTATAATCATGTATTGCGAGTTCTAAAGGGGGCCTATTTTGCTAATTTTTTGATCCTTGGTATTGAGTTGTGGTCTCCTATAGAGCAGCTACACACAATAACCCGCACACAAAACTTTTTAGATTTTGCAGACTCTGCACCTATTCCAGCTTTATTTCCTATGTTTTGTGAGCCCTGCCAAAACGGTCTGTTTTCATTTATTCGGGGCATGAGCACTCCGCTGTGATTGGTCACATGTCCAAAGTGCTTCCTAGCTATGAACCCTCTATGACATCACAAAGAGGCAGTTTTACACGCCTTTTGAAACCGAGCGTTTCAAGCTATCCCAAACTTCTTTTAGGGCTCACTTCCAAATGTGTAAACCTCCTTATCTGAAACTTTGGCATGGTTTAACACGAGAAGACAACATTCTAACTACATTCACAGGTCAGAAAAGTCTAAAAAACACAATAATAATTATGGCCGGATTGACTATGGAAGCTAGTTTTCTTTCATTCTAAATTATGTGAATTCTGTGGGGAAAAAAGCCCATTTCCAAAATTGTGTGAGGATCTGCTGTATAAGTTGCTATTTTAAGATGAATTTACGACATCATGTAAAGGAGTATTTGAAGCATCTAGCTGAAAGGGGAAGTGTGTAGCAGGGTCAGCGCTGGGTGCTGGATCGGCCCTCTCATGCAAATATCCTCCCTCCCCTGTTGGGCCCTAGTCAAGCATGGGGGCTCTGTGCTGGCCACAGCTGGTTCCCGTTTCTGCTAAATCACACATCCACCATTTGGATGATGCTGTCCCATCCCAACGCCATTGCTGAGTGGTCCTCCACTGACAGGCGTAGCCCTCTGAGCCCCGGACTCTAATGTCTGCTCTAGTGGCCCATCTGCTCTGCCCCACTTCTGCCCTTGAAGCCTGTGTCGCCCTCAGGTACTGGAACTGGCAAATGTCTGTCTCCTGGTGTGTGTCATGTAGGGTTTTCACACACACCTTTACCTGAGTGTTACAATTTTTTCTGCTATTATTCTTGTATTCACACCACGCTTCTTATGCATATGTATATATACACACAGAGTTAATTTGTGCTTTATATTAGTTTATATATTATAGTTTATATATTATATTGTCACATATTCTACATATGTCATATCCTAGAAAACTAGATAAATTACATTGAGTTGAAAAAAATATATATTCACAAATGTTAAATTATTTTAATATTTCATTTATGTTGTCTTGAAGATTTTAATGCGATTTTTTTGTCATTCACTCCTTGACAAAAGCACCTATCACTTTTTTGCTTCAAAGATTGGGCACTCTATTGTATATGAAATCTTCATACTTTTTTTGCAAAGGTAATCACCAACTTTTTCTATATATAACTTTATGCATGTAGAAAAGTAAGGTGTCACTCCTATCTTTCTATATATTCAACACATTTCTATTTTTAAAAAAATCCTAATAACACAAATACATCCAAAATTCTTCCACTTATAGAAAATATTCTTTATTGATATTTTGTGAGCCAGAACACCTTCTTAAAGAAAAATTGCCCATCATCCACAGTCTTTATGTGAGCCATCAACAAATGTATTTCTCTTTTCTGTATATTATTAATGATTAATTATAAAGAATTAATGGCTGCATGGTGGTTAGTGCGCAGGCCACACAGCTAGGAGACCTGGGTCTGAGTCCTCCTCGGGTGGAGTGTGCATGTTCTCTCAGGTTTCCTCCGGGTACTCCGGTTTCCTCCCACATTCCAAAAACATGCTAGGTTAATTGGCCACTCCAAATTGTCCATAGGTATGAATGTGAGTGTGAATGGTTGTTTGTCTATATGTGCCCTGTGATTGGCTGGCCACCAGTCCAGGGTGTACCTCTCTACCGCCTCTCTCTCGAAGACAACTGGGATAGACTCCAGCATACCCGCGACTCTCGTGAGGATAAGTATAAGTATAGAAAATGGATGGATAAATTTAACAACCAGGGCTGTCAAACAAATCAATCACGATTAATCACAATTTAATCACAATTAATCGCAAACGTCAAGACCCTTGTGAGTATAAGTGTAGAAAATGGATGGCTTTAACAACTAGGGCTGTCAAATTAATCACAATTTTCAAACAAATCATGATTAATCACAAGTTGCAATTATGTGTGAAATGTGTCCATTTTCACTGTATTTTATGAACAAAAACAAAAATGATCAACAAGAAAAGTGACACAATGACATATACATTTGTATCTACCAACCAACGTATCTACTATGAACTGATAACCTTCTGGTTTCTGGACGACCTCGTCTACCTCCTGAGCCATAATAATAGCAATGTCGCTGTATGCACATCACATTATATGAAAATGTTGACATATTTTGAGTGTTTTTCACAATGCTTTACTGGTGTTCATCTGTGTTTTATATCTGTAGAAGACTCCGGAAAGATAAAGACAAACTGTATGTGTTCAAGTCTCACATTAAGGATTGTGGATGATGGGCAAAATTCAGTTTTCCTATGAACCTCAAACAGCTGAACTTTTGGGAGCGAATACACTTTCTGCACACAGGATTGTATGAAAGAAATGACCAGTAAAACATTTTCTTTGCCTTTAAGCAGCAGTCGTGTAATTCACCTTGAACACATTTAATACAAGTTGACCAGCTTTTATTAACTATTCTACTTACAAACACCAATCACTGTAATAAATACAAAACAGACAGGCAGGTAAATGTCATATAAATAAACATGGGAGAGAGCTGGTTTACAGGTTGTAAAAGGAAAAGAATAGGATGTGTGAGTTAGCTACGTTGACATTTTGGATTGATTGTATTTCATAGATATTTACTTTACATTGACAACATTTTATTGGCTTTTTAGATACGTCAGTACACACGCATGTAAATATACAGATGTTTTTTGAAGTCTAAAACAAGAAAATAAAAGTTGCTGAGAAAAAACGAGTCTATACTGTACACACACAATGTATAAACAGTGTTGGGAGGAATTGTTATTGTTTTCCAGTAAAAAGTAATCATGAATTACTATTTCAAATGTTACAACACCCTTACCGTTACCGACAGTGAAATGTGGCACGTTATTATACACTCATATGTACATCAACCATCTGGATGTCGCTTCCATCTGCATTGTTCTACCATGCAGAAAGCTAAATAGCTAGTCAACATGAGCTGTGGTTGCTCATTCTCAGGAAAACACTACCCGCTAGCGTTATGGAGGAGTCATTCAGTTACTAAGTTATTACTTTTGTGGAAAATGACTATAAGGAGTCACTTTTTTTTTTTAAGTAATTGGCCCAACACTGTAAGAAGGTTTCTATTTTGAGACTTGCTTCTATTTAGGCACACTATGTTGCCTTACTTTGTTTCTTTTAAAAGATGGCCTTCATATTGGAAATGAGAGTAAGATTGCTTCTGTATTCCAGGAACATGCACACATATAAAAGCACCGCACAGCAACAATTGTAGACATTTCATGTGCGTGGTGTGAGCGTGTGATGTGGACTCAGTAGCGATGCTCCCCTCGGGTCATGTGGGAGGAGAACTCGTATCGGTCTTGACTGCGATGGCCACAGAGGTTGCACTCAAAGGGGTCTCTGAAGCCGTGACAGCCCATGTGTATGGTGTACATGACGTGGTCCAGGAAGAGGACACGGCAATGTTGACACCTGTATGCCCTCACCTGCTCGCCGTCTGCCGTCATCACCTTGAAGCCCTCAGAGGCCATCTCCATGCTGTCCCGAATGGCCTCATACTGCCGCTGCTGCTCCTCCTTCACCAGGGGAAGTGCGCCATTCCGCACTCCCGAAGTGATGTGGTTGGTTAGGTAGATAAGGCCGGGGGCCGCCCCGCCTGCTCTATCTCCGTTGTTACTCTCCGTGTCAGTGGAGTCTTGGCCACTTTGGCTTGGAGAGCCGTCCTTCTCGCTGGAGGCAGACTTGGACTTGGAGAGCAGAAGCAGATTCTCAGCTGCACTGTCCTTGGCTGACAGGCCGTGACCCGTCCCCGGGTGGGCCTCTGGGGCAGACTTGTGCAGCGGATACATGGTTCCCAGGCCCACGTCGGAGGAAGAGGCTGGGGAGGGTTGCACCAATGGTCGGAGCGACTCTGCCCCCAGGTAGCTGATGGCGCTGTTGATGGCCTGGTCGATGACGTGGGGCTGAATCAGCTGCTCTGGTGCTCCATCGTAGGAGAGGTCTGACAGGCGCTTCTCACCTGAGGAAGCACACACACGTTGACTTCATAAATGCTTTATAAATAATAAATATCCACCCCACAGTGTTTATAAGCTGCAAGTGAGCCCAAAGTGGAATTACAAGTCAAAAATTTGGAGACATTTTCTCATTTAAACATTCTTTCATCTTGTAAGAAATAAGAGCTGCTGATTGGGAATCATTTTCGGATATGTACAATGATGTGAACGTAATCATGTGATGTAACCTATTAAGTAACAAATACAGTCCAAACTGTTTTAATACACCGTCTCGGTTATGGTACAATATTGCGATTGCCCTCGACTCTATCATTTCACAAAATGAAGTGGCCAAATAATGCAACCTTGGCACTGTTGCATTTTGTCATTGAGTGTGACTTAAATAAGTAAATAACACGTCATGGGGCCAAAGAAGTGTTAATTAATTCCTCAAATTCCATCCTAGCCAAGAAATAAGAACTCTCGGAAGCTAATGTTGTAAAAGGGCTCAAGGTAAAGGGGGTAAATAATCTAAAATGAGGACAACTTGTTGTTAGTGTTGATTCTTCCCTTCTGCTCCTCGCCATCTTCACAAGCCATCTCGACCAGCCATCTTCAGTAAAGGTAAAAGTGATGTTCATGTATCCAAGAGTGTCCAAAGTTTGAACCAGTAAACTGTATTATGGGTTAATAACAGTAATTACCAGGTATAGCTTACAAAGGGGCAAAACAGCAGAGATGATCTTATTGGTTACTGTAATTTTGACTTCTCATATATTCGTAAATAAAAATGTTAAAAAAAACATATTCTAAACCCTTCATGGAAGGTGGCACCAACATGTTGTATGATCAATTATAACATGGTTCGGTGTTTATTATTTGTATTGACACAAAGTAAGCAGATTTCAGCCCTTACCCACAAACTTCTGTGGCATAGTGCTCTTACGCTTAGCTACATTATTAGCTAGCCTGTCTAGCACCAAGGCTCTGTCAGATCCCGTCTGGCTTAAGTCTTCCCTCTCTTCATTCTGGCTGCTTTCTTCCTTTACTACTGGAAAGCAAGACAGAGAAGGAGGTTTTAGTGTCAAAATATTTGGAGTTGGTTGATTAAGTGCATTTTAAGGGCATTTTCCTTCCCCCCCCAAAAAAAATCCCAGAACCTTTTTTGTTTATTAATTTTATTTTTATCGAGGAGAGCACTATTTCGACACACGTTTCCTTACTAGTGCACAGATAAAGGACAAATCTGTCAGCGTAAGCTCCCATTTACATGTATTTGCTAGTGTATTCATTGAAGCTGAGAGAAAAGATACATACAGAGTTCAGTGTTGGTCAGCTATCAAATATGAATTACATATGACCTTTTGTGCATTGTGTGAAGACACCAACCTGTGTAGATGCTGTTCTGCAGGCCCATACACTGGAGGTAGTTGTGGCACCGCTCCTTATGCTCCTCCAGTGAGCTGCGCTGCTTGTAACTCCGCCCACAGTAAGCGCATTTGTGTGGTTTTCCAACTAGAGAACAACAACAAAAATACTTAATATATGAACACAGCAAATAATATTTGTATAGTATACTGTATGTAGGTGAAGCTCAATAAATCCTAATACAACAGGTCCTTACACTTACATTCTCCATTAAGCTTTCATTGCCCAGCAATTTTGTGGAATTTTGTTTGTTTTGTTTCTGCAGAAAAAATTCTTATTCACTCTAAGTCAGTGATAATTAGTCATCCCACCCACCGGCGCAAGTGGCAAAGAGGGAGGAGATCTGGGCTATGAAACAGCATAAAAGCATCCAGCACAACCACAGAGATGAGAAATGAGTGGATCTGTCTTGTGCTTTTTCTGTTGGAGTTTTCATCAAAATGTTGATTTGGGAATAATAATAATTTGGCAAGCCAATTATTTAGGGTGCAGTTATCCCTCCCACCCGAGTGTGGATCCGGCCCCGGGTGGTGAGTTGCCAAGTTGCCAAGTTGAGTTTCCATTCTGCGGGACGTCTTTGATCTGACAATTATAGAAAATTATACAAATACTGGTTCAGACGCTTACATTAAATAGTGGTTGCTGGTTGCATTTAAATGTGCCTGACAATCTGAAAAACCTGCCTGTGAGGTTTTGGTGACGTGTCTGCACTCTGCGCTTGTCAGCCAATTTACCAATGCAAAGGGTGCGCTTCGCCTGCACCAAGAATTGGCCAGATCGGAGCTGACGAGCTTTCAGCGCTTCACCTTCGGAACTTTTCACTGCAAAAAAATGTGGACACCTCCCCTGGTGCGCTAACGCCCATCTCAGCGCAGCCCAGTCTACCAAATTGGCTGCGCACAGTGGTGCGATGGATAAAATTACCACACTCTGGCACCCTGTGCCACCTTGCACTGCGCCACAAAATTAGACGTGCACTTCCTCATTGTCATTACAAAAATGTGACATGCATTCAGGGACACTGCAAACATCTCAAAAGGGGCTTTATAATGCACATGTGCGTGTGTAGATAAACAGGACTATAAAAAAAACTGAAGTGGATATTCTTCACTCACTTTGTAACTCTTAATTCTGATGTGCAATTTAATTATGCTGGAAAATACACACGTAGATTTAGCTTAAATTAGGTGATGTCCTTGAAGCCAACCCCTCATTGCTCATAATAACACAATTTAAGTGATTCAAATGTCCTACTGCTCTTAAAGAGACTTGTGTTAGCTTGATTGGCATATTAAATTGCATCTTAAGAGATTAATCATGATTAATTCATTTAAAAGATTAATTGGATTAAAATGTGAAATCATTTGACAGCCCAAATATTTTTATTGTACTTTTCTTGTCTCCTTGTAGACCCAACCTCGTGTTTCGTCTCATCTTGTGAACTGAGGGCCTTTTGACTGTTGTGACTGTCCGTCTCAGCGATGATCATATTTTGGTCTGAAATGTGCGAATCAACCTCAGAGCCAAAGCTAAGACCTTGTGAACATGATGGCTGAACCTGGTAAGAGTGCCATTATCCACAGTCAAACGAGTCTTGGATGGACAAGAAGAAGCCATTCATTCAAAAGAAACATAAAGAACAGTTACAGCTTGTAAATGTGACAAAGGGACAAAGACCATAATGTTTGCTACACGGCTATGCCGGTTCATCAGGAGGAATGGGCCGGCAAACTAACTAAGAAAACTAAGGATATTGTCATACCTATGGACAATTTGGAGTGCTCAATTAACCTAGCATGTTTTTGGAATGTGGGAGGAAACCGGAGTACCCGGAGAAAACCCACGCATGCACGGGGAGAACATGCAAACACCACACAGAGATGGCAGAGGGTGGAATCGAACTCGGCCCACCTAGCTGTGTGGCCTGTGCGCTAACCACTTTTGCAAATTTGCAGTGCAGCAGTGCTACTGAACATGGATGTTGTCTAACCTCATGCTTTTTTCAGTGAACCATTTCTCTACTCACCAGAGTGGGTGCGTAAGTGTCCGGTTAGGGCATCCCTCCTGCGACAGGCATAGCTGCAAAGGTGACACTTGAAGGGTTTCTCTCCAGAGTGGAGCTTGATGTGACGCAGCAGGTTGCCTTTCTGTGTGAAAGAAGCCCCACACTGGTTGCACTGGAAGGGACGTTCTCCTGCGAAGAAGAACACATCACACACCAAAGGCTATTAAATGGATGATGAAATGACATATTTTACAAGCACGTTCAGTTGCATTAATTTTCCACTGATTTAAGAGTGAAAGGCCAATCTTCTCCAGTGGGAATGTGGGGTCACTCTGTTACAAGCATCCGGGGGAACCAGAACAAGTGAGATGATGGAGAGACTCCAGATTAGAACGTGTGGGGGAGTTCCACAGTGACGCGCCATCCCTCCATGCTCCCCCCTGCCCCATCAACTCCCTCTGCTCTGATCGAACAAGAGCCTTTCAGACTCAGCCTGCCAGTTCCGTAATGCACCATTGCCTGGGTCAATTTGATCTGAAAATCTCATTTTTTCCTCTTCTTCATCTCTAAAATAAGAGCAGCACATCACAATGCAAATTCAGCCTCATTTGAATAAAGTGAAGGAAACACTTTGTGTTGAGAGCCAGTCTTCCTGATCAGCGCTCCTGGAATAAACCAATATCCAGCCTCTCCGATTGTTGTGGCATTCTGTGAGAACCTTTTAATATGGCTTTTTTTTAAACCCGTCCCTCTCAATAAAATAAGAGTCACCAGTGAAGCAGCAAAAAGATATAAAAGGGGAAATTCATTAAAAATGCATTTCAGGAGCAAAGACTCACCACAGAATATTCTCTATTCAAAAAGGAGTCAATTCATTATATCTTTTATTGTACTTTCTTTTGCATTTACATTAGTCGACTGTTCCTTTATTCCATTTTGAGTGTCATTAGTTTCTACAGCTTGACAGTTAAGTGCCTTTTTCAAAAATGTTCCCCACCACTGGTTTGGGTTCATTATGATAGAATATCAATTCAGTATTTTTGAAAAACTTTTAATAGCCAGATATTTGTGAATGCACAGAGATCCCACTTAATTGCTGCATTGGGAGCCCCCGTTTCTCAAATAGGTATAAATCTTTTTTTTAGATTATCTTTACTGCTTGATTGCACAATAAGGTGATACGTTACTGTTTGTTCGTCACATGGTGCGACTTGCTAAGCATGCTAATGATGTATTTCATACATGATAGGAAAGGTCTGCAGTCATACAGCCAAAGTATACCGACTATTGTTTGTAAGGAAGCACAAACAGAAACAAGTTCTATCAAGCGTGACCAGCATGCAAAAAAGACGCCCACTTTGATGAGCAAAGCCACTTTGCCGCCCCTCATCCATCCTCAAATACAGTGTTGACATGGAATATGGGTGCAAATGGAGGGCATGATGTATTGCAGGTGGCTTACCAGTGTGGCTTCGCTTGTGCACCATCAACACATTGGGGCCAATACAAACTATCCCACAGATATCGCACTTGAGCTTCCCGTTGGGCAGCCGGATGCCGCCAGCCGAGGAGAAGACCTTGGCTTCGGGACTCGGCTGTGAGCCGTTCACCTTGGCCCCCGAGGAATCGATCACGCGCAAGTCTTCCGCGCACTCCTCCTCCTCCTCCACGCCATTCATGTCACAGGCCAGCCCATTCTCCTCATCACTGCGAGCCTCAACTTTAATGTTACAGGCTGGAAAAGAGGGCAAGGGGGAGGGGGAGGGCCACGGTTTAGAAGGAGAGCAAGATTGTGTCATGAAGTAGTAATAGTGTGATTAGCTCATGTCACATATGAAAAGATGACGTAGCCTCTGTTTGACCTTTACCTGGTCTGGAAGAGGGCAATAGAATGTATTCTTCTTTCTGTTTATTTTTAACTCATTTGTGTCTCCCGTTTTTTTGTTTTTTTTTTAATTGCCAAGTCCAATTAATTTAATCCGTAACTCTGAACTCTGAACTCCTGAATCAAGTACACTAGACACTAACTGGCCCTGGATGCCCTCAGATACATTGCAGGTTTTAATTCATATGTGGATAGATAGATAAAAATGTACAACATGTCATAATTAATTATTTATGATCTGCAATTCATTGATCTAATCATTCAGTTTTTTTAATCTCACCTAAAAATAGCAGAGGAAATCCCTGACTTTGCGGTATTTCATTTAATTAATTAATTAAATTCATCACCACATTTTTAAACATTCATTTTCCATTCATTGGATGATCAACTCACATGCTCCTCCATTTTCATGTCTCTCCTCACCGCTCCTCACCTTGCCCTCCCAACTACAATAGGAGCAATGTCCCCCCACATTTTTCAAGTGTCTGAGCACTTGAACATAGAGGTACTACCCAAAAAATTAGATACACCAGGCTCAGGACCCTTTTGCAGATGTTTTGGATTATTTGCCAGATTACAATTCGACTTTTTAGACCTACAACACTGAAGCTTTTCACAGTATTCAAATTTTCTGAGTTTGTGTATTTGTGGTTTAATAAGATGAAAATCCTAATCTTAAAGTTACAACAAGGAACTGCTTGAGATATGTCAATTTGCATGTAATGGCTCAATACAATTGGTTTTGAAAAATAAATTTTTTTGAGTTTTTTGTAAAGGCTTAAGCGTCAAAATAGGTACTTCTCTTGACATTCATTGTTAGCTATCTCATATTAACTAGTTTTCTCTTGTTATAATGCACAGGAAAGAAATATGCCTTCATGTTTGTGATGGGCAAAATAAAAAAAAAAGTGCAGTTCCCCTTTAAGGCTTTAACACGGACCAGCAGGCGGCCAGTCACATGCAAGTAACACATATGGAACACACAATGTAACTATGTGAGTATGAAAATACAGAAATGGTGTACACACTAATATACATAGAGTACACACCCAATAATCATATTAAAAATGCATATAATAGGTATTATATAATCATAATAATAATGATATAATTTTGTATACTAATAAAACTTGCTTGGCATTCTCGGTAACTTGCTGTTGGGAAGTGTGCACCTTGGCTTCCCAATAAAAAACAATGTTTCGATCAAAAATCTGCAAAAAATTGTATGTCATTTCCTTACATCCCTACTTAGATCCCTTCATGCAAGTAGAGTATTATATTTGTATCACTGGAGACATCACAGAATGCAAATATTATCTGCAAGAGTATTGCGCAATAAATTGCACAAAACATTGAATTGATTAAATTATTTCTTCTCTTTAAACGTTGGACTTTTTTTACATGATTTTTTATATGAAGTGAGGCTTTTCATGCTGAATTTCTCCCTGAAGCAACATGTTGATTCACGGGTGGAAAAGTTGCACACTGTCAGCAGTGAGATGAAGAAAGATGCAGATCATCTCACACCATCACGCTTTGGTAAAAGAAACGACAGCGAGATAAACAGGAAACAGAGACACAGGAAGTCGTGTGAAAATAAGGACGACAGCAACAACAGCATACCATCAACATGCACACACGCTTTTGTCATTGTCTTTTGTCCAAATAATGAGAAAATGTACACAGTATCTCTGTCGGATTTGTGATGTTCCCAGAACAGAGCGTCCTCAGCATATCACCCACCTTCTCCTTCTTTTGCCAACAGATGACTTTAGAAATATTGCAGAGATGTGACACTGACACATCATGCAAGTTGCCAAACTGTGGTTTGCATGTCGTGTTCACAGCCTGATTTCTCCTACGCTTCAACCCCTCTGCTTTTACAACTGAAGAGGAAGAAGTGGAGAGCATGAAACATTGGAATCCATGGAAAAGGGGAAGCATCAGAAAGTGGGCCTGTCTAACTGAAATACCAAGAATTATGGAGAAGTGACAGAAAGGGAAGCATGGGAAAGGAATTGTAAAACAACGTGTAACCGAAACAGGTTGACTTGTCTTTGTTTGCTTGAGCAGAAAAAGCCTTGCAGACACATTTCCTTGTCTTTCTGCACTTTATATATTTCAAGTGCAATTTAAGTCTGCAGTAGTCTGTAGTCTGATGCTCTTTCCTAACTTTATTCGCACCTGAACAAGTCAACAGCAGTGCAATTCCAACCCCATTTATGTACAGCATCTCCAACTCACAAAGGTCTTTAGTCTGCTCTTCCTGGGTACAATGCTTTGTCATTGCCACTAATGAACAGCACAACAACATTCTATATTCTATATTACGTGTGTTTTTCTAAATAAACAGAGAAATACAGAAAAACACAAAGTGGATATTAAATCAGTGACATTGTGACTCTTAATGCTGAAGTACAATTTGTATGCTCGGAAATCCCAGAAAATACACTCAAGCCTGAACTCAACTTAAATTACGTGTTGTCTTTGATGGCAAATCTGCTCGGTATACCACAGTTAACATGTGATTCAAATGTTCTGCTACCATCATAACATGCAGCAAAAATGGGCATATTTCAAACAGAGTTGCAAATGGTGATTAATGGTGATTAATTTATTAGAAAAATGTGATTGTGTTTACTATTGTCCTTATTCCACAACCCTAATAATTCTATAACTGCCTAACATTTTCACAATTATTGCTGATTCATTATTTTAGTATTAGCTACTAATTCACAATGACCTACAATTACCACAATTTATGGAGTTAAAAGTAAAAAACAACAACTATTTCACGTCTTTCAACAATGCATTTCATCCCTGTAAAGCATTTCAAAGCTGATTTATTCACTCTGTCCACCAGAGGGATCCAGAGGAGACAGAGGCTGGAGTGTTAATTGATTTTTGCAGTGTTAAGTTGCTGTGTGATGACTATTATATGCACTATTAGGCTGACACTACATGTCAGACTGTATTGATAATTGAGTGATGATCAGAATTTTTCAATGGGTCGACAACCTTCATTTTTGGCTACTGTGAAACAAAGAGCTACCTGGTCCTCACAGCTTACATACAGTGCATCCGGAAAGTATTCACAGCGCTTCACTTTTTCTACATTTTGTCATGTTACAGCCTCATTCCAAACTGAATTAAATTAATCTCTCACCTCAAAATTCTACACAAAATACTCCATTATGACAATGTGAAAAAAGGTTTTTTTGACATGTTTTGAATTTATTAAAAATAGAAAAAAAATCACATTTACATAAGTATTCACAGCCTTTGCCATGAAGCTCAAAATTGAGCTCAGGTGCATCTTTTTTCCACTGATCATCCTTGAGATCTTTCTACAGCTTAATTGGAGTCCACCTGCAGTAAATTCAGTTGATTGGACATGATTTGGAAATATAATAACTGTCTATATAAGGTCCCACAGTTGACTGTGCATGTCAGAGCACAAACACCAAGCATGAAGTCAAAAGAACTGTCTGTAGACCTGCGAGACAGGATTGTCTTGAGGCACAAATCTGGGGAAGGATACAGAAACATTTCTGCTGCTTTGAAGGTCCCAATGAGCACAGTGGCCTCCATTATTCGTAAATGGAAGACGTTTGGAACCACCAGGACTCTTCCTAGAGCTGGCCGGCCTTCTAAACTGAGCGATCGGGGAAGAAGGGCCTTAGTCAGGGAGGTGACCAAGGCCCCGATGGTCACTCTGTCAGAGCTCCAGCGTTCCTCTGTGGAGAGAGGAGAGCCTTCCAGAAGGACAACCATCTCTGCAGCAATCCACCAATCAGGCCTGTATGGTAGAGTGGCCAGACGAAAGCCACTCCTTAGTAAAAGGAACATGGCAGCCTGTCTGGAATTTGCCAAAAAGCACCTGAATGACTCTCAGACCATGAGAAACAAAGTTCTCTGGTCTGATGAGACAAAGATTGAACTCTTTGGTGTGAATGCCAGGCGCCATGTTTCGAGGAAACCAGGCACTGCTCATCACCAGGCCAATACCATCCCTACAGTGAAGCATGGTGGTGGCAGCATCATGCTGTGGGGATGTTTTTCAGCAGCAGGAACTGGCAGACTAGTCAGGATAGAAGGAAAAATGAATGCAGCAATATATAGAGATATCCTGGATGAAAACCTGCTCCAGAGCGCTCTTGACCTCAGTAGACTGGTCATGTACCTTGACCATATAGACAGTAGACATTAGCACACAGCCAAAATCTCAAAAGATTGGCTTCAGAACCACTCCGTGAATGTCCTGGAGTGGCCCAGCCAGAGTCCAGACTTGAATCCGATCGAACATCTCTGGAGAGATCTGAAAATGGCTGTGCACAGACGTCTCCCATCCAACCTGATGGAGCTTGAGACTTATTGCAAAGAAGAATGGGCAAAACTGCCTAAAGATAGGTGTGCTAAACTTGTGGGATCATATTCAAAAAGACTTGAGGCTGTAATTGCTGCCAAAGGTGGATCAACAAAGTATTAAGCAAAGGCTGTGAATACTTATGTAAATGTAATTTTTTTGTTTTCTATTTTTAATAAATTCAAAAAAAGTAAAAAAAAACTTTTTCACATTGTCATATTTTGTGTAGAATTTTGAGGTAAGAGATTAAATTAATACAGTTTGGAATGAGGCTGTAACATGACAAAATGTAGAAAAAGTGAAGCGCTGTGAATACTTTCCGGATGCACTGTATGTCCAAACCTGTTTTTCTTTCTAAAATTAGTGGGTGGCTTAAACACCAGAAAATTATGGTACATATCATGGGCAGTTCAAAGCTTTGTGCGAGTTTGATATTTTTTTTATCTGCACTTTTATTATCTGAAAGTTGATTCACTTCGCTGCACACTGGGTTATCATGTTTCAATTGTATATTTATTGTCATATTTTTGTCGAATTGCTTCTATGATGACTTGGTTTAGGTACATTTGAAGTGCAGCTTCAGTGTGCATGTGAGGGCATGACAGAGCTCCATAAGCACATAGAGCTCCATTTTTGTACAGAATGTTGAATTCCTCACCATACATCCTTTCAGAAGAATATGTTGGTTTTCTATTAATACAGTATGCATAATGCATAGAGCAGAGCTGAGAAACAGGCTTACAGTAAGTGACGATACCCCTGAATCCTAACCAGTCATTAACTTGGAAACTCGGTCTTTCGTTGCAGCATGGCTCTCGTGTGATCAGAAGGGAACCGTGAATGCTGGGCTGCTCATGGATATGGGGAAGTTGCAAGTCAACAGGGAGTAGGAACAAGGTTTCTCGACTTGATATGTTTTGTCACAGTCACATATCCTGATTTGCTTGTTTTGGGAAGCGAGCGTCACAGCGCGTGGTAGACAAACAAACCACGCAGCAATAAAACAGCCGTGGGCCGATGTGGATAAATGTTCCCCTTGATTTACAAACAAGGAAGAAGAATGTCCTGTGGCAGAAGTCATTGGGACATTTTGGTGTTGATAGACAGCAGATATGGGAAGTTAGATAGCGAGTGTGTTAGTTCTTGTCTGCTGTGTGGAAACTCACACTGAAGCTGCCAGTGAGTTCCTGTTACAGGCACAGCTTAAACCTGAGTGCAAGGTAATACTTGTGCATCAAACAAAAAATGTGTGTTTCTGTTTCTCAGGATCAAATTCGGGAATGTTGCGTCTTGCCACTTGCTCATGAATAACATCTTATACGCAGGCCTTGGGAAAAATCATGCTTTTACAAAGATAGATAACCCAAATATTTTCATCACTTGGAGGTCATGATCCGAGATAGTCAGCTGGCCCATTAGGGGATATCAGCAACTGCTAAGGGCACTGCAGCTGCCCTTCAATTATATTAAAACTTAATTATTTTATCTTCTTAAACTATTACTGATTTTATTCTGTGTTGTAAATATTTGTGCATATATTTTCTATGTCTGTATATTCTGTATGGCAATAGAAGTGCTTTAAATCTCATGGTGTATGTGTATGGTGACAATAAATTTTAATGGATTCTAGTCTACTAGTAGTTTAAAACTGCAACAGAAGTCATTTTTCATAATTTTTAAATAGATATTTTATATGGATTTGGAATATTTATATATCTTATTTTGGCTAAATTTTACTTTTTGTATCTAATATATATTTGAGCTATTGTATGCAAATTGTGTGGCTATATAATTGGTGGGGGCACACATTGTGTGGAAGTCGGGAACAGTATCTTTGGATTGGCAGACCGGGATGGTGGTCCCCCTCTTTAAGAAGGGTGAGCGGAGGGTGTGTTCCAACTATAGGGGATCACACTCCTCAGCCTACCGAGGAAAGTTTATTCCAGAGTTCTGGAGAGAAGGGTACGACCATTGGTCGAACCTTTGCTACAAGAGGTCCAATGCGGTTTTCGTCCTAGTCGCGGAACACTGGACCAGCTCTACACCCTCATGAGGGTGCTTGAGGGTGCATGGGAGTTTGCCCAACCAGTCTACATGTGCTTTGTGGACCTGGAAAAGGCATTCGACCGTGTCCCTCGTGGTGTCCTTTGGGGGGGGGGGGTTCTCCAGGAGTACGGGATTGGTGGCGCGCTACTACGTGCCATCCGGTCCTTGTACAAACGGGGCAGAAGTCTGGTTTGCATTGCCAGTAGTAAGTCAAGCCTTTTTCCGGTAAACGTTGGCCTCCATCAAGGCTGCCCTTTGTCACCAATTCTGTTCACAATTTTCATGTACAGAATTTCTAGGCGCAGCCAAGGTGTTGAGGGTGTCCGGTTTGGGGCCCTTAGAATCTCATCTCTGCTATTTGCAGATGATGTGGTTCTTATGGCCTCTTCGGCCAATTATTGCTGTCCCAGTAAACCTTCAACGTTTACTGGGACGGTTTGCATCTGAGTGTGAAGCGTCTGGGATGAGACTCAGTACCTCCAAATCAGAGGCCATGGTTCTCAGTCGGAAAAGGGTGGAGTGCTCCTTCCGGGTTGGGAATGAGGTCCTGCCCCAGGTGGAGGAGTTTAAGTATCTCGGGGTCTTGTCACGAGTGAGGGAAGGAGCGTGAGGTCGACAGACGAAACGGTGCAGCCTCGGCAGTAATACGGTCGCTGTACCGGACCGTCATGGTGAAAAGAGAGCTGAGCCGGAGGGCAAAGCTCTCAATTTACCGGTCGATCTATGTTCCCACCCTCACCTATGGTCATGAGCTTTGGGTCATGACCGAAAGAATGAGATTGTGGATACAGGCGGCTGAAATGGGTTTCCTCCGTAGGGTAGCTGGACTCACCCTAAGAGATAGGGTGAGGAGCTCAGTCATCCAGGAGGGGCTCAGAGTAGAGCCGCTTCTCCTTCACATCGAGAGGAGTCAGTTGAGGTGGCTCGGGCATCTAGTCTGGATGCCTCCCGGACGCCTACCTGGTGAGGTGTTCCGGGCATGCCCGGCCAGGAGAAGGCCCCGAGACAGACCTAGGACACGCTGGAGGGATTATGTCTCACAGCTGGCCTGGGAACGCCTTGGTGTCCTCCCGGTGGAGCTGGAGGAGGTGGCCGGGAACCGGGAAGTCTGGGCTTCCCTACTGAGACTGTTGCCCCCGTGACCCGGACCCGGATAAGCGGAGGAAAATGGATGGATGGATGTGTGGTTATTTGAATTGCTGATTGTGGTATTTATAATTTATTATCCTGATTATTATTATTTAATGATTTATTTACATATTGTAATTTGTATTTTGAGGTATGGTGATTTTTATTGTATTTTAGATGTTTTTGGATTTATTTGCAATTTGTTAAGTATGTAAATTGGGTAACACGTAACACGTAAACTGCCGATGGTGGGGGGTGCCATATAACTTGTCGCCTGGATTGCTGATTGGAGATTTTTATCTCAGTGGCATTGAAACAAGTTGCTTACGCAGGTTCATAGTGAGTGGGAAGCAACACCCACACAAAAGTACAATATACACACATACATACAAAAAGATTGAATATTATTTTGTGCTCAATGTCCATCAACCACAGGAGACAAGATGTATAAAGGTGTGTGTGTGTGTGTGTGCAGATGTGCAACGATATGCAATGCTGATTCTTTCGAGCTTGTTGGCCTTGTTCCTGAACTCTTTATCTCCCAGAGTGTTGAAACTGCCTGACGGCAACTTCTTTCTGAAGAAACTCTTACACATCCTATTTCAGTTTCCTCTCGCTTTTCATTTCTCACTGCGTGTCGCTAATCTTTGCCGTGATCTGGATGAGTGGAAAAACACCCATAGGATACAAGCTTTTGGGGGTGGGGTGGGGGTTGGGGGGTGATGGGGGGAATCAGCATACAATTGCTGTGACTGAAAAACATCAAGTGGACCTGAGAGAAGTCATATAGGAACGGGATATATAAGGCGTGTTCAAGGCCTCACATAAAAATCATGAAATTTGGCCATAGCAGCCACGTTAGGGGACTTGAGATAAATATAGGCACAGATGGGAGCTCCCAAGCATCCTTAGCTTCACCGTGATATTCCCTGGCTTGATACTGACACACAGACTCAAATCAAGGCCACATTAACTATTCCTTAAGATTTATCTTGTTAAATACATGCCATGGATCAGAAGGCCTTTTTAAAAACCATTCCTGCCAATGATCTAAATGTGTGCCCTTGAATTACAAACTGAAAATATTCCCCATGCCGTGAAAGTTGTCAGTGTATGTTGAACTTTTGATGCTGACAACATTTTGCATTAACTGCTGCTTTGGGAGTGATGAAATTGCTGGTGGGTCTCGGACCTGTTTTCTTGCGGATGTCTTCTATTAATACTCTTTAAGGTGGCGACAACGTCCAGTAGTGCTATTCAAAACCAACTTTTGTTAGTATATTAGTATGACCATGTTAGTATATGGTCAGAGGCATCATCAGTTTGCGTTAAAGAAGTGGGTCATCAACACAGACGCCCATCGGCTTACTAGCGGTGTCAACAAAACTAAGTCAGCATAAATGGAACACACAACGCAACTGCACCACACGTACTATACAAGATCAAGACCACGCTTACATACATGAAAAACTATACCTGCATATGCAGCCCACAAGGCATGCTTGGTAACTTCATGGTAGCTACTCTTCTTCACACGCTACACAGTGGCACACTGTGTGATTTTTACATGGCTTCATCGAGCACGACTCTTTCATGATAGAATACAGCTTATTATTAGTACAAAAATAAGCACATTTAAATTTTTTGCCTAAATTTAGGGCAAATTCATCCATAAAAATGGCTGAATTAACAAAAATATAAATGTAAGGCATTCAGAATTGCAAAAGGCATTCAGATTGTGATGATACGTAGCATTCTACACTGGTCACTAAGTGTCAGTAATGTTACTGTTATGTTTGGTGAGACACACAATCACCAGACTTGATCACCGGAACAACTGGCTTTTATTGCCAGTTTGGATTATCTCACAACAGGCACAGGCAACAGGCAGTCCCTAACAGGAGCTACAGTTGCAGCCGTAACCCAATGCAAGTTCAGACCTGTGACAATAAGGAATCCTACTTTACAGCAATTCACTTATGACGATCAGGTCTGAAATTAATTAACCCCGATACTTCAAATTCAAACTTTTCCTGAAATATGACATATTTGAGAAATTACAGTTTAAATATTTGGGAGCCTCGGTCCCAATACGGGCTCTTACAGCTGATGTACGGATTTTTGCTGATTTTTTGCAGACGCTTAGGTTTTTTTCAGGTTGCAAGACAAACCGTATGCACCTGGTACCTCTTTGTGTGTTTTGCTTGCATCAGTTTTGGGCAAAGTGTCATCCCGCATCGCACATATGTAATTATGTGTACATATGTAATTAATGCGGCCAATGCACATTCAGATATGTCATACGCCCACCATGCGTGTGGAGATCTTACTCCTTACTCCATTTGGGAAAGGCCAAAAACCACATGGTCAAAAAAACCCATATGTCCTGTTGTGACCAAGAACCCGCGTTATAGAATAATAACTAAAAAAGCGTAACCCACTTAAGTAATGATTGGTAACGTACTAGCCACTTTAAAAACATGTATCCTTAGAATTGATGATCTTTTGTGTTATCTGGGCAGGGTTCTAACGTCTATAGTGAAATGTGCAGCCTCTATTTTAAGTTTGAGTGGAACTTTTCAGTTTGAAAAGCAAGACGTGGTCTGGATCGTACCTTTGTCCCCTCTGTTGTTCTGCTGGTGGGCGGAGCCCGCTGACAGGTCCTCCGGGACGGCCATAGGCTCCTCTGCCTCCTCGGCTGCATCGTTGGCAGGGGGGCTGTCTCGGCCTGGGGTGACACACATCAGCAAGCGGCCATCACTCTCCACAGAATCAACCCCTCTCAGGAGGACTAAAATGACCTTGTGGTGATTTAAATTTTATTTTGTCTACGGTGTGCGGTCTGTTACCTGGCATGGGCGCCATTTCCTGGGCCTCTCCCGTCTCCATGCGGTGCAAGTACTCTAATGGGGGGAGAGATTGAGATGTAAAAGTATGTCTGTTTAATCAAGAGCAGGCAGAGGAAGAATTACACAAAGGTAGAAGGTGTACTCTGTGTCACCTCGGTGAGATCGCTCTTGTCACACTGCTGTCGCCCACATGACTTTACAAAGACAATTTCATTACAAGTCTAAGATCAGAGACTGGCCCGGCTTTGGCTGATGGAACCCGCCAATATAGCCAGAGTATTCCGGGAATGGGCTTTCAGACCACATTTGTTATTTATTGTTAATTTCCTGCCACGTAATCATCTAAAAAATGCAAAGTGACTGCAGGAAAATTAAGCAGAAAATTAACTGGCCCCAGGTCACTGAGGATGCGGGTGCTTGCCGTGCCCAGCTGATCGCCGCTCGTGTTCTTTCTAATTTACTGAGCATGCATGGCTGAGCCCGTGGCCGCGTCGCAGACGCATGCAAGTCACAGTGGGCACCTAAAAGGAGGGTGCCAAGGCTAGGCGAGGCAAGGGTGTCAGCGAGATAGACGACGAATAGATTGAAGAAGTCAGGAGAGCAACTGCAACAGGAAGGTGGAGAGAAAAGAGTTGAACAAGAGAGACAAACAGGATCTTTTTTTTTTTCTGAGCAAGAGAAGACAGTTGAGTCCAGAAGCGTTCGTCCGGCCAGGGCTGAATATCTGAGGAGTCACCAGCGCTCGTGGCCCCATTAATAATGAATGGACCTGAAGCCTGCAGCAGATGGGCCCGACAGCCTCGGCCTGGGCTCCGACACTTCAAGAAGTCCTCGGTGGGGCCGCTGCCCAGGCCAAGCAGCCACACAGGGAGAAGTGAAGCTCCCGAAAATAGCGAAACAAGCCCAAGGGAGAAGGGGAACCTAGGCCTTCCTGTTTAACTGACAGATGGCTCCACACATTTGGAACAAACAGTGGGAAGCGACGGGGCATATGTGTCGCAACACCACAATATTTTGCGGAGTCAAGTCAAGACAGAGGATGTTCAGTGTCGGGGGGGGGGGGCAAAGATCACTGGTGCAGATGATTTGCTGCAAACCAGGCAGGGTGTTTGCGTGCTACTCCGGTGAGCTGCACCACCACCTTCTGCGTTTGGAGTTTGGAGGTCGGGGGGCAGATGAGGGGTAGAGTCTCATGTGCCTTTTTTCTGGGCAGATGGTGTGAGGAGAAACACGGATGAGTTGGTGGGGGCAAGCTGAGAGGAGAAACAGAGATCCTACTTTCAACCTAAACCTACTTGCATAAGGCGTCTGGAAAGCATGGTGCACACTGACGAGTCAGGAAGTCAATTTAGTTTCATTTTCATGAACATTTTATCATTATGCTTTTACATGACCTCAACAACCTACAAGTGTGTGTGTGTGTGTGTGTGTTTGTGTGTGTGTGGAGGAACACTGGAAAAGTTTTGTTCTGAGTACAGGTGAGGAGAGGCAGGAAGAGGCTTGTGGCTTGACAGGCTTATTCCTGCTGTGTGTTTGTGTGTGTGTGTGCATAAATGTGTGTTTATTTGCAAGAGGAAGGGTGGGGGTGGAGGCATCTGCTCATAGAGAGGGTGGAGATGAGAAAGAGCGAAACCGTTAACAGATACTGAAGACCACACCAGTGAATTTTGGAGCCCCGAAAAAAAGCGTGTGTGTGTGTGTGTGTGTGTGTATTCATATGTTTCCATAATAGTAAATTAAAAGTAATGGAATATACTGTAGACTCACACCTGCACATTTGTATGAAAGAGTGAAATAAGACATTTCACAAAATTATTACCAAACGGCATTATATTGAGAGGCAGGAAACTAAACCCAAATATGACCTCACTATGTAACTAAAATTGTATAAATCAAATAATACATTTAAATTATATAAATTGTTCAATTAATACCTCTCCATTTTGATAGACTTCCCATACCGGATGAGATGGTGCAGCTGAACCCTGAAGAGTGTAAAATCAACAGCAAAGCAATTCCACACATACACAATGCTGACGGAGTCAAAACGTGTCAATATTTAAAATGCTAGACAACGAATCCGACATAATCACGTCAAGTAATTTGAGTTGATCTAAATCATAAAACATGTTTAAATGTGATTCAATTTAATATTCCTGTTATATGTAATAATATATAATAATAATAATATTATTATATATAATAATATAATTATTAATAATATTGTTATTACTAGAACAAATACACCTTTTTAAATTGTTACATTTGCTCCAAAGCCCAAGGTGAGCTGATATAATAGAATTATCCTGCCATCAGCCATCATCCATCATTACAGGAAGGAGTTACTGTATATTCTATATCCTATATAGGAGCTTCTCATCAGAAATTCATGAAATGTATGGATGGTGTAAGTAGCAGATGTGTTCTGGGGGGCCTATTGGGGGGGGGGGGGGCAAAGGTGCACTGAAGAGAAGTTTCCCTCATTTGCATGTGACACACTTCACTAGTCTGCTCTTCAGACAATCATTTTAATAACTGCCTGTCTTGCGCGGCCTCCTCTATCTTCTGATGAGGCGCACTTCTCCTGCAACACTGCCGCCATTTTTTTTGTTTAAGTGCAGGTGTGTTTCCAAGTTTTAAATAGACGGAAGAGTGAAATTATGTTTTGGGAAGTGTTGCTTTTTTGTCAACCGGCTACTGTTTGCTTGAGTAAATTTACAGGATGCAACCTTCCTTTTGTTGTTACTTATTTTAGCCACTGCATAAAAAGAAACTGTTGTACAGTATATTTCTTTTAAATATATATATATATATATATTTATGGAATCCTTCATCAACCCTAATTGTATGTGAAACGGTTTTATAGGGACATCATCATCATTCCTGTGCTTAATTTTTAGAATGATTGCATTAGTCTGTTTTTATTATGAGCTAAATAAATAAAAAAAAGTTTAATTAGTCCTGCGTAATGCTTAATGTAGAATGTTTTCTTCCCGTTACACAATAAAAAATGGTGAGCGTGTTGCAGTATATGATCACATTATTTTTGTAAGAGTCCACGGTAAGATAGTGCCACACTTTTCCGTGTCTGAGCCCGCATTTATTGTCTAGAAAGTTGTTAAAAATGTTTCAATCTTATTTTGCAGTCGTGCGCGCATCCGTTGCAACAGGTGTTACAACAGAAGAGAAAAACGGATGTTTGAAACTGTTATCAAAATTGGCTACACGAACGAGAAAAAAAGGCAAGTAAGATTAGAAAATATAGATATATTTTTACTCGAAATTTGGAAATGATGCATCATTTCCCCGCCTGAAAACAGCCACAAGGAAAGTGGAAAACGCTGCGAAATGATCTGTTATTCTGTAGCTATTTTATAAGAAGTTACATTATAGGGAAAAGTCATGAATTCCCCGCGTCTATTGTAAAAAGTGACGAGTTGGTGTCATGTCCCGGCAGAGAAAAGCGCGCGTTGAGACGGGATGTGATGATGCACCTGCAGCAAAACTCTACAGGAGCCTTTCCCAGCAAGTGCATGTCTCCTAAAATAAAGCTGTGGACTACACCGCGTCTCATGTGCGACTCTCGTCTTGTTTTATAGTCCAGAATGCTCTCGCCGAGTTAAAAAGCCAGGGCAGCCACTTTACCTGCTATTCCTTGAGTTTGCAGTATGAAGTTCTTCCAACTGTCCCCGGCTCCATGTGCAGAAGGTCGCAGCGTCGTGGCCCCATGGAGCTGAGCCCTCAGTCCCTCCCCTCTCCACTGCACTTCCTCGTTCCAGCCCAACATGACTACACTGTCCTCCACTGAGGCATTTTGCTTGCTTTTATCCACAGGCCCAGCGTGTGGCGGGGCGTCTTGGCACTTGCTTTGTGTCGTGCCAATAAAAGCTGACACCCAGTAGACCATCACTGGCAGCCATGCATGAGATGGGATGAGGCGCGCGCTAGAAGAGTGGACCATTGGTTATTTATTTCATTCTCACCGAGGATGCTGATGGAGGAGAGAGAGGGGGGTCTTGAACATTGGACAGCTCCTATACTGGCACAAATTAACTACTTTCTTACCCACTTAATGACTTTCTCCTCCTCTATTCCTTTTTCTTCATTGCTGCGTCTCTCTGTAACACTAAAGTACCTTATCACATCATCAGGTGTCCACATCACTGGGTAGGCTCCAACCTTTAGCATCTTTCACTTTAACATGTATTACACATGCTCACCCAGACCTGCACAAGCATCATAGTGTAGAGTGTATTGAATAGGAGCTACAATAATGCAATTATCATAATCATCATTATGATTATCATAAGACCAGCAGTGCCCAAAGTGCAACCCCTAAGTGCCCTAAGTCACTTTTATTGGCCCTCTGCTTATTGTACAGTTAAAATTAACTCAGTACTAATGAGATGTGCCATGTGCATATATTTAAAAAATGTGGTTAGGAGAACTCATAGCTAGGAGACCCAGGTTCAATTCCACCCTAGGTTAATTGGCCACTCCAAATTGTCCATAGGTATGAAGGTATGTGAGTGTGAATGGTTGTTTGTCTATATGTGCCCTGTGATTGGCTGGCCACCAGTCCAGGGTGTACTCCGCCTCTTGCCCGAAGACAGCTGGGATAGCCTCCAGCATACCCCTGCGAAATAGATGGATGGATGGTTCAGATAGCTTAGCATATATTGACCTACATTGGGTTGGCCTAAAATTGAATGTACAATTCAATTTGATATATGTGAAAGTGGTCCCCTGCATCCTTCAATTTGTTTGTATGCGGCCATCATGGATAAAGTTTGGACCCTAATAATGCTAATATCAATAATGTTTGTGGATTTCAGAGGTATATCTGGACTATTGGACTATTTTGGCATAATTCTACCATCATTTTTTTGTAAATCAATAATGACGTTGAACAACATGAGAAAGGAGAATATAAAAATAAAATATATAATATAATATAAAATATTAAGGCGCTACATAAAAAATAGATCAAAATAGATCAATAGTATGATGACATTAAACATGTGATCTTCCAGCAGTCCCATGAAGGAAGTGAAGAATGAGATTGCATGATGACTTAAGCTAATGATGTGAAGAATAGATGAAATGGAGCAGAGCACACACACGGAGGATATGATTGTGACTGGGCTTTATATTACACACAGGCCTTATGCTTGACCACTTGGAAATAGTGAACATGCTTCAAAGGAGCAACAGGTTGGCAAACATTTTGCAATGAAAGGCTGTGGATGTGGATGCCATCAATATCCATACATCCATAAATGCATCCAAAATACATGCATCCATAATTTATAATTACATATATTTTACACTGAATGAACTGGTATTTTAATTATTTTATATCATATTTAATGACACATTAAAACAATATTTAAATCTTTATTTATTGATTTCATTAATTAATGGCACATTTAATAATTAATTAAATACTGATTAATTACATTTTGTCGCATTTGGTCCTCCATAGTGTGATGCACTGCAGTTTGACAGCACTGCAAACTGTAATAAAATGTTACATGAAAACTAATATGATTTTGACATGAACGGGTTCATCAGGCTCCTTCAGGCTATACAGGTGTATCTAGTGTTATGGCAGAGAGTTCATAGTGTGTCAAAATGATTGAAAGACATGATTTGTAGATTAATATTGATGCGGATTTGTACATAAATGATGTGGTTTGCCGAATATGAACGTCTCCATATTCACAATCCTTCAATCATAATCGAATATGTATATGTCTGTTAGAATCATATTTTTCCCCTGACCGTATGACTTTTTTAAAAGTTTATCATGCACATTTGTACTATGTCCTATTATGAAGTACTTGTTCAATGTGATTCATGTTATGAATTGACCATGTTGCTCTTACGTGTTTTTTTCCCAGTATCCATGCCCTGCCCCGAGGCCCCACAGTGTCTTATCTCAGGAGAGGTCGTGTGCTGGATTGCTGAGTCACCTTTCATGGGAGGCTGCTCTTATCTCCCGAGAAGCACAGCATTCAGGCAGTTGCTTGCAAAAGGAGGAACATTGAGCGGGAGCGCTGGGGCATTTTGAGTCTTCATGGCTAAAATGTGGATTGCAGCAACACTTGCTGACTTCCTCTTTTTTCCCCTCTTTTTCTTATTGTTTTTTTATATGCAGGTATGCAGGTCTGCTGTATAGAGAAAATACTGGCACTTAAGTGTGACCGAGCATGTTCGGGGTCATTCACTATGTGATGAATGGGATTGATACATAAAGGTTGATGTCTTCAAAGCCTTTTCTATAGCACCGTCTCATCTAAAGCATGTTCACTTTGGCATTAAACTCCATACAGATGCCCAAGCGGGGAATCGAACCCAGATCTTTCTGATCTCATGACTGTGTGGCCTACATTTGAACCGCTCGGTTAGGCTAAAGGAGGTGTTCTCCAACTCACCAATGGATTAGGCTTGAGAGCAATTTTAATGCCATAAAAACAGTCACTAGGTGTCAGAATGCATTTGGTAAGAGCTGGACAGGCATCAAGAGAGGAAGGAGAAACACACATGACAGGAAGTGGAAGCCCTTGCTTAAAGGCAGCTGTTACATTGAACACAAAAAAAAAACCTCTGAAATTTGAACGAATGCACATGGAGGGTCAAACACACATACACGTGTGCACAAACATGCACACAACAGTCCCAGATGAGAAAACTGGAAATAGTTCATTGAGTTATATTTTTAAGTAAAATATCAGTTTGATGTGTCATCCTCCCTCCCTTTTTTGTCTTGTTTATGTTGGTATAGTTATTATATAAACTATATAAAATTATATTAAACTGCCACAAAAGAAACAAATATTTGTGAAAGTTATGCTTGTAATGTATCTTTTCACAAAAACTTGTTATCGCCCACTTCTAGTTGGGAACTGATATTTTCCTGAAACGTACCCATGTTGTACCGCTTCTTACTGTAGAACAAATGGACTATACATAATAGTACAGTGCTATACATACACTTTGTACATACATTTTTGTGGCTTCACTCTTTCTCTCTTCACGGTTTCTCAAAAATATAATAAAGAATAAACTACGCTCCTTCACATCGAGAGGAGTCAGTTGAGGTGGCTCGGGCATCTAGTCCGGATGCCTCCCGGACGTCTCCCTGGTGAGGTGTTCCGGGCATGCCCAGCCGGGAGAAGGCCCCGGAGCAGACCTAGGACACACTGGAGGGATTATGTCTCACAGCTGGCCTGGGAACGCCTTGGTGTCCTCCCGGTGGAGCTGGAGGAGGTGGCCGGGAACCGGGAAGTCTGGGCTTCCCTACTGAGACTGCTGCCCCCGCGACCCGGACGCAGATAAGCTGAGGAAAATGGATGGATGGATGGATGGATAAACCACGCTGTTACGTAATTGTATAGGGCCTATTATTAGTCGCAAATGTGCATATTTGAGCAAATTGTATATATTTTTTGCCTAAATTAAGCATTTTCTAGCATACAAATGGCTAAATGTACTAAAATATGTAATCTATAGTGTATTTTTGTCTGTAGAATATAAATAAAAGCAAGTGGTTAGCATGCAGGCCTCACAGCTAGGAGACCCGAGTTCAATTCTACCCTTGGCCATCCCTGTGTGGAGTTTGCATGTTCTCCCCGTGCATGCGTGGGTTTCCTCCGGTTACTCCGGTTTCCTCCCACATTCCAAAAACATGCTAGGTTAATTGGCCACTCCAAATTGTCCATAGGTATGAATGTGAATATGAGTGTGAATGGTTGTTTGTCTATATGTGCACTGTGATTGGCTGGCCACCAGTCTAGGGTGTACTCTCGCCCGAAGAAAGCTGGGGTAGGCTCCAGCACCCCCGCGACCCTTCGTGAGGTAAAGCAGTAGAAAATGAATGAATGAATGAATGATATGTTATTCTACACTATATAGTATAGTCACTAGGTGTTAGTAATGTTACTGTAATGTTTTGGTGAGACACACAAGCACCACACTAGATTTTTGCCTGTACAGCAAACTTTTATTGCAGGTTTATGTGTGTGTGTAGATGACATTAGTGTAAGAACGGCATCAGTAAATGGGCTGCTTGTGGGCTCATCTAGGTCTGTTTCTTAACGGAGAGTCATACTAATAGCAATGAACAGGAGTTAAAGTTTTGATGACATAATTGAATTGAACATCCAACTTCATTTTTATATATGAAGAGGAATCCATCAACCTAAGCCTCTCTTGATCCACAAGCCACGTTGCTGTAATTAATATCACTTGGCAAGTTACAAAAAAAAGAAAGAAAGAAAGAAAGAAAGGAAGAAAAAAAAAACATTACCAGATGATGTAGCTGGCCGACTACCAAACAATACGCTCCGGCTGCTTATTTCATGGATCCTTAAGCAGTATTCAATGTTTCACATGTGGAAGCATGAGCAGCATGTAGCCCTTAATTGCTTCCAGCACTTTAATAAGTCAAATACGTTCAAGGCTGATAATCACATTAAATAGTCCAATTTCTCTAAAAAGTCAACTGCAAAGTGAAAAATTCTCTTTCTTTAGGAATGCATTATGCCGTGAGGTTGTCAGGGTAAATTAAATTCCCCCCTGCACACTAAAGCATCAATTTCCTTATGGTAATTATCTGCTGGAATAGACGTGTCACTAGAAGGAGTCAGGCATGCTTGACATTTAGCCTTTTTATGGAGAGGCGATGAGTAAAAATTAAGATGAGGAAATGAAATTAATCTCCAGCCCAGGCAGGCATTGAGAGATCCTGCAGGATAGTGGCTGAATCAATCATGATGTTTGTGAGGCTGTTTTGAAAAGAAACCACTGATGAGGTGGAGACCACGGGGTGGAACATCGGAGGAGGCGGGAGGGGGAAGCAAATTGAGTTTGCATTATGATAGAATGTTGTTGTACTTTTATTGGTCATAAACACTACACCAAAGTTTCAAAATAGTGGTTTTCATTCTTTAAAGGATTATTAGTTCATCTGATTATAACTATAATTACTGACTACACTAATTGTGCTAATTGCCTTCTTCGGGCACAAGCCAATTAACTTGTACAGTGTTGTCCAAACTGAGGCCCGGGGGGCCTTTTTTGTCCCGCACCTATTTTTGTATTGGTTCTCAGTGTATATAAAAATAAAATGATTTAGGTATTTATTCATTCCCAAAGACATATTTATACATCTTTTACGAGTTTTGCAACCCCACAATAGAAGAGAGCACGTTTGGTGCAGCTTTAAGCCGAGAAAATGGCCGCAAAGTGCCGGAAGTGCCTGCATCTCCATCCATTTTCTATGGCGCTTATCCTCACGAGGGTATGCTGGAGCCTATCCCAGCGCAAGAGGCAGGGCAGGCCACATATAGACAAACAACCATTCACACTCACATTCATACCTATGGACAATTTGGAGTCGCCAATTAACCTAGCATGTTTTGGAATGTGGGTGGAAACCGGAGTACCCGGAGAAAACCCACGCATGCAAGGGGAGAATATGCAAACTCCACACAGAGACGCCCGAGTGGGGATTCCTGATCTCCAGACTGTGTGGCCAACATGCTAACCATGCTAACCACCACAGTGCAACCTTCAGTTTTGAACAACTCAACAGTCGAACAGTCACAATGATAACAGATATTAGCACCATATTTCTTTTCATGTACTGAAAAATATGAGACATTGAAAGGTGGAAAACATTTTTAGCCTGGATTGAGTAAGGAACTCAAACAATGCACAACGATGAGCCAATTCAAGAAACATTACAAGCAGTTGGATGTTTGCTAAATACAAAGATGAAGAGTCTTGAACCAGTCATGATGTGCTATATATAGCACCATAATGACAGTTACTAAGGTACCCATTATGTCATTGTATGGTCATATCACTTCGTACTTCTGTAAAAATAAAAAAATAAAAAAATAAAAAAAAAAATAAAAAAAAATAAAAAAAAAACTTGAACTATATTAAGAAAGCAGGTAGTGAACAAAGATTGTAAAAGTACCAGATAGAGGGGTAGGATTTAATAAGCTTTGCTTCTTCCTACTCCTTTTGGACATGTTGAACTGTGAACTGATTATGGGATGCACTCAATTGTAATCTGATGCATATTCAAATGAAATAAAACAATTACCATTACCATTACCTTTACCATCCTCTCATAAGAAAAAAATTAACCTTAATGTAACCTGAGATGTTTTCCACAAGGCACAGTGAAGGCGGCGCCATCTGGGGACCTGGTGTGCTTTTTCCTTAAACAGAACAATGGAGCTTCAGGTTGTGCAGGGGCGTCAGACGGCAGCCAGCTATTTACTGTATGTAATAACCTGACTCTTTTTGACCATCCTGTGTGTTCCCCTGATCTAAATCCCACTGAGAACATTTGGGGATGAATGTTGAGGGAAGATTACAAAAACGGACTTCATTTCCAGACAGTGGATGCCCTGGAGCAACATTCCTGCTAGCCTCCGGGAAACACTGACATTAAGTATGGCCAACCCAATTTCAGACGTGACTGACAAGAAACGTACTAGAAACATACTAGAAACAATAATACCGTTACTCCCAATGCTGGTGATCAGCTTGCCCAGTTGTTTTGAAACTTGGCCAAAATGTAATATTTTCATGTGAAAACATAGTCTTACATGCGGTAGCTTACATGCACAAACGACTCATCAACTGAACATTTTGATCAACTATTTTGTGTAATTTTTTTGCCATATTCTTCTCATTCCACATCAGTAATCACACATCCAAATTGTATGCTACAGACAGACTGATTATTCATACACTGTCATTTTGTATGACTGTCACATCTGGGCAGCAAACACTGTGTTTCAGTTTGCAGGGAGTGTATTTGTATTACTTTCATTTAATAGCAGAACTTTACTCATTTATCCATCTTGTAGTCATTACGAGCATCGAACACACAATTCTACGTCACAAAAAAATGCTTTGGTATCACACACACCCATACTAACATGAAAAAAGAGCTCACAATTCCAAAACCATTCATGTAAAACAAGGAATTTATGACAAGGATGCCACTCATTATTTTGAATCAATGACATTAATCATATAGTGAAAACACATTGAATGACTCCATAAAGAAGCTGACACTCTTTAAAGTCTTTTTTAAAGTTTCTTGCCTGGAACAGGAAGTGAAGGCGTCAGGGATGGGTTGAATGGCTTGATGGTCACCATGCGAGATAGGGGTGCTACGCGACCAAAAAGAGTGCTGTTTGTCTTTCACTGTCCTGTGTGTATTTTAGGCATTATAAGAGGTGCTGCCAATGTGAAAATTCCAAGAAATCATCAGCTAACAATAATTCTGTAACACAATGTGACCTCTTGTCGAATGTGTGAGCTCTGTCAAACAAAGTAGAGGTCGTCTGACCGTTGCAGCCGACCGTTAATCAATCCAAACAAGTGTGGTTTTTTTTGTTTTGGGGGAAAACTTTGGGGCAGGCCAGTGTAATCAGCAGAGGAAACAGATCTCAAGGTCTGTCGGGCACCAGGAAAATGGATTTGGGTTGTGAAAACCACGATTACCACGAGCTGCTCTGGATTCAGCCATCTGGAGCCGCCTGCTCCAAAAGCCGGTAAAATTGGCTGTGCTGGGGCCCCTGTAGGAAACAGGTTTGCAGCCACTGACACAGAGGACACTCCAAGTGCATGTGTGTGTGATGTATGATGCTGCTTGATATTAGTAGGACTATGAACGATTCAAAGAAACCAACTCATCTTTAACCATGTGAAATCATGGATTTTTTGTACAATCAAGTATTAATTGTTCTTATGGAGTCAAGTGATGCATTCATAGGTTGGTTTTATGGGTCAAATATCGTAAAATGCTGTCAATCAGACACACATTTTTATGGACCTTTTTGGTAATGGTAATGGTAATGGTAATTGTTTTATTTCATTTGAACATGCATCAGCCTCTCCGGGAATCACCACTTTATCGTGGTGGAGGGGTTTGAGTGCCCGAGTGATCCGAGGAGCTATGTTGTCTGTGGCTATATGCCCCTGGTAGGGTCTCCCAAGGCAAACAGGTCCGAGGTGACGGGACAGACCAAGAGTGATTCAGAAGACCCATATGAGCAAGAACGAGAGGAGACAAAGTACCTTGCCCGGATGTGGGATACCGGGGCCTCACCCTGGAGCCAGGCCCGGGGAAGGGGCTCGCAGGCGAGCGCCTGGTGGTCGGGCCTTCACCCGTGGAGCCGGGCCCAGCCCGAAGAAGCCACACGGGATCTCCCCCTCGTAGACCCACCACCTACGGGGGCAAGCATAAGGGTCCGGTGCAATGTGTGTTGGGTGGCGGTCAAGGGCGGGTGCTTAGGCGACCTGGTCTTCGGCGGCCAAATCTGGTTCTTGGGACATGGAATGTCACTTCGCTGGTGGGGAAGGAACCTGAACTTGTGCGAGAGGTTGAGACATTCCGACTAGACATAGTCGGACTCACCTCGACCCACAGTTTGGGTTCCGGAACCAAACTCCTCGAGAGGGGCTGGACCTTGTTCTACTCTGGAGTTGCTGCAGGGGAGAGGCGGCGAGCTGGTGTGGGCTTATTAATAGCCCCCCGGCTTGGTGCCTCTGTGTTGGAGTCAGCCCCGGTGAACGAGAGGGTCATTTCCCTACGCCTTCGGGCTGGGGAAAGGGTCCTGACTGTCATTTGTGCGTACGTACCAAATGGCAGTTCGGAGTACCCGGCCTTCTTGGAGTCCATCAGAGGGGTGCAGGAGAGCACCCCAGCTGGTGACTCCGTTGTTCTACTGGGAGACTTCAACGCCCATGTGGGCAAGTGACCTGGAGGGGCGTGATTGGGAGGAACGGCCTCCCTGATCTGAACCCGTGCGGTGTGATGTTATTGGACTTCTGTGCGAACCACAGTTTGTCCATAACTAACACCATGTTCGAACATAGGGATGTCCAGGACACCCTAGGCCGCAGGTCTATGATCGACTTTGTAGTCATATCATCAGACCTGCGTCCGCATGTTCTGGACACACGGGTGAAGAAAGGGGCTGAGCTGTCAACTGATCACCACCTGGTGGTGAGTTGGATTAGATGGCGGGGGAGGATGCTGGACAGACCTGGTAGACCCAAACGAGTAGTGAGGGTGTACTCGGAACGTCTGGCAGAGTCTCCCGTTCGTCGAGTCTTCAACTCTCACCTCCGGCAGAGCTTCACCTGCATCCCGGGGGAGGACCGGGATATTGAGTCCGAATGGGCCATATTCCGTGCCTCCATTGCTGAGGCAGCTGACCGGAGCTGCGGCCACAAGGCGGTCGGTGCCAGTCGCGGCGGCAGGCCCCGAACCAGTTGGTGGACACCAGAGGTCAGGGCTGCCGTCAAGCTGAAGAAGGAGTCCTATCGAGCCTTGATGGCTTGTGGGACTCCGGAAGCAGCTGACAGGTACCGTCAGGCCAAACGGTTTGCGGCTTCGGCGGTTGTCGAGGCAAAAACTCGGGTGTGGGAGGAATTCGGTGAGGCCATGGAGCACGACTTTCGGTCGGCCTCGAAGAGGTTCTGGCAAACAATCCGGCGCCTCAGAAAAGGGAAGCAGTGCCCAGTCCACACTGTTTACAGTGGAGACGGGGGCCTGCTGACCTCGACTGGGGATGTAGTCGGGTGGTGGAAGGAATACTTTGAGGCCCTTCTCAATCCCACTGACATACCTTCCATAGAGGAAGCAGAGTCTGAGGACACATACGTGGACAGTGCCATCATCGTGGCTGAGGTATCTGGGGTCGTTAAGACGCTCCTCAGTGGCAAAGCTCCGGGGGTGGACAAGTTCCGCCCAGAATTCCTCAAGGCTCTGGATGTTGAGGGACTGTCTTGGCTGACACGTCTCTTCAACATTGCATGGAAGTCGGGAACAGTACCTTTGGATTGGCAGACCGGGGTGGTGGTCCCCCTTTTCAAGAAGGCTGACCGGAGGGTGTGTTCCAACTACTGGGGGATCACACTCCTCAGCTTCCCTGGGAAAGTCTATTCCAGGGTGCTGGAGAGAAGGGTACGACAGTTGGCCGAACCTCTGATACAGGAGGTCCAATGCGGTTTTCGTCCTGGTCGTGGAACACTGGACCAGCTCTACACCCTCACGAGGGTGCTTGAGGGTGCATGGGAGTTTGCCCAACCAGTCTACATGTGCTTTGTGGACCTGGAAAAGGCATTCGACCGTGTCCCTCGTGGCGTCCTTTGGGGGGTGCTCCGGGAGTACGGGATTGGTGGCGCGCTACTACGTGCTATCCGGTCCTTGTACAAACGGGGCAGGAGTCTGGTTCGCATTGCCAGTAGTAAGTCGAGCCTGTTTACGGTAAACGTTGGCCTCCGCCAAGGCTGCCCTTTGTCACCGATTCTGTTCACAATTTTCATGGACAGAATTTCTAGGCGCAGCCAAGGTGTTGAGGGAGTCCAGTTCGGGGGCCTTAGAATCTCATCTCTGCTATTTGCAGATGATGTGGTTCTTATGGCTTCTTCGGGCTGCGACCTTCAGCGTTTACTGGGACGGTTTGCATCTGAGTGTGAAGCTTCTGGGATGAGACTCAGTACCTCCAAATCAAAGGCCATGGTTCTCAGTCGGAAAAGGGTGGAGTGCTCCCTCCGGGTTGAATGAGGTCCTGCCCCAGGTGGAGGAGTTTAAGTATCTCGGGGTCTTGTTCACGAGTGAGGGAAAGTGGGAGCGTGAGGTCGACAGACGGATCGGTGCAGCCTCGGCAGTAATGCGGTCGCTGAACCGGACCGTCGTGGTGAAAAGAGAGCTGAGCCGGAGGGCAAAGCTCTCAATTTACCGGTCGATCTATGTTCCCACCCTCATCTATGGTCATGAGCTTTGGGTCATGACCGAAAGAATGAGATCGCGGATACAGGCGGCTGAAATGAGTTTCCTCCGTAGGGTAGCTGGACTCACCCTAAGAGATAGGGTGAGGAGCTCAGCCATCCGGGAGGGGCTCAGAGTAGAGCCGCTTCTCCTTCACATCGAGAGGAGTCAGTTGAGGTGGCTCGGGCATCTAGTCTAGTCCGGATGCCTCCCGGACGCCTCCCTGGTGAGGTGTTCCGGGCATGCCCAGCCGGGAAAAGGCCCCGGGGCAGACCTAGGACACGCTGGAGGGACTATGTCTCACAGCTGGCCTGGGAACGCCTTGGTGTCCTCCCGGTGGAGCTGGAGGAGGTGGCCGGGGACCGGGAAGTCTGGGCTTCCCTTCTAAGACTGCTGCCCCCGCGACCCGGACCCGGATAAGCGGAGGAAAATGGATGGATGGATGGAACATGCATCAGATTACAACTGAGTGCATCACATAATCAGTTCCCAGTTCCACATGTCCAAAAGGAGTAGGAAGAAGCAAAGCTTATTAAATCCTACCCCTCCATCTGGTACTTTTACAATCAGTAACTGTTACGTTTGTTCACTTCCTGCTGTCCATAATACAGTTTAAGGCTTTAAAAAAAATTTTTTTTTAATAATTTACCTCGTACCAAAGTATGAGGTGATATGACCATACAATGACATAATGGGTACCATAGTAAGTGTCAATATAGTGATATGTATAGCATATCATGATTCAAAACTCTTCATCCTTGTATTTCATCGTTATGCATTGTTTGAGGTCCTTACTCAATCCATTCCATAGTTTGATTCCACATACTGAAATGCTATGGCTTTTTAATGTAGTCCTAGCATAGAAGTGCTAGTAGGAAGTGCTAGGGAAGTACTTCTTCCCTGAGATCATATTTCTCCTCTCTTGTAGAGAAGTATTGGATGGCATTTTTAGGGAATTGGTTATTTTTAGCCTTGAAAATTATATCAGCAAGTTTAATTGTGATTTTAGGAGTTAGTATGTTCTCTGTATTCTCTGTATTGTACTGTATGTTCTCTACATTGTGAATTATCCTTACTGACCTTTTTTGCAGTACATTTAGCGAGTGAAGATTGCTTTTATAGTTATTAGCCCATATTTCCACACAATAAGTAGGATATGGTAGAACCAGAGAGCAATAAAGAGTGTGGAGTGATTTCTGATGGGGAACAAATTTTGCTTTGTTCAATACTGAAATATTTCTGGCCACCTCATGTTGTATATTTGTAATAAGAGGTTTCTAGCTCATATTTTCATCTATGGTGATCCCCAGAAATGTATTTTCGTTCAGCCTTTCAATGTCCACACCGTCTATTTGTATTTGCTGGTACGTGTCCTTTCTGCTGTTACCAAACAGCATGATTTTAGTTTTACTTAGGTTCAAGGACAATCTATTATCATCAAACCATCTTTTTAGTGTGACCATTTCTTCTCTGACCTTTCTAATGATTTTGTCTGTACTCCCTCCAGAACAAAAACCAGTGGTATCATCCACAAATAATACCAGCTTTAAGTCTTTCGTTACTTTGGAGATATCATTGATGTACAAGTTGAACAGTTTTGGCCCCAGTATTGACCCCTGGGGAACTCCGCACGTAATATATGAACTTGCAGATATGTATTCTCCTAGCTGTACGTATTGCTTCCTG
This sequence comes from Doryrhamphus excisus, assembly GCF_037039965.1. Taxonomy (NCBI): domain Eukaryota; kingdom Metazoa; phylum Chordata; class Actinopteri; order Syngnathiformes; family Syngnathidae; genus Doryrhamphus; species Doryrhamphus excisus. The sequence goes on along the minus strand of NC_136376.1, from coordinate 12,984,976 downwards.
TCAGCTAAGTAGCTTTTGAACCAGTTCAGAACTAATCCTCTTATTTCGTACCTTTCTAATTTAGTTATTAGGATGTCATGATTGATTGTATCAAAGGCTTTTGTCAGATCCATGAATACTGCGGCTGCACACTTCCTCTGATCTATAGCGTTAGTGATTTCCTCCGTAATTTTAATCAGTGGCATGGAGGTAGAAATGTTAGCTCTGTATCCATACTGACTTTCTGATAGTAATTTGTTCGCATTAATAAATTTATCCAGCCTGTTGTTGAACAGCTTCTCAATAATTTTGGAGGATTGTGGTAGTAAGGAGACTGGCCGATAGTTTGTAAATTGGTGCTTATCACCATTTCTAAAAATTGGAACAACCTTTGCTGTTTTCATTCCTTGGGGAAATCTTCCGGTCTGAAAAGATAAATCACTGATGTACATCAGTGGTTCTACGATCTCGTTAACTACCGTTTTTATAGTGTCCATTTCGATTCCATTACAATCAGTTGATGTTTTTTCTTTACAATTTTTGACAATGTCGATGATTTCCTTTTTTGTTCCATCTGTCAGAAAAAACATTATTCCTGTGTGTATTTTCTTTGGTTCCCGGGAAAGACCAACATTTCTAATTTGCTTGTAAAGCAGAAAAGCTAAGGAAACCCTGAATCTTACCAGGAATGCTGAGCAAAGTTTGGTAAAAGAATGGCCAATTGTGGAGTCAACTGTCATGACAGCGTTACAGTTAGTTTTTCCCCTGCATAGACAAGTGGGCATCTGGCTAAAATGCTCAGGTTAAAATGCTCAAAAGTTTAGTTGTTCCAGCCAATCACAGGGCACATATAGACAAACAACCATTCCCACTCACATTCATACCTATGGACAATTTGGAGTCGCCATTTAACCTAGCATGTTTTTGGAATGTGGGAGGAAACCGGAGTACCCGGAGAAAACCCACACATGCACGGGGAGAACATGCAAACTCCACACAGAGATGCCCGAGCGGGGAATTGAACCCAGGGCTGCGCGCTAACCACTCATCCACTGTGCAGCCCCCATATCATATCACAACATTCCTTACAAATTCCTTAAAGAAAAAAGAAAAAATATATATATATATATATACAGTAAAGTCTCGTTATATCGATATTGTTAGGAGTCGGAAAAAATATCGATATAACCGGACTGTCGATATATCCGATCCTGCGCCGAACTGCATTAAAAGTGGGCAATAATGCACTATAATGCAATAATGTCGAGCAGCTTAAATCAATCTTTGCTTAAGGATTTCAATACCAAAAAAGAACACGGCGAACGGCTGCTTCCAGTCAACTTTATTTTTCACACTTCCACCACCAGAGCACAGCACACACACCGATTCCCGCACTTCCTGGTTCACAGGTCATGCTCAACCCGCCTCACATAGCTGGCCAAACACATGCCTGCAACAGAAGAACCAACTGTGTATAGATTCTATACACACGAGAGAAACCACGAACGCCAACATGTACATATGAAAAACAGTGATTATTGCAAGCGATAAAAAGATATCTGAATACAACACAATTAAATACATGTATTTGTACGCTTGTGTCTTCGTTGGAATAGGTGTGTATGCTATGTCAGTTGGTTCTTCTGTGGCACGGTGCATATTCATCCAATCCTGGGACGCATTTAAAATTATTAATAAATTATATGATGATAGAACACCATTTGTTTGTTTGATTGAGATTTGTCTAACAAATAAACAATACATTTTAGTATTGATAGCAGAACTTTACACAATAGTTGTTATTCCACTCTACTCAACTAAATAGTGAGGACAATGTTCTTGTGGAAAATGAAGCAGGCATTGTGAAGCAGGACATGGATCCGTGTATTGGGTTGCTCTCTAGAGGACATTTGCTGTCATTACTGCCTAGTCTGGCTGAATTTATGTTGACAGCAGCAGTAAATTAAGAACAACAGTGGGTCTGTACACATTCTTAGATTGTATACATAATTACAAATATAAAACAGTAACTGTGCAATTTTTCTTTAACTGTGACTGACCTGGACACATCAGGGACAGAGCTTGTGGAAGTGGAATTTTTCATAAAAATGTCATCATTATTGATCAAATAAAAACATGTACCGTGCTGGAGGTGTGTATGGTGGCACAATGCTCCTCTTTAAGGTCAGTGGTTGGAAATCTTCTTCCATGTTATCAATGTTATCCATGTTTTCTGAGCCAATTCTCCCACTGCACATGGATGTGAATAGACGCATTCATCCTCTAACGTTCTAGCTTTTAACGTTAGTGTTGACAGTAGGATACTCATGTGTACAGTGGAATTTGGCCTGATCTTGCACACCCACTGCAGTTGCACAACATGATTAATGTAACAAACATGTGATGGGTCTTTAACATTACACAATCAACAAGAAGCCACAAGCATAAGTCAGTGAGGCAAGTTGTAAACTTACAATTATATTGCCTTCTTGGCATCATGCCTCAGTCGAAGCTGCTGTCTCGCACACTCTTCTCCTACGAGACTATGGAGGGCAAAAATACGCATACAACCTTATCTCTTTAAAGTGTCTAACACATACTGACCCCATTAAAGGGTTGAACATATTCGCAACACTCAAGTTTGAAATAAGTACAACATCCATTCATCCATTTTCCGTGCCGCTTATCCTCACTAGAGTGGCGGGTATGCTGGAGCCTATTCCAGCTGTCATCGGGTGAGAGGCGGGGTAGGTGGCCAGCCAATCACAGGGCACATGTAGACAAACAACCATTCACACTCACATTCATACCTATGGACAATTTGGAGTGGTCAATTAACCTAGCATGGATGTTTTTAAAATGTGTGCTGTGCGCCCTTTCACCATACTTTTCCAGACATGTAACTGTAGCTATACTACTTTTCTATACTTATGTAGGAACCCAGTAAAAATGACGTATTGGAAAATAGAAGCTATTCAGTGCAGCAATACAGGATGTAACATGCAACTCTTTGTTGTTCTGTTTGTCTTGGAGCTCTTGACAACTGTACTTCAGGGGGTCCGTGAATGCACCACAGTTGTGTGGTTGGAGAGGCATGATGGAGAGATGTGTTTGCGAGTTAGAATACCTATGTGGTGTTGAAATAGCACTGCTGTTGTGTTCAGGTTGGAATAAAGTAAAAAAAAAGACTTTTTGAGGATGGTTCACTTGCGTCTTCTGTCTTAACAGACAGGCTTGCACAAGCATTAATTACACTAAAAATGTTAATGAAATTAAATAAAGAACTTAGTTACCGATGTTAAAATATCACCTCACCTGCAGTGAATATATCCAAAATATTACAAATATCTCTCAGTATGATACAGTGCAGTTCTACACCACTGAATGATGAAGCATATCTCTGTAAAGGCTCCTGTGTAAAGGCTCCTGAGTAATTTACCTAGAGGCTACATGTCCAGGAGCACCCCAATCTCCTCTGTTATTTGTTACAATTTCTCTTCCGCTCTGAAGACATAAAAGTCAAAGTTTATACGGTATGGACAAAGCAGCGGTGTTATTTATCAGATTTTTTCAACCCTGCTCACCTGCCACAGCTGAGGTTTGCTGTAGTAGCGTATTGATGAAGGACGCTCAGCCACCGGGTCAGCAATTTTCTCCAAGGTTGGCGTTGCCTTCTGGCGTCGAGGCAGCTTTGAATCCCAATCAACGTCCTCATAACTCCTGCAAATAGACAGGGACAGCCACCATGTCATGCTACAATGTAATACAGTATGATTAAAGTACACTGCCTTTATGTCCATCACTGAGCAATAGTTCATGAAAGGATAGGTGACATCATCAGGGCATAAGCCAATCATTTCTCCTAGATGCTAACTGACACTAAATACAAGACAACGTTGTCTGTGCATTCCAACATGCACCTCCTAAAAAGAAGAGTCGGATACTGACCTCTGGGTTGCAGAAGTGAATCTGATGCAACGGGTGATCGCTAAGAGTTCTGAGGATAAAACATCCTGACAGGACAACATAATGAATACTGTTATTGTTCCAAAACACAATTCTAATTCTCACACTTAAAACAGTCATTTTCAAAAAACATTTCCTTACCTGAGGTCCATTGTACTTTCGATTTGGCATCGCTTCTTCATCCACAATTCTGACGATCTGAGGCATATGTGAAGCTTGAAAACAAACCGGAACTACGTTCCTCATTACTGAAATCTGACCAGAAGTCGGCTCAATAGACAAAGTGGGAAGTAAGTCACAGTTGATGGACTACAATGTCTGTTGGCCATATGTTTGTCTATATGTGCCCTGTCATTGGCTGGTACCCAGTCCAGGGTGTACCCTGCCCCTTGCCCAAAGTCAGCTGGGATAGGCTCCAGCATACCCTTGCGACCCTAATGAAGATAAGCGGTATAGAAAATGGATGGATGTAGCACCATCAGGGAACTGCAACCAAGTCTTTTTCTGATATTCATCCATTTTCTATGCCGTTTATCCTCATTAGGTTTGCGGGGGCATGCTGGAGCCTATCCCAGCTGACTTTAGCCAAAAGGCCGGGTACAGAAAACACGCAAACTCCACACAGATTTGCCTGAGAGGAGAGTTGAACCCAGCTCTTCCCCATCTCCTGTCTGTATAGCCAACATGCTAACCACTCAAACACTGTGCAGCCTGTTTTTCTGATATATTGGCTGATTTATTTAGATTTTCCCATCATGTCAAACAAGGAAAAAGGTGTGTTTGAGGTGTGCCTCCAACTAACTCCAATGTTGTCAGGTAACCCATAGAGGAAGCGTTCCCATAATTGCAGCATTCAGCAACTAGAAAGCAACCATCCTAAAAGACTAAGACTCTGTAATATGAATGTAATATTTTAGTGCACATGTGGCTACAGAGCAACATTTAGCATTCCAGCCAAAGAGGGCAGCAAAACACTACATGTGAAGATAAGAGTTGTTTGTTGCAATGCAGCTGTGGCAGAAATACACTGCAAATAGATTTGACTGTAAAGTACATGACATTTCAGCAAATAAAATATATCTATTTGTTTTACCGGCAAGTCTGGCTCTTATTGCTGCATAAGAAATCCTCTTGGAGTTCCAGGCCTGGTCGTGTCGTGTCTTATTGCAGACAGCCTTGAGGCTGTTTTCACCTTCTCCTTGTAATGAGGGGATACCAACATCGCAGAAGCCACATGCTGGAAGCCAATAAACTTCTGCCGACCTTTGATACAGAGATCCACTTCTGCTCCAGTGGACAACTGCCAGTTGCATGGGTCCAAAGGAGGGACATCATCTCGCTTGGGAGCCAGAGGGGTATGTTGAGCTGGTCGCTGGGATCCAGAAGGTGAGTTTAAGCATCCTGGATGTGGTCTGTCTCCACCAGCACGCCGGCACACTCGAGAGTTAATACACGATGATAATGATAACACGCATGCCTGCAGTATATGTCTTGAAGGCATTCAAGTCTGTGGCCATCTTTGACACATAAGTGTGCAAGTGTGTTGCAGCACAGGTCATTAGACCGTCCCGGCCACGTGATGTAAAGTGTTGGTTGCTGGGAAACAGACTTTGTTGGCTAACCGGATCACATTGCTGACATGAAGAGGTCACACAACACCTAACGTTCTGGACATACTGTACACTAGTTGACCATAATCATTCTGTATGTTTATAAATGCTGTTCTAGTTTTCACCACAGTACAATGAAATGCTTTTGATCAATCGTCAGGAATGTTCCCACAAGATGCTTTAGTTTGCCAACTTTAAACAATGACTTCATATCTTTAGACTGGAGAAAAAAGGTCATCTTTGAAAGATTACTGTGCTCTGCCATTTACAATACACGGTGGACTAGTGGTTAGCAGATTGGCTGGTTGAATCTCTGGGTGGAGTTGGCACATTCTCCCTGTGCATGCGTGGGTTTTCTCCAGTTACTCCAGATTACTCCCACATTCCCAAAATATGCATGTTAACTTAATTGGAGGCTATTAATTGTCTATTTGGGGGCACGGCGACCGAGTGGTTAGCACGCAGTTCAATTCCACCGTCGGCCATCTCTGTGTGGAGTTTGCATGTTCTCCCCGTGCATGCGTGGGTTTTCTCCGGGTACTCCGGTTTCCTCCCACATTCCAAAAACATGCTAGGTTAATTGGCCACTCCAAATTGTCCATAGGTATGAATGTGAGTGTGAATGGGTGTTTGTCTATATGTGCCCTGTAATTGGCTGGCGACCAGTCCAGGGTGTACCCCGCCTCTCTCCCAAAGACAGCTGGGATAGGCTCCAGCACCCCTGTGACCCTCGTCAGTTGGTAGAAAATGAATGAATGATTATGTAATTGTCTATTTGGGCCCCATGACTGGCAATTAGTCCAGTGCCTACCCCGCCTCTGGCCCAAATCAGCTGGGATAGGCTTCAGCAGTTGTTACCCTAATGACGACAAGCGGTATAAAAAAAACAGATCGTTGAATGGATTTTTAGAGCTTGTATACTCAATAGGGTGTGATCGACCCAAGAGAGCCGTGCACCCTCAAAAAACAATCAAATAACCACTAGATGGCGTGCTTGAACTAGCAGAAAACTCAAGAATCCCTTTTCCAGTTAACTATATAAGCACTATTTATCGCAGAAGAATGGATCCCTGTTGGATCCATGATGGTTTTAAAATGGCACAGTAGCATAAACCTGTAACCTCAGTCACACCCTCTAAAGTCCCTAGAAACAGGATGAGGTGTTTTCTTCCTCTTTGCCTGCAGGCCAGCTCACAGAAAATAATGCTTCGTTTTTAACAGCAAACATAATTATGTAAATTACAGGGATGTAAAACAAATGTTTATTTTACAAAGGGCATAATCTGGTGAATGCACTGGCTTGAAAGAGCTGTCTTCTATTCATTGGAGCAAAAAACACAAAACCCCAGAAATGACTAGAGTATGTGGCTGAGCGCTTATTAATGGCTTTGCCTGGATTTACTAAATTGCGTTGTGTAAACATATACATACATGTACACACACAGGCGTGTGCTGCAGTTTCACTCAGTAGTGACTAAAACATTGGGGGTGGGTAGCATTTTGATGTGAGAGCATTTATTCATGTTAATGTGTCAGAGATGATGCTGATGCTTGCTGATGGATGACTTTCACTCAGGCTGTCATTTGCAAATATGAACACCCACGGGCTGTTGAAAGGGATGTGTTAAAAATAGTCTAATTATGAGTTATTGCGATGGTGGTGAATGTGTCACCCATAGAAATTCTCCCTTGAAAAAAAGGAGGGCAGATATGACACTTGTCAGATGTGATGGGGGGCCCTTCTTAAAATGGCACTGTTGACAAAAACACGCTATTTGTTGCATGCCTGGTGAGAACCTTACGCTGATTGTATATTAATGCCGCTGTTATGAATACAGTTATGTTGAGATAGCCGCATGATTTATTACATCTGGAGTACTTTAATTATCCACACCACATCCCCAAATCTTTGTTTGCCAATTATTTCAGTTTCCTGTATATTGTTGCAGAAATATGAATAGAAATCCAGCCTGCAGATGCTATAAAGCGTTGCAGGGAGTCAGATATTTCTGGAGGGAGGCGTCATTACCATCAGAGCAGTCTGTGTCTGAATCCTGAGTTATTAGTTGGCTTGTGTGGCTTTTTCAAGCATCCTCTGCTATCTCTGAAAATATTTACTAGCCAAGATAGTGGACCCGATGCTGCAGTGCGGTTAATTTGCACAGGCTAGATGTGTCTGCTCGGAACTGATACTCTAGATTGATCATCGTTCTTGTTGCTGCTGCTGCTGCTGCAGAGGGTCGTTAAAGCAAAATAACAATTGGATGGCGGTGACAATATGGGCAGCTACTGCTGTTGGCCTTTTAAGTCTTTTGGTCTTTTAAGTTATAAGAGCAGATTGGCTCAGTAAGTCACCCAATGGTCTTTTTAGTTGGAAAAAATTGGTGGTGCACCAAATCACTTAAAGAGACCATATGCAATGAGCAATGAGCCCCCCAACTGCCCAGAGGGCTCTCACGTTCTATCAATGAATAAGCTGTATCCTGTATAAAATAAACCCAAATTAATAGTAGGATTAATAGTTGTCACGTTTAGGCATGGCTATGACCCCAGGATGCAGACATAGGACAGTAGTGCAGGTAAAAATCATTTCTTTTAATGTTTTTTCTTTTAATTCCAGATAAGCAGAGAGAACGGCTACTGGCCAAACAAAGCAAACAAATGGCAGGAAGGAGCACACACCTGAACTAAATAGAAGGGAGTGAAATTAGAAACAGGTGTGGGAGATCGGAAAACGGAAACGAGGCAAGACAGGAAGTGAATAAAAAAATAAGAGCATCCAAAGAGAAATTAAACTAAAAAGGGAACATAAACACACTGTCACGCAGGAACCAACACAGGGCGTGACAATATAGTAGGTCAAAAAGTTGTTACAATCTTAACTAGTGCTATAAAATCACAACTAGAAGTGCTAATTTCATAACATTTCATCAGTGGTTATTTACTGAACCAGTGTACCAATCTGCTCTGTAATTTATCATCAAAATTTATTTCCAGTATGTCAATAAACTGAATGTTAATACATTGTTCTTCAATGAAGCACCCTGTGGATGTTGAGACTCTTAAAACGACATTTGATTTGTTGGGAAAACAAAGCATTCCAGCCATCGATCCATTTTCTATGCCACTAATCTTCACGAGGGTATGCTGGATATAACAAATGATTATTACAGTACCATGTAATTACATGGTACTACATTGTACCATATACATTGTACTACATGGTAGTGGCAGCCTTGCACATCGATAAGAATCAACCACGGACATCATCAGTTCTTAAGTATAGCCATTGGCCACGCCTCATCCTGTTTAGGGCCAGTAGATGTCCAGAACTGCTGCGCCTATAGACTGCACTGGCAGGCAATGTGTCAGACGGACACGCACTAAGACAATGATTGCAAAAACAGCACTAAAAGAATTACGAGACAGGATTTTTTTATACACATTATTTTTGCATGCAGCATATCATATATTTATAGTCCTAGTCCAAAGTTTGGGCACACTAGCTCATGCTGCTGAGAGGGAGTCCTACCTTTTCCATACACATTACCTTCAGTCCTTATCAGAGAATGCAGTAATCATCAGGTGGTTTTTCTCATCTTAATATGCCGGGATTCAGAGGCGCTCTTGTTATGGGGGGGGGGGGGTTGGTTTATTTCAAAAATGCATTCAATGTTATATTGAAATACACCACATGTTCACAATTCCCAGTTCAACATATCTAAAAAGAAGCAGAAGAAGCAGAGTATATTAAATTCTACCCCATCTCCATATAACTCCAGTAACTAGTTCAGTTCTAGATTTTGTTCATTCCTCCACCCTGCAAACTCTCCCATTTCTGCAGCTACCAAATGTACTCGTCCAGTGCTCAGTGCCCCGTGCCCCAGCCACCCCCGCACACCCCACTGCCCTCCAACAGGGAGCATTGTCATTCAAACAGACCCTGATCATTAGGCCACAGACATGTCATCAACATGCATTCAAGGTGAGACCTAATAACCAGCCATCAGGACCTCATCATTGCCAGGCCCTAAACAGGACGCTCCCAAAATGCCATCTGCAGTCAAATGTCACTCTTAATATTGTATAATATTGAATATATCGCAGGCCAAGAGTCTCAAACATATGTTATTTCACCATGAAAACGTTAAATAATCGGGTGCACAATTTCAAAAAAAGAGGTGAAATGCAGAAAAGGAAATAAAGTAAGGAGCTATGACATAGATATTATGTCATAGATATTATGGGGCGGATGTGATAAAAATAAGCTAACGTTACTTGGTCGCTAATATGCAGTGGCAGTTTCTGGCATGTGCGTTATGTACAAGCCCACAGAGCAGCCTTGATGAAGGGGCACCGTGCACCCCTGCCAGAAAAGAATAAATAAATTGCACAGTGAAATGTTTTTGTGTCTTGTCAAGGGTGTGGAGGCTTGAGCTTTTACTTTACTGTAACTGTTGTCTTGTCTGATATAACAAACATGTAATGAGGCAACACACCTTTCGTATTCATTGTCCTGCTGTAGAACCCAAGTTGGTTTCAGCTTGAGGTCACCAACAGATGGCCGAACATTCTCCTTCAGGATTCATGGTTCCTTTTATCACAGCAAGTCTTCGAGGTCCTGAAGCAGCAACAGCGACAGACATCACACTACCACCACCATATTTAACTGTTCATATGATGTTCTTTTTCTGAAATGCGGTGTTACTTTTACGCCAGATGTAATGGGGGACACACCTTGCAAAAAGTTAAACTTTTGTCTAGTCAGACCAAAGAGATGAGCCTTAATGTTCTTTTTGGTCTGCAATGGTTTTGGTCTTGGACCGCTGCCTTGCAGGCCACTTTTGCCTAGTGTCTTTCTTATGGTGGAGTCATGAACACCGATCTTAAAAGAGGCAGTTTTTTGGATGTTCTTGCGGGGTCTTTTGTCACCTCTTGGATGAATCATCGCTGCACTCCTGGGGCCATTTTGGTTGGCCGGCCACTCCTGGGAAGGTTCACCACTGTTCCACGTTGTCACCATTTGTGGATAATGGCTCTCACTGTGTTTTGCTGGAGTCCCAAAGCTTTAGAAATGGCTTTACAACCTTTCCCAGACTGATAGGTCTCAATTAAGTTGTGTTTTAACAAGGGGGGTAATCACTTTTTCACACAGGGCCATGTAGGTTTTTCTCCCTTCATAATAAGTTGCATTTAAAAACAGCATTTTGTGTTCAGTTGTGTGTGTGGACACGCTACACAGGCAGCTGTGAATGATCAATCAGCATTTTATACAATAATTAGGAGGTCTTGCTGTATGATTCCATCTAAGTGATGCAGTGCCTCAGTAGCACTGGCAGCAAAGCCCACATCATGTTTCTACCTCCACCAAGCTCGACAGTTGGTATAGTAACAGGGTTGAAATTCTCAACTTGACTCCTCCGAACACACTTTTTGTCATTGTGGCCAAACACAAATAGCTCAATCCTTATCCAAAAGGTCAAATATTATTTTATTGATATCATTATGGTTTCAGGCCATAGCTCCATGTGATCATCACATTAAAAAGGCAGCGCATTACAACAAGGAGGTTCAGTGAGCTCTATTTTAGGGTGTGTGCAGCTCCCTTGGACCGTTTGGAAAAATGTGAGTGCGTAGATGAAGCTCCCCTGAGCAACGTGGGCAGCTATGTCCTCAGAGAGGGGGGCCGGAGGCTTCGGCGTATTGTTGCTTCCCTGCTCTCTCGCCACTGCCGTGCTCCACTTGTCATCCTCAGTTAGCTCAACAAAGTAATGAGTATGCCACTGTACATTTTTCATGAGGGGGTGGGAGTGAAAAATCTGCTTCTTATAATGCTTTTAATATGGTTTCCCCACACACTCTTCACCCCGTCCCCCGCAGAACACCCTCCGGGCTAACATGATGCTGCATAAGCATGTTTAATGGTAACATTCCCTGCGGGAGAGTCAGCATGATGCAATGTCACTTTTGGTGATGAATATGTTGACTACAGCAAATACACAAGCAGCTGTACATCATGAGAAAACTAGATACAAAGGCAAGGAATTATAGCAAATTGAGGTCTCATGTTAACAAAACAGAATGAAAAAAAGAATGTTAACCTTCATTGTCATTATGCTGCAATTAACAATATTGAGATTTATCAAATATTAAATTAAACAAAATATGACTGTCTTTAGGCTGCACGGAGGTCGAGTGGTTAGTGCGCAGGCCACACAGCTAGGAAACCCAACTGGATTTTATGTCGGTAAGAATATAAAAATATGTGATAATACAGGTGAAATGTACAGAATACCATCGTCTGTCTGCTTCACTGATAACGTTTGTACGTCTCCCGCTGAGATTTTGGATTTAGTTCAATTCCACCCTCGGCCATCTCTGTGTGGAGTTTGCATGTTCTCCCCGTGCAGGCGTGGGTTTTCTCCGGGTACTCCGGTTTCCTCCCACATTCCAAAAACATGCTAGGTTAATTGGCCACTCCAAATTATCCAAATTAATTATTATTATAGGTGTGAATGTGAGTGTGAATGGTTGTTTGTCTATATGTGCCCTGTGATTGGCTGGTGACCAGTCCACGGTGTACCCCGCTTCTCGCCGGAAAACAGCTGGCATAGGCTTCAGCAACCCCGCGACCCTCGTGACGATAAGCGGTAGAAAATGAATGAATGAATAAATGTTTTACAGTAAATGATTTCATGGGTTCATTTTCCTTTCATCCACCAGTCAGTGATAATGCACTCATTATTATTATTCTACAGCTATGACATTCCATTTTTGTATTCACAGAACACGCTCATATGCATGAAAAAGTCAGCTTACTTCAGAAAAGGAAAAACAAATCACTTCAATCAGCATGATCTCACAGATGCGAAATATGTCACCACTGCCATAAATCAAAATTTAATTGTCCCGCCCTTCATTGTGGCACAACACAACCGCAGTTTTTCTTGTGCTTGAACCCATTGTTCCATTAAAACACACAGATTGTAAAGCAAATCCAATATGCCTCATCATTCACAACAAAAGCATTTCAAAAAACATTGTGCACAAAAATGGATCCAGGCAAATGAATATCAATATCATCTTTTTTATCACAATTATTTTTAGAATGTCAGACTTTTACATTTGTGTATGGTAATCTGGGAATTCAACAAAGCAAATGCATTAAGCACCCTACAACACAATGGAGGTAATGTGAAAAGAATAGCAGTAGAAAACAAAATATAGAGAAAAAGCCCAGGCTGCTGAAATACATCATCCCATTCAGGCAACCTCTCGACAAGGGCAAACGATGATTGATGACAGGGTCAATGATTGTTGCCACAATTTCATTCTATACCAGAGCTTTATTTGCTTTTTCAACGAGGTGTGTAAGCTCGTCATCCTCTTCTGTCGTGCTTTTGGCCGCTTTGATTCATGCTTTCTAATATTAATAGAGGCAGTATGTTTTACTTTCCGATTAGTTGTGATGGTATCCATCAAGACTAAATAGATATGACATAACAGGCCCAAGTTAGTTTGTTCAATAATGTAGTGGTCAAAGACATTTTATGTCCCATTTTTTAAGAGTTAGCAAAATTGAGTCAAACACAAAGTAACCTGAGTTCTAAAAAGTTATTCAATCATTATTAGTCAATATCGTGATCCAAGCCATTTGTATTGAGTTATGGGCTCCTGTAGAGCAGCTACACACAATAACCAACACAGAAAGCTTTCTAGTTCTTCTAGAATTTGCACCTATTCAGCTGTATTTCTTTGGATTTTGTGCTTCCTGCAAAAACGGTATGTTTTAATGTATTCCACCAATGGCCCGCCTCCAGACACGCTTAGAACAACTGGTTTGTGCCGCTAGCTTGGAAACCCAACTTTACAGGAGTTGATAAACGGTATAGGAGTTGATACAGTGCTGTATCTTTTTAAAATATAAAATTCCTTTAACAGCCATATGTGTTGGATTCCGAATCCGATCTGGAAGTAGAGACTGGATAGTCTGACCTTTCTTAAGAAAAGAGGTTACTTCAAGACATTTCTCAATAGCATTTAGAAAGGTCAGAGAGCTCACACTAAAAAGATGGTTTGATGATAATAGATTGTCCTTGAACCTAAGTAAAACTAAAATCATGCTGTTTGGTAACAGCAGAAAGGACACACACCAGCAAATACAAATAGACGGTGTAGACATTGAAAGGGTGAAGGAAAATACATTTCTGGGGATCACAATAGATGAAAATATGAGCTGTTCAGTATTGAACAAAGCAAAATTTGTTCTCAATCAGAAATCACTCCACACTCTTTATTGCTCTCTGGTTCTACCATATCTTACTTATTGTGTGGAAATATGGGCTAATAACTATAAAAGCAATCTTCACCCGCTAAATGTACTGCAAAAAAGGTCAGTAAGGGTAATTCATAATGCCGCCTACAGAGAACATACTAACTCCTTATTTCTAAAATCACAAATACTTAAACTTGCTGATATAGTTAATTTCCAAACAGCTAAAATAATGCATAAGGCTAAAAATAACCAATTACCTAAAAATGTCATCCAATACTTCTCTACAAGAGAGGAGAAATATGATCTCATGGAAGAACTATTTGAAACACTTCTATGCTAGGACTACGTTATGCTAGCCATAGCTTTTCAGTATGTGGAAGCAAACTATGGAATGGATTGAGTAAGGACCTCAAACAATGCACAACGATGAGCCAATTCCAGAAACAATACAAGCAGTTGATGTTTGCTAAATACAAGGATGAAGAGTCTTGAACCAGTCATGATGTGCTATATATATCACTATATTGACACTTACTATGGTACCCATTATGTCATTGTATGGTCATATCACCTGGTACTTCGGTACGAGGTGCATTATTAAAACAAACAAACGAACAAACAAACCAAAAAAACCTTAAACTGTATTATGGAAAGCAGGAAGTGAACAAATGTAACAGCTACTGATTGTAAAAGTACCAGATGGAGGGGTAGGATTTAATAAGCTTTGCTTCTTCCTACTCCTTTTGGACATGTGGAACTGTGAACTGATTATGTGATGCACTCAATTGTAATCTGATGCATGTTCAAATGAAATAAAACAATTACCATTACTATTTAGCATCTACAACATTGGTAATGTCTAATGTTACCAGGGACTACCGGTGTTTAAAGAATTCAGGTAGAAACACTAATTGTGGTGGGAAACAGTTATTAGCAACCCCGCTCCCTGTATGCAACTGTTACTTACTGCTTGCTCTTCTGACTCTTCCACACGACCGAGTAACGTTGGAAAGGTGTAGGGCATCAGCAAGTTTGTGGGCTAGTCCAGCTACATAGTGGCCCATGTTCATGAAATAGTCCAGTGTAAAATGCCGTTCACAGATTAAAATACATTTCTGTTGCTGGTAGGGAATCAGGAACTCCAACGACAAATGAGGGAGGGAAGAGAGATTATCTGGCTTACAGACATGCCCATATAAGTAAATCACCTCCTCTGTGACATCACAAAACTTCTTTCAGGGCTCACTTTCAAATATGTAAAACTCATTATCTGAAAATTCGGCATCATTTAACACAAGAATACAACATTCTAACTACATTTATAGGTCAGAAAAGTCGGAAAAGCGTAATAGATTCGCTTTACATTAAATGCTAACCATCAAAAACATTTTTCTATGGTCCACATTCGAGGAAACTAGCCCACTCTCAAGTGTTTTCATTTAATTCATTCATTTCACTTCCAACAGCAATGTTGAAAAATAAACAGTAAAACTTTCCAACTGAAATACAATTTTAGGTCTCCAGCAGAAGCAGCAACTAAGGTCAACATAAGTGCTGAAATTATTATTCCTGGTCACAGCACACGCTTGTGGAACCACTTGTCAGGCAAAGTTCATTGGGCTCAACAATAACGGCCACAGAGGCCAATGAAAACAATAGCAAATACGTGGATCCTTGAATAATTTGGATTTTATGTCGGTAAGAATGTAAAAATATGTGATAATACAGGTGAAATGTACAGAATACCATTGTCTGTCTGCTTCACTGACAACGTTTGTATGTCTCCCGCTGAGATTTTGCATTTAGTTCAATTCCAGCCTCGGACATCCCTGTGTGGCGTTTGCATGTTCTCCTCGCGCATGCGTGGGTTTTCTCTGGGTACTCCGATTTCCTCCCACATTCCAAAATCATGCTAGGTTAATTGGCCACTCCAAATTGTCCATAGGTATGGTAAATTGTCCGTAGGTGAGTGTGAATGGTTGTTTGTCTATATGTGCCCTGTGATTGGCTGGCCACGACCACCGGCTCTCGCCCGAAGACAGCTGAGATAGGCTCCAGCACCCCCTGGGACCCTTGTGAGGACAAAAAAATGAATGAATGAATAATACTTTCAATATGCAGAAATATGCAAGTGAGAAAGATCGAAAGGACTTAAATGTTGAATGGAGGAGAAGGTCAACATCAAGCCACAATTTCATGCAGACTGTTGAGTATTGAGAAACCACTCAAAGAGACATCTGCAGTTGGAGGGAGAAGTGGCTCCATTTCTTTATTCAACAGCATGACCAGGAGTTATTCCATCTTTGGACAACCCTCTGTCTATTGAAGTGGTCCTTTCGGCAGACCCTGAGCTTGTGGAAGGGGTGCACTCCATACGTAGGAAATTTAGCAAAACATGTTATGAAAGGGCTGGGTGTACCCCGCCTCTCACCTGAAGACAGCTGGGATAGGCTCCAGCACGCCCCGGGACCCTTGTGAGGATAAGCGGTTGAAAATGAATGAATGAATGAATGAATGAATGTTATGAAATAACACCTGTTGAACCTCAGGTCAAATTCAATTGTGCTACACCGTGCCGTTGGAGTACACATACTACCATAAAATCCCCCCCCTGGGCAATATCTTCAAAATGTCCCTTGTTTATATCCCTGTGCCTCGATAGGGGAAGGCTTTATTTTGATGGGCCAATCACATGTGAGGACAGACCAGGCCAAGCAGGTAAGATGGGGTAGTCACATTTAAATGCAGGCGTGAAATGAGTGGAAAGATGCTAACATTTTTTTCCCTAACAGAGGTACTTTAGTATAAAAGCAATGAATACAAACAAATGCTTATCATCACAGAGACTTTTGTTGCTGCATGTTAGCCCCTTTCGCCCACCAAATTATTCACATTGAATGCTACAATTTTATATGGGAAAAAAGAATCCCTTTGGTGGACCACGTCCTGGGAAACTAGCACACCCCCTGACACTCTGAATACAATTTGAAATGTATTCAAATTGAATACTATGGTTGGCGACAGCTGAGTATTAGATGTGAAATACATGCTGTGTCTTCTACTTCCTCCATGCCTCAACCACAAAGGGTAACATGTATTGGAGAGAAAGGAAGTGAAGTGTCTAAATGTGGCGTACAGGACGCTAAAAGTGAAGCATATCAACAGACTTTCTCTCTTACCTCAAATATCTGCTGGTCCCTCACTTCTGTCACTAAGTTGGCCCAAACTGCACAAACAGGCTATTTTTTATTCCCAATAAGAACAAAGTAAAACCTCTTCTTTTGAACCATAAACACAGAGGAGAGAGCCTCAGGGTGGACACCCATGGTTAAAAGCTATACTTTGTCTCCAGCTTGGTATTTCAAGTTGTTTGGGAACAAAATGGGAAAGCAAACTGAGCCCAGTTGTTTGCATTCAGAAACTTTTCATGCACATAATATCCTCAGGGAGCCGCATGACCGTTTGAGCCAGCAGCTCGTACATGTGTGCTCTCCCAGTATGGATCAAGACATGAATGATGAATTACCATAGAGGGAAGAAGAAGAAGAAGAAGAAAAAAACCTGGGGCTGAATGTTGTCTGCAAATACAAACACTTAATATTCCTCAGGGCTGAGACAAAAGCGGCCTTTTTCATTCTTGACAGCAGCATATGCAGAAGTATGCAGCTCAGCAAAGCTCTTCTGACTCGAACCCCCCACACCCTTTAAAAAGTCTTCAGTAAGCAGGTCACATTGGCTCCGTAAACTTGTCTGTTGTGGATGAAATGCTACCATCAAAGACGCTCTAAGCCTTGTCACTCACCACCCATAACAACCTGTGATGGATTGGATGGCCACAGGCAACTCGCCCTTGCCTGTTCAACCCATGCATGTTATCTGAAGAAAATAGAAGAACCCTATCAAGAAAAAAAAAGTATTTGTTGCCCATGTGGCACTCTTCCTATGCTCAAGCTCTCGCTCCTTTTACACAGACAAAAATAGTCCTCAGCTAGTAAGATCCCAAGTAAGGAGGGCTAAATTGCGTGAACAAACAAAAAATTTGCCTGCACTATTAGTCGGAGTGTTGCGGGTGATCTACAATGATTGCTTGCACAATTTTCACAGGTTCAAAAGTGGTAGAGAGGATTGAAAATGAAAAATGGCGTGTCAAGCATTGAGTCGGAGGGCTTGATGGAGAATGCAAATAAACACACACATAAACACATTTCTCCAGCAGAGACATTGCATCATCCTAATAATATTATAGTATGTTATAGTAGTGAATTTGATCATTTCATATACACCAATTCCTTCTTAATTGGGGCTAATTTGTTCCAGACTCGATTGTGATTGAATACACAGTACATTTCTGTGAAGTAGGATTCCTTATTTATGAATATTTTTTCAAAAGCATTGTGTTTTTAGATCATAGAGAAACTGTTTACAACATTCTAAATAAAGTTTTTAACCTCATTAGAGCCCTGTAGGCATTAAATAACACCCCTATAGTCTGTCTAGTCTAGTCACCTTTACACACATATTACCCAATATAATAGATATGCTAACAGAAAATAAGCCAGCGTGTTGCTGAAAAGGTGTTAGTGGAGCTGAGTGAGGCGGTGGACAGGAAGTGAGGTCATAAGTTGTAGCTCAGTGTCGGTATTTTAGTTAATTTAGCCATTTTTACGCCTGAAATGCTTAATTTAGGAAGATATAATAGGCCATATTCAACAAATAAATATAATACTATAAATAAAATGAATTATTGAAAAACAACTACAAGTATGTCACGGTGTGGTATGTCGGCATTGCGTCGTGACCCAGGATGCAGAGAGGATCCAAATGCAGGTAAAAAGTCTTTGTTTAATTATAATTTTAAAAAAACACGGCAACTGGCCAAACCAAACAAACAATTGACAGACAACAAACCGACAAAGGGAGAAGCACGCACTTGAATTAAGTAGGGAACAGAAAATTAGAGGCAGGTGTGTGAAACAAGTAAAGGTGTGAGCAAATGGAAAGGAGCAACAAAGGAAGTGGCAACAAAATAAGGGCATGGAAACAGGAACTAAGGCATAGAAGGAACTTAACAAGCTGTCACGGAGGCTAACTCCCAAATCCTGACAACAGTATACAGCGTTATCTATTCTCATTACTTAGCTGTATAGCCTGGTGAAATCCACAAACCTGCGCCATGGAGGGCTGAAAGGTTTTCTTTCCAGCCGGTCACTAAAGCAGTCTGAGGGAAGGAGCTCATCAATTAAATCACCTGCTGGAGAAAATGGTTGGAGAGAAATCCTCCAGTGTCTGGCCCTTCATTGAGCCTGATGAAAGGAAATGCAGTATTGCAAGGAGTCTCTACTACTTTTATTTCTCACAGTCCTAATATATTGCTACGCGCATAATGCACCAGTTCCCCCTGCCTTTCAATCGTGCTAAAATATGACTACAAACAGTTTTAGGTTTGATTAATTATACATTACAGGTGGTAAATGATTACATTTACAACTACTACCGTTGTTTTGCACGTTCAGATAATGCCAGTCTTCTTTTGAATAAAATCGGGCCCATTGCTACAAATGTATGACTTAAAGCACAATTTCATCCGTCAACCTCAGAAGAATCTACAATGTGAAAATCTGGGCAATGGCAGAGAAGGAAAGCAGGACTTATAATACTAAATCTATAAAAGGCAATTTAAGGCTTCAGCCTTGTGAGAAGGCGCTCAATGGTGAAGCAATTCACACAGATTGATCAAGGTCAAATGGGAGCAACACGTATGTCTCCATGGTGGGAGCATGTGAAACCATCAGGGGGTTTCAAAGTTGGATTGAGTGGATTCAAGGAGACAGGCTTAAAAATAAATCCAGGAAGTGCAAATAGAATCCTCAAAGTGTTTTAACCACATTTAGCAGCCGTGTGGAGAGTTTTAAAAGTCATCATATTACCAGTGCAATTTTAATGAAAAAAGTTAGCGTGAGAAAAGCTGATCTTATAGCAGAAATATTTGGTTGTGTGAAAATCCACAAACGAACGGCGTTCCTAAAAATCCAATCCTGAGTAGCAAGCTTAAATGTCCTGACAGATGAGGAGGTTTTGTTTATTTTAATTGATCCTTGTTAAAAACTCATTTCCCCCTCTCCAATTGAAATGAATGCGGCACATCTGCCATTAAAAATGTAGAACCTACAACCCTTGGTGTTGCGGTCTTCCTCTCTGAAGATTTAAGTTCTAAGACGAAAAAAAAATTCTTACATAATCATTCACTTCTAATGATTACCAAATCCATGAAGATAAATGACTGGAGCAGCAAAGGAGCAGTATTCTGCAGTTTTATATGCATTTTTATACGTTTTTATATGCATGCATGAGTACATTTTAAAAGATAAACAATGATGCAAATTCAGTGGGAGTGTAAATTTTTTGCCCTCGAGGCTCACTCAGCAGCTTCAGTTCAAATCACTGTTTCACAAACATCCAACATAAACATTCATAATCCTCACGAGGGTTGCGGGCGTGATGGAGCCTATCCCAGCTGTCTTCACCCTGGACTGGTCGCCAGCCAATCACAGGGCACATATAGACAAACAACCATTCACACTCACATTCATACCTATGGACAATTTGGAGTCACCAATTAACCTAACATAGTGTTCAGTGAAGTTGTATTAATATATTCCCAACAGTCTATTATCTTCATTTCATGTGTATCTGGATTTTCTAGTCCAATCAGATTTCAGCTTCATGGGTTGCCATATCAGTGTCATCTACACAGGGCCTTCAGAATATGGAGTGCTGGCCCCGTCACAGACACACATTAGAGGTGGGGCTCATTTATTTCAAATTTGATCAGATTTGCCTCTCAGATGTCATTTATGGACCGTCGCTGGCCTCCCATAGGCTGTGACACATTGCTGCAAAGATAAAATAGACAAAAAAATCCAGCAAAAAAAAAAGCTAGATAGCAACATATGGCAATGTGTAATATAAAAAATTCTAGCATAATTATCAACCCCCATATTTTTCCTGGGTAACTATCGTATTTCCTGGTATTTTTCTGGTTTTTATAGTTTCCCATATTTTCCCTGTATTTTAACGTTCATTTGGAAGAAAAAAATAATCGTCTGCACTGGCAGCACTCTGGACTTTTCCACCGTGATGATCTCTACATGATGGTAATACAGTTACTTTACCTCTGAGCTATACTTTTTAAATCAAGGTTACAATATATTTCATTGTCTTTATTGAAGGCAAATAACTGGAGGACATTTATTCCTGAGCAGTGTGAAGCAACTTTAATTGGCAGTGTTGGCCGATTGCAATAAATGTATAATGAATGTCATCAGCACCAGTAATATGATCACAAGTTGTGAAAGCAGAGCAGTGTGTACTGGCCAATTATGGAGTTTCAGTGTTGAGAAGACCAGGGGCTAATCTTTTATGAGGGTCTATGACAGATGCGGCCAATTAATGGCCTGTCTGGAGGGAGACCAGTTTAGATGCAGCCCATTTAAAATATTTGACGACTCGGACCATACGTTGTTTTATTTGTTTTATGGTCATACACTGGGACCACAGTTAAATATGCTGGAGTTTAAACTACATTGTAAATGGGGACCTATTATAGTTTTTCCACTTATCAACTTGGGATGGCTCTGAATGTTTGGTTTCAGAGAGTTTTTTCTAACATCTCATACCTGTATAAGGAAGCTGCGGCTCCAGGAGGTGGACGAAACCCACCACACATTCGTTACCTAAAGACCCACTTTTTGACACTTTGTTTTTTGCCCGTTTTTCAAGTCCACAGCTGATGCTTTTTCTTCTTTTTTTGAGCTGCTTAAATGACACTTTTCTGTTGGACAAGACCCACCACATGGCTTGTACCTGGGCATGCCCATATAAGGAAGCTTGGCTCACTGTAAGTCACAATGAGTCGGCACGGAGCGATGGCTTCCAGGTTGGTTCATGTTTGAAGGAAAGCCAACTTCCCGAAGGAAGGCATAAGTGGCAGAAGTGGTTGGAGTTGCAGATTCCAGGTGAAGAGGAAAATATTTTGTGAGCATGGGACTGGACTATCTGGCAAACTGTTGCTGAAGTCCTATGCCTGTCCAACCTTACTTGGTCATGTTGAAGAGTCAGAAGCGTAAGATGTAAGTAACAATTTATCAGTGTCCTGTGTTTATTTTGTGTATGTAAACGGTGTAGCATTATAGAGTGTGCATATAGGGAACATCTTCCCTGCATGCATGCAATTTACAAGTTTACTAATGTCTGGAGTTGCCAATAGCCTTTTCCACCACAATTGGTGGATCTACACAGATTTTTTTAAACACGACCTATGTTACCACTCTTTGAGTTCATACATGGTAAATCGGCACTGTTCCCCATGAAGGGAACTGGGCTTGTATTGAACCAATTCATTTGTACACTACAGTAAATCTATTTTACTTTAGGTAAGAAATGTAGGCACAAGAAGAAAAAGCATCTGACTAACATTTCACACTTGTATGTATGAGCACAGTTCTATCATTTCTTGAATGAATGCGTTTGGCTTGAGAGGACAGTCATAGAATCTGGCATATTAGGATTGACAAAAGCCCTCAATTGAGCCGAGCACAGAAAAGCCTGTCTGCTTGCATGTACATGCATTTAGGCTGATTTGCCTCAATCCCGCTGGCTGGCTCCCAGGCACGTCTCGCTGTTGGAGATGCAACACCGTTGTCTGGCAACCCCCTGGATCACAGCGTTGTGCTGTATGACTAAGGCATTGCAAAGTGTAAGAGCACTGTGCTGCTCCTGTAAAAGATGGCAGGTAAACACAGAAACACAGCATTTGCATTCATTGATTCAGCCAGCCCTTCAGTGCTCATTACCTGGACTTATTATGAGCCATCGTTTTGATCTGCTGGCTGAGGCTGGCCGGACACATGCACTCATTACTTCCCAATATTAACTGGAGGTAGCAAATAAAACTGCAGGTTGAATGTGTCAGATTTCATTTTGAAGCCTTGGAAGCCAGTTGGTGGCTACAAAATCTAAACATGCTCTTATACTATATTTCTATCCCACCGAGTGAAATCGATACTGCGGAGTAAAAGTCGTTTTTTGTTCCTAAAACACCAGTGACGATTTTATTATACTTAGTGTGTACTTGTCTTTATTTTATTTTCACTGACGTTCCAATTGTGTACAATTTATACAGCAACTGTATACCAGTGGATCACAATAGGCTGCCTGACGGCCACATCAAAGCCAACCAAAGCTTTTCATTTGGCCCTCCCAACATTATGGAGGACCAAAACTGCCAAAATAATAAATAAATAAATAAAAACAAAAATGAAAAAAACATCAAAAAATTAAATACAAAAAAATAAATATAAATGGAAATAAAAACAAAAATATATTTTTTTTAATTTTTGAATCTTGTTTTTTATTTTTGTATTTATTTTTGCTTTTATTTATTTATTTATTTATTTATGTACTAGGTATGCCTGCAAACGGCCACAGCAAGAGGAAGTATACAGGGAGAAAAGTATACATTTACCGGGACAATAATGGCGGGGTCCACCAGGAAGTCGGTGTCCGAGCTTCTCGGGGACGCTGCCAATCGTTTGGATGATTTGGAACGTGGTAAGTATGAAACAGCTGATGTGTTACGCTTTTACTTAATTCCAGTTCAGGTGTGTTGACTCTTTCTTTACTTTCTGCTTTCACAAGCTTCAACTTCGGACGAATCGGACGAGAGTGGTGTGGTGACTTCCTCTTGCTGTGGCTGTTTGCAGGCATACCTAGTCAATTTTCGCACTCACATGTCGATCAACCAATAGGCGAACAGTTCAACCCAAGACACACTTAGGACCGCCCCCTCATTTGAATAGTTTTTCCTTCTGCATTTCTGAGGACCAAAACTGCCAAAATAATAAATAAATAAATAAATAAAAGTGAAAATAAAAACAAAAATGAAAAAAAAATCAAAAAATTAAATACAAAAAAATAAATACAAATGGAAATAAAAACAAAAATAAAAAAATATATAAATAAATAAATAAATAAATAAAAGCAAAAATAAATACAAATATAAAAAACAAGATTCAAAAATTATAAAAATTTTTATTTTTGTTTTTATTTCCAATTATATTTATTTTTTCGTATTTAATTTTTTCTTTTTTTTCCATTTTTGTTTTTATTTCCACTTTTATTTATTTATTATTTTGGCAGTTTTGGTCCTCCTACAGGTGAACATTTTTGAACAAGTCAAAAGAGGAAAAAATGTTTGATAACCTCACATAACTTCTTTGGTGGGGAAGGAGCTCAAGCTTGTGCTAAACATTCCAACTACACATAGGCGGACTCACCTTGACGCACAGTTTGGGTTCTGGAACCAAACTCCTCTGTGATCAGTGTTCCCCAGTGAACAAGAGGGTCATCTCCCTAAGCCTTCCTACGCAGCAAATAGCAGCTCAGAGTACCCAGCCGTCTTGGAGTCTAATGGGAGGGTGCTGGAGAGCATCCTTGCTGCTGATTCCGTAGTTCTACCGGGATACTTCACCGCCCATGTGGACAATACCAGTGTGACCTGGAGGGGTGTGATCAAGAGGGACGGCCTCCTCGGTCTGATCCCATCTATCCATTCATCCATGCATCCATTTTAATAAACACCATGAGGATGTCCATACGTGCACCAGAACACTAGCAAACCTTTGTAGTTAATAGTTATATTATCAGACCTGCGTCCGCATGTTCTGGACTTACGGGTGAAGAGAGGGGCTGAGCTGTCAACTGATCACCAACTGGTGATGATTCTTTCCCTTTCTGAATGAATGATGAACCTTTCTTGTTTGATGCAAGGTACCACTGAATATGATACAATATATCTGTATCAGTACATGCCTGTACTAATCAGTGATAACTCAAACACAGACAGTAGATACAAATAAATTTGGTCTTGTTGCTTTGAAGCTAACTTGACCAAAAAAAATTGCTGCTGTTAAAGGAAACTTCCCTCAACGAGTCATTAGCGTGTTAACCTTGACAGCCAGGGTCGGGTGCGGAAACATTTCTCTCAGGCTCTCAGGCATGACAGAGAATAATTAGAGTAATGTACACAGGTCTTATAGATATATAATATATATTTTTTAGATAAGTTGTTTTATCAATACATTAATGACCACATATTAATAAAATTGAAAAAAGTACAGTATTGCACTTACTGAGCTGCTATTGTGTGTAGTGGTTAACGTTCTGGCCTTCGGAACGCCCCAGGTTCAAATCTCCACTAGTAGAAGGGAATCCAGATTATAAAGTGCTCAAGCCAAAATCTGTATGCGGATCAAAAGATCCGCTGTGGCGATTTCGCAATCAGGAAAAATCCGAAAGAAACAAACTATTGTACATGTTTTATACAACATTCAATATTCCCAAAAATATAGCTTTCCATCTGAAATAAAGCCTGCTTACTTTACAAGAGTGTTTAATTTTGTTCATGTTTCACACATTAGAGGCTCACCTTCTTGATTCACATCGTATATCTGCACTACGACTGCATACACAACAAACATTTGATTCATTTGGGAGTTGGTAAACAAAACAAGCACCGGGTTGCATGCAGACCTATCGGAAGTATGACACAGGCACCCGCAGAGCCACAGACTGGCGTTTATTTGAAACAGGATCACACAGCACCAAGATACAAAAAAAGCACTTTTCAAATCAAAGCACATTTGAAACAGACAAAAGAACGCAGCACAAGTCATAAACAGTCAGGCCAGCTTTAACATCACTTTTAGATCCGTACTCGATCGTCTTGGAACAGCAAAGCTCCACAGTTGACTGACTACACGGGTCTTCTCTGCACTGCGGTCATTAAGGAATCGGTGTGAGGATTTGTCAGACTTATGGAGACATAAAATCTCTGCCCCCATAGACAGCCGGTGTTTTCTATACATTCTATGTGTTTCTCTGCAGTCCATGACGCTGTTTATTAAAATACCAAGCCTATAAAAATATTACAGCTAATTCAGCATAATGACGCCTGCCTATACAGAATTTGTATATATTGATAAACAATTCAATACATAGATAAATAGATATTCTGTGTACGGATTATAAATCTTCATAAAAGCCTTTGCTTAGTACAGAATCCAAATGCTGAGCTGGTCACAGGCTGCAGGCTGACCCTGATGTCCGGAAGTCTGGGTGAAAGGCCAAGTGTTTACATGGATTGGCGCTGGTGTCGCATACCAACGTTCCTCTCACCGTGCCAGTCTCTAACCGCGCTGGCACTCGTTCTTACTGCAGGTGGCCTGACGCTCGATCTGCCAGGTGCCCTCTTCGTATGTGCAGTAGCAGATTGTACACTCGTCGATCTTCACCTCTCGTCCGGCAGGTATCACAGTTGTGTCTGCAAAACAGTTGGGACCTGTTGGCAGGCAGAAGAGTAAAAAATGACAAGAGCGAGTGAATATGCTGGGATAAATAACAGGCATTACAGCAAACTTAACCTTAACCTTAGATAATCTGTCTCTGCTGTTAGTGTAGTCTATTCTGTCCAATGTCAGGTCAGGTATCGAAGGTTATTCCTGATTCTTCATCAAATCAGGCTCTAATTTGTTGTGGTTATCAAGGATGTACATTTATATTGCATTTTGTTCTAGATGAAAGCTTTCCACTCATTGATTTGGCAAATATTTATGCCCCTGTCAAGGCATGCCCTGCCTGTGTACTCTTGTTGTTTTGTTTCTTATTTTAATCTTCTCACCTTGAGACCTGTCATTTGCTCTCTTCTGTGCATTTGATTAGCTTTTTCTGCCCCTCCTGTGTCTACACGATGTCGGTGTGTTTCTGTGTCCTTTTCATTTTAACCTGTTCCTGCCTGACAGCTTAGCTCATATGTTTGTTCCTCCTTCCAGGTTTATACTGAACTATTGTGTACGTTCCTATATCAAGAAAGGTCCAACAGATTTTCATGAAATGCCCTGAACATGCTGAATGACCTGCTGGTCCAAATGATCATAAGTATCATCTAGGTGACAGTAGCAGTGGTCATCTGTGCAGCCCAGCCTGGCACGCACCAAGGTTTGAACATTTGAAATGAAAGTTATATCAAGCAATAATTTAGCAGTCCTAGGCTGGCATCACCATCAATTTATAGGAATTTTGTACAAGACATACAGTATTTTTCACAAAACATTTTGTCGAAAACTGAATCCTATGAAAACCTGGGCGTATGAAAACTGAGGTTCCACTGTACAACTGAACAAACCCAGGTTTTTTGGATTATGGATTCTAATAAAATTGTCGGGAGGGCATCAAAGTGCAAGAGAGAACAGCAGCAAGATTTGGGAAATAGAGTGTACAATTTATTACAGTTGTTACAAGATCTCGTGTCACGATTTGCAAGATTAAAATGTAATTTATCGTTCAGAGGACACCAGGCCTAGACACCAGATTATACTAATTTAACACAACAAATGAAAATGAACTTGACCATTTTGCTGGTTTCAGTATATTGCCATGTGCATGCGTGTATGTTTTCCTTGTATTTGGCCTCCAGCACCTTGGTGTGTTTGTTCCATAGAACAACAGCATGAACGGAATGAGACCTTTTGTCAGTCATACAGTACAGTCTCTTTGTCCTGGTGGGTGGAGGCGGGGCTCGTAAACACACAGAGTCCAGAAGAGTGTAACATAGTAGAAATTAAATGAGTAGACTGTAGAGGTGTATGTTTTAATAGTGAGTGAGTATGTTTTTAAAGTGAGTGTCTCATGACAGCCCTACCATTTATTGAAAACTGCGTTTAAACTCAAGTAGGCTGTTTCATCAGCTGATGAAAAGGTAAAGACTAAAAAGTCCAAATCTGTGCTAAAGTCTGGCTTTTATGTAATTTATGTAATTTTCTATCTGACATTCACACAATGACCCCCTAATGGAAAAAGGCTCTCCGTCTTTGAAAGTGACATCTGTGAAAGAAGGGCTTAAAGATGGAGCCCCAGGTTGCACAGTGGCATCAAATAGTGGCTGGCTGATGAGTGCCAGCTTGAGATCTTTTAAGAAATTTAAAATCACTGTCTTCCTGCATCCATCATCAAAAAGGCACAGCAGGGACTGTATTTCCTGAGGATTATCAGAGACAACAATCTTGCACAGAAATTGCTTGCTCTTACCGATACTCCACTGAGAGCATTCTAACATACTGCATCTGTGTGTGGCTTTCCAGCTGCACAGCGGCAGACAGGAAAGCACTCCAAAGGGTTGACACCACGGCCCAGAGGATTACTGGCTGCTCCCTTCCTTCCTCTGTGGATCTCTACAATTATTGCTGTCTAAAAAAGGCAACGCACATCCTTAGGGACCCGGCCCATACTGGACACTAGACTTTAAAAGCCTGAACCAACAGAATAAGAAAGAGCTGTAATTGCACTGAACTTGCCATAACCGCCATAACATAATGTACATTTACAAGGAATTTCAAATTCAAATTCTTTTTATTTCTTTCACACCACACCTTACTCTATTCCGAGACAAGGATCCTTTTTATTGTTATCTACAGTGAGTTTTTTTTAAATAATCTTGTGATGTACTTTCATATGGCACAGAGGAGAATGCGTCTTTCATTTACTTGTGCAGTTCAATGATATCGCTACGTTCAAAGATATGATGCCAGCAGGAGGTCACAATGGTTTGAATGTCTGACAGAAAATGACACAAAATATTTCAGGGTAGATTTGGACTTTGTAAGACTTTCATCTTAAACATATAGAGACTGTTTGAATACAAATGCAGTTTTCAATCAATTGTAGACTATTGTCTTCTTTTTGCATTTTAAAGCTCTATTTACAGTCTGGTTACAATCCGTAGGTGCAAAATGTGAATATTTTCTCCCTGCCTTAAAGTGCTCACGTCACAAAAACACAAGTCAGTCTGGTTCTTTTCGCCGTGGAAAAAAACACTGAAAGGCATATTTCCTCTGTTAGATGTGTGCTCGAAGGTTGAAATATTTAGGGTTTTCACGATTTTCTGTACTGAAGCTTCATGCAACTGAAGAGCCCTTAAGAACCCTTCCACCTGTAAATGCCCATGAAATACTATATATTGGTTTCTAAATTCTTGTGGTACAGTTTGGTAGAACCTCAGTTGTTATATATTTGTCGATATTATGGCCGATGGTTGTGTGGAAGGCTTTTGCTTGAACACATTTCCACAAGATGGCATTCGCTACATCTGATTACTCGCTATTGTATGTCGACACCTTCGGAGGACAATTGTTTGATACTCCACTTCAGATAAAGGGTAATTTATGACTGATTGTGTATTACCAGAGGTGGCTTCTCCCATCTGCTGTCCCAACTTTCTTTTTTGACCAAGCTTGGACAGAAAAAAGCAAAAACCCAGAAGATGTTTGACTGTGGAAAGGCATACCAAGGTAGAAGTAAGTACAGTGCATCCGAAAAGTATTCACAGCGCTTCACTTTTTCTACATTTTGTCATGTTACAGCCTCATTCCAAACTGAATTAAATTAATCTCTTACCTCAAAATTCTACACAAAATACTCCATTATGAAAATGTGAAAAAAGGTTTTTTTGACATGTTTTGAATTTATTATAAATAGAAAACAAAAAAAATCACATTTACATAAGTATTCACAGCCTTTGCCATGAAGCTCAAAATTGAGCTCAGGTGCATCTTTTTTCCACTGATCATCCTTGAGATCTTTCTACAGCTTAATTGGAGTCCACCTGCAGTAAATTCAGTTGATTGGACATGATTTGGAAATATAATAACTGTCTATATAAGGTCCCACAGTTGACTGTGCATGTCAGAGCACAAACACCAAGCATGAAGTCAAAAGAACTGTCTGTAGACCTGCAAGACAGGATTGTCTTGAGGCACAAATCTGGGGAAGGATACAGAAACATTTCTGCTGCTTTGAAGGTCCCAATGAGCACAGTGGCCTCCATTACTCGTAAATGGAAGACGTTTGGAACCACCAGGACTCTTCCTAGAGCTGGCCGGCCTTCTAAACTGAGCGATCGGGGAAGAAGGGCCTTAGTCAGGGAGGTGACCAAGGCCCCGATGGTCACTCTGTCAGAGCTCCAGCGTTCCTCTGTGGAGAGAGGAGAGCCTTCCAGAAGGACAACCATCTCTGCAGCAATCCACCAATCAGGCCTGTATGGTAGAGTGGCCAGACGAAAGCCACTCCTTAGTAAAAGGAACATGGCAGCCCGTCTGGAATTTGCCAAAAAGCCCCTGAATGACTCTCAGACCATGAGAAACAAAATTCTCTGGTCTGATGAGACAAAGATTGAACTCTTTGGTGTGAATGCCAGGCGCCATGTTTGGAGGAAACCAGGCACTGCTCATCACCAGGCCAATACCATCCCTACAGTGAAGCATGGTGGTGGCAGCATCATGCTGTGGGGATGTTTTTCAGCAGCAGGAACTGGCAGACTAGTCAGGATAGAAAGAAAAATGAATGCAGCAATATATAGAGATATCCTGGATGAAAACCTGCTCCAGAGCGCTCTTGACCTCAGTAGACTGGTCATGTACCTTGACCATATAGACAGTAGACATTAGCACACAGCCAAGATCTCAAAAGATTGGCTTCAGAACCACTCCGTGAATGTCCTGGAGTGGCCCAGCCAGAGTCCAGACTTGAATCCGATCGAACATCTCTGGAGAGATCTGAAAATGGCTGTGCACAGACGTCTCCCATCCAACCTGATGGAGCTTGAGACTTATTGCAAAGAAGAATGGGCAAAACTGCCTAAAGATAGGTGTGCTAAACTTGTGGGATCATATTCAAAAAGACTTGAGGCTGTAATTGCTGCCAAAGGTGGATCAACAAAGTATTAAGCAAAGGCTGTGAATACTTATGTAAATGTGATTTTTTTGTTTTCTATTTTTAAAACATGTCAAAGAAAACTTTTTTCACATTGTCATAATGGAGTATTTTGTGTAGAATTTTGAGGTAAGAGATTAATTTAATACAGTTTGGAATGAGGCTGTAACATGACAAAATGTAGAAAAAGTGAAGCGCTGTGAATACTTTCCGGATGCACTGTAAATCCACATTGTTTTCTACTAGATATATTCTACGAATGTTAGAATAATAATATAGGCTTTCATGCTAAATTTTGAGGCTAGTGAAACAGTGATTGCTGCTCAATCTTCCTGTGTCTTGTAGTTGTATTTTGGAAACAAGTATTATTAATATTATTTGATGTTTCAGCGCAACAACACTTGTGGGACACCTTGAGCAACTGTCATCTTCATACGAGGAACATATTTCTTGACATCACAGTGAAAGCGTCAAAGACAGGAATCACTACAAGCTCTCTATTTCCACTCTATTTCTAGACTCTATTTCCAAATTTGTTTTATAGGGGTGGAAAAAGACAGAAAAATATGGATACATACACATTGAAAGGAATGTGTCATGTAGTGACCTTTCCTGACGGCATGTAATCCGAAGCAACCCAATGCAGAACACATATACGGAATGCATTAGAGTCGTGCCCTGGGGTCACTTAAAAGGCGGAATTTACACTGTGACATTTCCACTCAAACTGCCATGAATGATTCAAAGAATTAAGATCTGCTTATACTCTAGCCTTGGACTGCCATTAGAAGGCTCCGGAGACCACAAAGTAGCCTCTTCTGTTTTATATGGAGAAGCGTTTTCTATTTCTCCTTACACGAGGGAACCTTTACTGTTTTTACCTACACTGACTAAAACCTTGGCTATCTACTTAATGGAGCAATACAAAAAATCCTGGCTTAATCTAGAGAAACAATGTAGTTATCTTCAAAAGATGGTTCCAGTGTGGGTTAAAGGTGTTGTGTAGCTTTGCTAGTTGATGTGAAAATACACTGGAAACGCTCCTGCAAACAAAATGTTCACAACATCTGAGGTGAGGAAAGTGAAATTCCAAATAAAATGCCACAAGGACAATTCTTTTATGTGCAATGCATACAATGTTACATGTTATTATTATTATTACAATGTTATTACTGCAAAATACATTTTGCAGAATAGACATGGGGGGAGGGGGGTGGATGACTCCCTACAACAGCTATAATATATTTGGATATAATTGAATGAATATAATTTATTTGGATTGAATACATTTGGCAATTCTGTACAGTAGATGGCTTACACACCTGGCCTGCCAGAGAATAAGAAGATGTAGCAGGAAGGAGTCACTATATTGAGCGGTGAGTAACCCGCCACACACACACCTGGGGGGCTGAGCAATCAACACTTTTGGAAGTACCATAGCTCATTGTTTTTCTTCGGAGCCCCTCCCGGATGACTGAGCTCCTCACCCAATCTCTCAGGGTGAGAGAAATCCCCTCCTCAATGAATCAACACCTTATCATGGTGGAGGGATTTGAGTGCCCGAGGAGCCATGTTGTCTGGGGCGATATCAAACATGCTGACATCGATTGCCAAGCTTTCAAACTGAAACCATTGAGGTCGTACAGACTAGTGCTGATTCCTGCAGTAATATGGAGAGTGCATCCCTTGTCAGTCCAATATGGGTGTTGGCAACCCGACATGACACAGTAGACATGCACAGTCATGTACTGTTTGTGTAGTCATGACATGAATTGTCATGTCACCATCACGATAGTTTTTTGTGATCGGCTTCAAAAAGGCATGTGTCAGCATATGCTGATCAGGTTACAGAAATGTGTTAGAATCTATTTTGAATTTCTCTTGCCAAATCTACACATTATTTCTCTGGATTGTCCTTTATGGTTGATGTGATTGGATCACCTTTGTCTCCTGAATATGCCTTTGTCTTCAACCACAAGTAAAAAAAGACCCCATAAATCATCCACTATCTCCACAGCTGCACTCGACAGGAATTGTTTCATGCAGCATCAGGTATAGCATAACAATGGGTGTTTCCTGCACTAACAAGGTCTCAAGCTGCTGTGTTACACATTACTCTGTAATTAAGAAGCAGAAAATGGGAAGTCTTTCCTCTGGAAATGCCGGCGCATCTCATTGGGCGTCAGCACCCGGAGGAAGTGTGCTGCTGGCACATCAATCAATGTGAACAGCCTGTCAAAATGTCAACACATTCATAGTCTTTGGATGCACGCACACACCCTTGCTGGGGAACAGCTCATCCTTTGCCCGCAGACTGCTGTCGCTCCTGATTCATCATCATTAGGTCTCTTTACAACACACTTTCACCAGTAAAGTATGTCAAAGGTTTGCTTGGACAAAAAATATCATAAATCAACCTTCAAACCTCATCTTGATTACGTCGCAGTCTGCCAGCTACTCATTCACCATTGCATTGGTGCATGCAGGACACATTCATTTTCATCACCCTATTATTCTTTTTAGGCCTGGCTTCATTTATCTATTCTAGAATCTTTTATCCATCAGTCCCTGTCTTCCCCTGCTTTTTGCAGCACATTAGGCACCACAAGAGCTTTTCAACAACACTTGCGGAGACAAATGGACTGTGCATGTGGACCACACTTACGCTACAGCATTTGTTAAGGGTTAACAAAGGCAGTATATGGAAAAGGACAGACATCGGCACCTGTAGCTCTGAGCATCCCTCCATTCCTAAACACAAAGATCAGAAGATCGCCATTATCCTGTAATGTAAAAGGAAAAAAAAGCTGAAACCACTCATCTTAATGGACTCCTTGAGTGCATTTGCATTATAAATGCAGAAATAAAAGTGACTCTAGTTCTGTAAAGAGATAAAACAGTACCCACCATAAAAATCTTATGGAATAAATGCAATTCATAAATAGCTTTTAAATTTGCTGGATTTCATGGTAAAGCCTTTTTTATGTTTTATTTGGTATCTTTATTAACTATATTTTCTTTCTCATGTTTTGAACAGCCACGCTGCCTAGGCTGCCAGATGAAAGGTCCAGCTGCACAGTCTGTCATAACCAATGTCCTTCATGGGGCAAAAGCACAGACTGTCGGCAGTCATCACAGTAGTGACCAGGTAACAGACTTCATTTGAATCCCATAATATCGTCCTGTGAAGTTAATGCCCTATCTCTTTGTAATGTAAAGTAGCCAACTAATATGACATGATGAATTCTATT
Organism: Doryrhamphus excisus; assembly: GCF_037039965.1. Lineage (NCBI taxonomy): Eukaryota > Metazoa > Chordata > Actinopteri > Syngnathiformes > Syngnathidae > Doryrhamphus > Doryrhamphus excisus. The sequence goes on along the minus strand of NC_136376.1, from coordinate 12,951,074 downwards.
CAAAAGAAAATGTACAAAATTACACTAAACATATTCCCTCGGTGACCAAGCCTTACTTTATTAGGTGACCTATATTGCAATCATAAATCTAGTCTACAGATGGAAATTGCCTTATAAAATACTGAAATATGATGAAAGAGCTGATCCAAATAGTGAAATATGTATGAAATTAAGCCACAAAATGCCCTACTTAGCCTGCCTGGCTTCGTCATAAATTATCTCACAAAGTCGCCATCATTCCCAATTGGGCTGCCTCCTGTGGACTGCCATTATCTAAACTGAAGATGGCATAATTAATTAATTAGTGGCCATTATATTTCCTACAAACCACAATGTTATATTGTAGCAAATATAACAAAATACAGTGGGGAACCTTGGTTTGCGTCATTAATCCACTCACTCCAGAGGTTCAGATTCTAATCAAAACGTACTCTGAATACATGTTTCCATAAGTAATAAGGTAAATCCAATTCATTTATATCAGAAAACCAGAAAATGTTAACACAAAACACATTTTTACAGTTTTACAAGCAAAAAAAATCATTCAAAAATGCATATAAAGAACATAAAACGTTACTTTTGCCTTTGTGTCACCGTGTTGAGCTCATTGTCACATTGTGTCTTTGGCAACAATCAGGCAAAAGTAATCATATATGTTCATTTATTCTTTTCAGCCGTCATTTATATGCAATTAGAATTGTTTTATGCATGTACAACTTTAAGTGTAAAACTATGAAACATGTTTTGTGGCATAAATGTATTAGTTAGCAAAGAGAGTCAACTGATGATGACATCACAGACAGGCGACAGAGCTGACTTCCAGTTTCTGTTTCTGTGTATTAGGCTGCTCAAAAGTATATTTGGTGATAAAATACATTAAAAACACAGTTATACTCATGCAGTGTCTTAATAATAAGACAATATTGTATGCTAACCGGAATATGGAGGTAACAGAATCTAAATGAAACACTTACATGCTAGGACATGGTTAAAAAGCCATAGCATTTCAGTATGTGGAATCAAACTATGGAATGGATTGAGTAAGGAAATCAAACAATGCACAACGATGAGCCAATTCAAGAAACATTACAAGAGGTTGATGTTTGCTAAATACAAGGATGAAGAGTCTTGAACCAGTCATGATGTGCTATATATATGTCACTATATTGACAGTTACTATGGTACCCATTATGTCATTGGTTGGTCATATCACCTCGTACTTCGGTACGTGACAAAAAAAAAGTAAATAAAATACATAAATAAATTACATTATATCAGAAAGGCAGGAAGTGAACAAATGTAACAGTTACTGATTGTAAAAGTACCAGATGGAGGGGTAGGATTTAATAAGTTTTGCTTCTTCCTACTCCTTTTGGACATGTGGAACTGTGACCTGATGTGATGCACTCAATTGTAACCTGATGCATGTTCAAATGAAATTAAACCATTACCATAAATTATTAATACATGTGTATTAAGAATTAATCCCTTTGTAATCCCTAACATGGTCTACTGTTACAGCCATAACCCTCGCCAGGCTAAAACTCAACTCTGAATCCCGACATCGCTTCCTGTCCGCCCCCACACAGTTCCCCCAGCACTGGAACACATTCACGCACAAGCACATGTCTTATGTCTTAAATGGCTTATTCATGGTTAGCATGCCTACTATATTGGGTAATACGAGTGCTAAGGTAACTATAGGGGTGTATTTAATATCTAGAGGGTTCTAATAATGTTTTTTTTAAAAAGAAGGTCAGAAACAGGTTTTTTCTGTGCTCTACATAGCTACAACTCAATTCACTTGTCATGGGTAAGTCTGGAACCAATTAACCATGGTAAACAATGGACTACTACATATAGTTAAACATTCACATCCTATTGCTCTTTTAAAGATCCACCGTAGCAAGATTTGTCAGCACTGATTGTATGTATATCTCTTTGCAGTATCTTAGTGTGACTCAGTGTATCATTAAATACAGGAAAGTACAGGCGCATGTAATCAAATTAGGTAAATAGTTTCCAGTCAGCTCTAACTCAGCTTTTACTAGCTACAGTAGTTGTAATTCAATCTGGTAGTGGTCATTCCTGGTTTTGTTCTGCATTGTATCAGCATGGCAATAAAAAAAAAAAAGTTTAATAGCCAATGCCAAAGTCACAGCATAAAACAAATACAGTATATATATAAATATATATATATATATATATTTTCTTTACTGTCAGGACGGTCTGCATCAAATTGAATTCTAAAAAAAAATTGTGGTTTTGATGCATTCTTTAAAAGAAACAAAACCTCCATCTTAAAGGGCCCCTAATGAATCATATACGTCTCTTAATTCAAATGAGCCTCTATCGCTCTTGGCAACCGGGCCACCATGTCTCATGTTGCTTTATTTGAACTGATATTAGCTCCAGTTCAGACTGTTTATCACAGCTCCCCAGATTAGCGCTGACCCTCATGTCTGGGTCTTCAAGAGCCCCATTTATTTCCTTGTGCGTTGCCAAGGCAATAACCTGCAAAACTAAAGGACAAGAGGGATGCAGATGGTGAGGATGACGGCCTTGATGGCATTAATTTTTTTTAATATATTTTTGCATCACTCAAAAGTATCTTTGCAGCACCTTGGCTTTGGATATAATATATAATAAATAATATATTGATTAAATATATATATATACATAATAAATAGATTATTTTGATTGTATAGACTTGATTGTTGGTTAATCAATTTAAGGAGCAACTTAGATTTGTGTCAACTAGTTTGTCCTCAACAAGGCTTCCATTCACGCAGCCCATAGATACCAGGAGCGTTAATCAGATCAATGCAACACAAACACTCTAGCGAGAGTTCTGAGCATTTGGGAAGATTCTCTCAAATTTACAAAGGTAGCCATGTTAGCCATTTATCACAACGTTACTTCTGCATTAATTTCATTTCATTTGCCAGAGTGACCATTTCTTTTATTTTTCAACAAGAACAAGTAAGCAATTGACACTTTTTACTACTCAAAAATATGACGACTTAAAGTTTTACACATTCTTTGCCTAAATGAAACGTTTTCAAACATAAAAATGGCTAAATAAACTACTACAACACCTTGTGATCATATGTAGTATTCTCCACTCATCATTCGGTGCCAGTGATGTTACTGTAATGTTTGTTGAGACACACAAGCACCAGACTTGATCACCAGAACAACAAGCTTTTATTGCAGGTTTGAATTAGTATCTCACAACAGGCAAAATAATCCCTAATAAAAACACAGGTTACAGTTGCGGCTGTAACACATGCCCAGTTAAAACTCAACTCCACTTCCTGTCTAGCCCTCATGCAGTTCCCCTAGAACTGGAACTCGCCTGTGTCATATTTATACTTTAAATTGATTATTTTCTGTTACAATATTGCAGTCCTTCGCAATTATTTTCTGTTATGCCCCCTTAAGGGACACACATTTTTTGCCCCCCTCAATTTGAAATACTAGAGAAACTGGTAATATCTATTAATTTTCTTTTATCTGTTCTGTACAGGTTGCTGAACTTGAAATTAAAGCCAGGAAAATGCAACAAAATTGAGAGCATACAAGCGTATTCAGGTGTTCAGGCTGCATTTGGAAATAAGAATTTGTTCTTAAATTGCTTGCCTGGGTAAATAAAGGTAAAATAAAATAAATTCAGTAATTAAATTGCATGTTGAGTGCTATAACTGTGTACATGTTGGTAGGTTTGCATTACAATTGCCTCTTGCGCCCCATAGAGTTCATCTCCCCCAGGAGGAACCCGCCTCACTATTTGAGTGGCTAAGAGTAGTGTGAAGGTCACTGTAGGGGTGCTATTTCATGTCTGGAAGGCTCTAATACTGTTAAAAACCATATCTAGTAAGTCATTAGCAGGTTTCTTATGTCACAGAAATACAGAAATATTGCATTTAGCAATAGGGAATCGTACTTCTTGGGAAATCGAGTCTTACAGTCGTGCCTGGAACCAATTAACCAAGATAAATGAGGAATTACTGCATATAGATAAGTACAATTTATCAAGAAATAACATGCTGGAAATAATAAATAACATGAATGAAAAATACAAATTAATGAAAAATTTAATTAATGTTTTTTTTCCTCCCATGCTTGATGGGAAAGTAGTTAAATGTAACTATAATGTAACTATTACTATAAACACTTTGAAAGCACTATTTGATTCATGATGTTCACAGATGGTCTTTGTAAAGTCCCGATTGTTAAATGAAACCTCCATCCATGAAATTAAACTGGCGGCAGTCACCAACCTTTAGGGGGTATGAAACCATTTCTTTTAATTGCAGTATGTTCCCCTTCTTTAGGATAATGTGTAAAAATGTGGACAACCTGGCTCCATTCACAGCTGTTCTTTGATATTCATGAACAACTGTCTGCGCGAGATGTCAGCGATACCTCGCACTTTCATCCTGGTCCCTTGGCCCTTCCCAAATATCTCCATGGATAGCGACATAGCAAATAACACATCTGAGACAGACGACACTATAGGCATCGATTTTGCATGCCTGAAAAGGCCACGATAATGCCAGTGCATAATTGATGAACTCATCAAACATTGAAATACTTTTTGTTTGGTAGAGGAAGTGATACAGAGGAGAAATGCTGCCAAGCTGAATTATACAGACAGCAGAGATATTGAATGAGGAATATTCTTTAATACCCACCTTTCTTTTGCTGCCTCATTTACTTTTTAACACTAATTTTCTCATTCAGTCAGTGGCAAAACACATCTGGATGAGGAGTGAGTTCTTCCCCTATTAGTGAGGTGAGCTTTGATGTGACAAATTTGCTACAAGCTCATAACATCTGTCTACACCTAAAAAGCATCTGCAGGCTGCTGGGTGACAACTTTAATGACCCCCAATAACCCAATTTAACACCTATTACTGTTCTACATGGTTTGACTAACGTAGACTTCTTTGGAATGAACACTAGCAAGAAGTGACAATTAATAATTGTCACCATTTGAATTGTCAGCTTTAGAAATGAGGACCCAGTAAGGAAAGGTGAACAAACGTCATGTTGTGTCAATACAAACCTACTAGAGATGTTTCTTATTCACTACAAAAACAGCTATACTTGAAACAGGGGGTAAGCAAAATTAGACTTTTAAGAATATAGTGAGTAAGTGAGCAAGAAAAGCTGTTCTTATCACAGAGCTAGATATATGTAAAATGTTCTTATTACAAGGTAAGATTTAAGCCAAATGCTCTTATAAAGTCATAAATTGAAAAACAAATGCTTTCATGAGACTAGATTTAAGCAACATGTCAATGCATATTGTAGATTTAAGAATACAAACAGCAATTCACACCAGTGGCACTTTTTAGAGTCTACAATTAACCTAACGTGCATATTTTTGGAATGTGGAAGTTTATTAGAGCCCTCTCGACATGAAATAACATCCCTACAGTGACTTTTATACTCTTATTACCCAATATAGTAAACATAATAAGAGAACAATAAGAGAAAATACAACATTAAGACAAAAGTAAGACTAGTGCTTGTGTGTGTTGCTGTAAATGTGTGCTCAGGGAGTGGACAGGAAGTGGCATCAGGGGTTCAGAATTGAGATTAGCTTGGCATGGACAACGGTAGCTTGTGTGACTGCTGTGAGATAATTCAAACCTGTAATAAAAGCCTGTTTTCCCGCAATCAAGTCTGGTGCTTGTGTGTCTCACCGAACATAACAGTAACATGACCGACACCTAGTGACCAGCGTAGGATAATACGCTGGAGCCTATCCCAGCTGTCTTTGGGCGAGAGGCGGGGTACACCCTGGACTGGTCGCCAGCCAATCACCGGGCGCATATAGACAAACAACCATTCACACTCACTTTCATACCTATGGACAATTTGGAGTCGCCAATTAACCTAGCATGTTTTAGGAATGTGGGAGTACCCGGGGAAAACCCACGCATTCACGGGGAGAACATGCAAACTCCACACCGAGATGGCAGAGGGTGGAATGGAACTTGGATCTCCTAGCTGTGTGGCCTGTGCACTAACCACTCGTCCGTGCAGCCCTCGTTAGATAGTGAAGCTTCGAAATTTGATGCATGACATGGTGAAGGATGACTGCATATAACTGTTCATAGAATACCCTTTTTCCAAGGAAAAAAGGACTTGCAAAACAACAGCAGGCATTAAAATAGTCAAACCTTTTCACATGAACTGCAGAAGTTAGTATGTGTCCACATAAAACATAAAAAAGTTAATCTGCCTCTTGTATTTCAGTATGTAATACAGTATTTCTTATGTATCTGACATTATTAACTAAAAACCTGAATGCTATCAAAACAATGTATTAACAAATACACAGAACTTACGCCTTATGCACTTGTCATTTTGTTGCCTGTCCATACATCGCTGTATGACTTAAGGGAGTATTCACACTTCCAGTTGTATTTATGACATGTATTCTGTCTCTTTTAGTTAGTGAGATGGCTGGCACTGCATGGAGTCAACAAGAGAAGTGTTTTGTGGAATGCAGCCACTTAGCTTCATTCTATTATAGAGTGGGGTCAATGGTACCTTTTTCCTTTTTCCTGTATGGTTGACCCAGCTGGGCTTAATACCACACACCCAATACTCACTACAAGTTCAGTGCTGGCTATTGCCCAATCAAAGATCTGCCTTCCTTTAAGCAAGCTAAAATGCCTCACACCATCTCCCCACCCAGGGAACACAGGTAGAACTTGCGCTAAACACCTATGTAAATGTTAGATGGTCTTTCACCTCTATAGCGCCTTTCCCCCTCAAGGTGCTCAAAGCGCTTTGACACTGTTTTACATTTACCTATTGATGACGCAGCATCAGGAGCAACAGAGAGTTCAGTACCTTGCCCAAGGACACTTAGACATGATCACAGCAGGACAGAGGATCAAACCCACTACCTTCAGGTTGGGAGACAACCACTCTACCAGCTGAGCCACACCACCCCGCTAAGGTCACCAATGTCAAATAGGGGGCTACCAAAAATGGTGACCCATGGGTGGTGATTTTGAAACTCCTGCTTTACAAAGTAAAAATAACACAAATAACATGTGGCTGTCAAGCCCAAATAATAAAATGTTTATTCATGTCATGTATAACGTAACAAGTGACAGTAATTGGAAACGTACTCATAAGGAATTCTATAAACAAGTCAGGGTGCCGGTCTTTTTGAGGTGCGTCAACAGGTTCCTAGTGTTTCCTTCTTTAGTTCTGAAAACTTCACAGGTAGCAGGGTTTTCTACAGGAAACAGCCACTGCTTTGTCATGCTGCTGCTCCATCACGATGGCAGCAATTCTTGACATTTAACAATTTGTATGACTTATTTATGAACTAAATTATTTAACTTTTTTTCAACAAACAGCAGAACATGAGCAAAAATCATTACAAAACTGTTAATTTAATGGCAAAGTGTGCAGCTTGGCTGATTTTTCTAATACTCTTTGATGCGTGAACTCGGCCAGAGGTGGATCATTGATGCAGACTACAAGGCATGCACAGCTGGATGGTCCCCCTGCAGAATGTTATAACTCAGAACAGAAGGTCATAACGTCACGGTCCAAAATATTGAGCCTTTTTTTTGTTACTTGACGTTCCTCCTGGACAATTTTCCTCTTCTTTTGAAAGTTATTTCAAGTACTCATCCGAAAAGGCAACCAGGAAAAAGTCCTTAAGGACATCTAACTACGGCTGCCAACTCCCTGAAAAATAGAAAAGGGACACCTAATTGGCGGGGCCAAATGACCCAATTTTTTCCGGTTATTTGTCAAGTCTAGTTTATTTATATAGCCCTTAATCACAAAAGAGCCACAAAGGGCTTAACAAGCAGGCAACAGTAGACAACAATAGACGATAGATGACATCCCCTGATATGAACCCTCATTAACTACAGTGCAGATTGTGCAATGTCCAAATTTAAATATTAAGTAAAGTAACACTAATGATACCAGCAACATTTCAGATTGAATCAGAGCGATACGAAGGGAAAACGTCTAATGGAGAAACATACTTACAGTGCATAGCACAAGCATCATTCAGGATAAATGTATGGACCCAGTGAGCAGGTTATTATGCTAAGAGGAGCTGTGATTCATATGAAACCCACTTGAAGAGTACATATATATATAGATATAATGCAGATTGTGAATATTGTCATTTATCCAGGTATTTGTATTCTCAGGGCATTGACTCTATCGCCACTGGGTTGTCTTAAAAGGCGTTATTCATGCTCCTGGCTAGATAGGAATGCTCTAGTCCATACGAATTGTTGTCATAGATACCAAAAAGCCAAGCTGTAAGTGAGCAACACGCAAATTCTCAGACATATTTATTATTTAAATATATGCATGGATACCCTTTGGTTTTAAAAGGTTCCCACTGGCATGTTGTTCTTGATTGCTCTGGATTTGTTAATATGTTGTGTATGCTTTGTACTGTATATATTACTGCATTGTTTTACTATATTGTTTACTGTATTGTTTTACTGTTTTGTCATGATGAAAGCTTTTTAGTGAGCTGCTGGTAGGGAATGTTCATGATTGGACCTAACTCCAAATGCCACATTGAATTTAGTGCATGCTATCAGTTGCATGTTAAAGAGGGAAACCATTAAACAGGCCCTACTTAGCGGTGCCATTTCTCTCACAAGTCCACACTTTTTACAGTGATGTACAAATGGGATATGTACACTTCATTGTTTAGCATAAACAAGAATATGGTGGCCTTAAAGGTTAAAATGCCTCAGTACAGTATATACTGTATATATGTATACAGTATGGAATAATGTTGATGCACAAATTGACTAGCACAAACTTCCTCTTCTTTTCAAAGTGACCAGAGGTTGGGTTCAGGTACACAACAACACACAATATTTACTGTGCTGAAACATTGACCAGGTTTCAATGATAAAAAGTTGTTGCCAATGTTCTGCTGTCTGCACTTTTATGATGATGTTTCCTTCAAGTTTCCTTCATGCAGAAGCTTGCAGGCTCACTTAGGTCATGGATGGCTTCATTGTGCATTTTAAGTTGCATGGTGCGTGTTCATTGTTTTAAACTTGGTTTGTTGGTGGAGCTGGACAGTTAATTACAGAGCTTGCGTCTGTCTGTTAATAAATAATTTCCCGTCTCACTGGTTACAGGCTACATATATGAAGAGATCATATCATTTAATACGTTATGCTATTCCTTGTTGTCACAGATCTGCAACATGCTTTGAATGACAGCAGAAGCTTTGCCGTTACAATGTGTGTACAGTGCATCCGAAAAGTATTCACAGCGCTTCACTTTTTCTACATTTTGTCATGTTACAGCCTCATTCCAAACTGAATTAAATTAATCTCTTACCTCAAAATTCTACACAAAATACTCCATTATGACAATGTGAAAAAAGGTTTTTTTTTTTTACATGTTTTGAATTTATTCAAAATAGAAAACAAAAAAAATCACATTTACATAAGTATTCACCTGTATGGTAGAGTGGCCAGACGAAAGCCATCAGACCAGAGAATTTTGTTTCTCATGGTCTGAGAGTCATTCAGGTGCTTTTTGGCAAATTCCAGACGGGCTGCCATGTTCCTTTTACCAAGTAAGTGGCTTTCGTCTGGCCACTCTACCATACAGGCCTGATTGGTGGACTGCTGCAGAGATGGTTGTCCTTCTGGAAGGCTCTCCTCTCTCCACAGAGGAACGCTGGAGCTCTGACAGAGTGACCATCGGGGCCTTGGTCACCTCCCTGACTAAGGCCCTTCTTCCCCGATCGCTCAGTTTAGAAGGCCGGCCAGCTCTAGGAAGAGCCCTGGTGGTTCCAAACGTCTTCCATTTACGAATAATGGAGGCCACTGTGCTCATTGGGACCTTCAAAGCAGCAGAAATTTTTCTGTATCCTTCCCCAGATTTGTGCCTCAAGACAATCCTGTCTCGCAGGTCTACAGACAGTTCTTTTGACTTCATGCTTGGTGTTTGTGCTCTGACATGCACAGTCAACTGTGGGACCTTATATAGACAGTTATTATATTTCCAAATCATGTCCAATCAACTGAATTTACTGCAGATGGACTCCAATTAAGCTGTAGAAAGATCTCAAGGATGATCAGTGGAAAAAAGATGCACCTGAGCTCAATTTTGAGCTTCATGGCAAAGGCTGTGAATACTTAATAAATAAAAGTCAAAAAAAACTTTTTCACATTGTCATAATGGAGTATTTTGTGTAGAATTTTGAGGTAAGAGATTAAATTAATACAATTTGGAATGAGGCTGTGACATGACAAAATGTGGAAAAAGTGAAGCGCTGTGAATACTTTCCGGATGCACTGTACGTGTGTTTTAAAGTGTATGCACAAAAATTCGGAGCTGATTAGAAGTAAATCAACATTCTCTGTCAGTTCTGAATCTGAACAAAGTCCAATGCTTTTCACAAGTTTGCACCGTTCATGCAGCGTAAATATTGAAGTAATTATTACCCACACAACCTAACAGTATCTAATAAGAAGTTGCTCTTTTAGATATGTTAAACTACTATACTGTAACTACGATGTTGAACTAGATATGGAAGGAATCCACCTCAACTGCAAATCCTTCTCGGCTCAGTGGCGGTTTTGACTAGGGTTTCACACCACTGCCACATCTGTATCTACACGGACGTGCATGCAGCTGCTGATCAGCTTAGCAAATCCACTGTGCAGTCCACAGGGAAAAAAGATGGAACAATGCCGAAATGCAACACAAAGCACTCCAGCATGTGCAAGTTGTGCAACAGCTGTAGTATGTATGGACTGTCATCTTGTCTGCCAAAATACAGCAGGTAAACATTACGGTGAAACACTGTTGTACACTCAGGGGAAAGGCCTAAGCTTGTAATGTTGATTTGAATCTTGATTATGAGGCAGCCATGTGCAGTCATTATGTGCACATTTTAAATCAATTAGGTTTTATGAGTCTAATGATGAATGCTTTACAATTAAACATTATTTAATATGTAATTTGGCCACTTTGATTGCTTCAGTTGGTTTGAATGTAATCTAGATGTTTCATTATATCTCTTTTGAAAGCCATTCACTCAAGTATTTTTATTTCTGAACTTCTCTGGTGTCAATACACTAATGCAAATGGTAACCTAACACAATAATCTCCCTTCTACTTTCAAGGGATCCAAGTGTAATAAATGGCATTTTTTGTGTGCAACATACTCTACCAGTCATCTTGATCTTGCCGATTTGCACACTTCAAAATCCCACTTCTGTGAGACATATTGCATCATCATTGCCGTCTTTCAGCCAAAGGAAGAAATTTTGCTGACATTGTCATGTTTCATTAGAGTCACACCAAGAAAATGGACACATAAGCGAGGACATGCTCTCTTAAGTGGAAACAAATTCAACTTGAATTGACTTTGAGTTGCACGATTTCTTCCCAGATGGACCAAGGCTCTCACAAACAGATTTTTAAAACACAACTCCCCTCTGTGGCATGAGGTGTGTACATGAGTGTACCTTCGCTCTCAGCATGATGGCACACTACAATAAAAGGCATTGAATAAGAACAAACCTGCAAACAACATCAGAAAATCCATTAAAATTACAGCAGAAATGAGCAGAAATTTCCTGTACTGTGACACACTAGTTTTTTATTGTCATCTTTTGGTTTTGTTGTCTTTTGTGCTTTTCTTTATTATATTTACTGCTACAGTTTCTTGGGCGGAGCTACTGGACGTGCGCAAAGGGACATCATCATCATCCTTTTAGGTTCACCTGTGGCGACTAGATGGCACTTGATCATTCCTACTCGTACCTCTACACCATGTGCTGCCATCGTTCCTGCCTGCTTTTTTGTCAGCTGTTGGTTATATACTCGGTGCCATCCAGTCCAGCTGCATCAGTCTGCAGCACGTTAAGTAGCTCAGCCGGAGCAGCGTGCTTTACATCTAGTTTAGCCTTTTTGTTCCTGTGCACCTTTTGGACACTAGTAAAGAATATTAAACTTACCTCTTGTCGCCTCTGCGGCTTGGGATCTTGCTTTGTTGCACACACTCATCACAGTCAGACATGTGCTTCTATGTTTACTCTTTTTCACTTCTCATCACTAAAACTACTTCTGGGAACTGGAGAAGAAGGAGGAAATTATAAGATAAGATAAGATATGCCTTTATTTGTCCTTCAGTGGGGAAATTATGCTGATTTTCAGCTGTTGTTGTTAGGGTGTCCTGATAAAAAACAATTGCACTTCCAATCCGATACCTATAATGCATCGGATGATAAATCAATCAGATATCATCACAAATTAACTTATTTTGTAGTGCGGAATGTTAGGAATGGCTAGCAATATTACTCAAACAGAACAATAATCAGTAAAGGTAGGTATGTAGTTCCGCTTCGTTGCTAGGGCCACTCAAGTAAAGACTTTGGCTTCTCAAAACAATATGCGTTCAAAAAAGTAATTTGCATCACAAAAATTCCTCCTCAAAAAGAATCAGACCTCACAAAACGATTGGCCTTGTATTTATCTCCCACAGCATGTTCCTCTGCTGTGGAACACATACCTAAAGAAGATGGCTCCCCGTCGCAGAAGTAGATGCAAGCATCTTCATCACATACACAACAATGGACAGTCATCAACGCACAGTGATAAGGTGGGAGACCAAAAAAACACTAAAGCTTTTGTGGGATCTAGAAGATTTTTTGAGGAAGCATTTCTGTGATTCATTCATTTATTCATTTTCTACCGCTTTTTCCTCACAAGGGTCGCGGGGGGTGCTGGAGCCCATCCCAGCCGTCTTCGGGCGAGAGGCGGGGTACACCCTGGACTGGTCGTCAGCCAATCACAGGGCACACATAGACAAACAACCACTCACACCCATACCCATGGACAATTTGGAGTGGCCAATCAACCTAGCATGTTTTTGGAATGTGGGAGGAAACCGGAGTACCCGGAGAAAACCCATGCATGCACGGGGAGAACATGCAAACTCCACACAGAGATACCCAAGGGTGGAATTAAACCCTGGTCTCCTAGCTGTGAGGTCTGCACGCTAACCATTTCTGTGATGCAAAGGTTTATTTCTTTCAGCTTTTTTCTGAGTCGCCACAGAGGATTTTTTTTTAACCTGCAAACTGATTTTTGGCTTGAGCCCTTCAAATTCCAGATACCCTTCCTGACGAATACTGATGATGCTTACTAGTGGAGATTCGAACACAGGGCGTCCGCTCTAAAGTCCAGAATCCTAACCACTAGACCGGTCAAGGGCATGACGTGGGAAGGAGGACCCAAAGGCAGAATTGGCAGGCACTGCACGAGGTAAGGTTCGACATGCGGGTGAGGGTCGGTGCACAGGAAGTCAGTCCAATAAGGCAAAGGTATCCAAGAGCGGCAGGCAGAAGGAGAGGTCGAAAGGCAGGCGAGGGTTGAGAACCAGGCGAGGCGATGACAAGGAATGCTAGAACGAGACATGGGAGTACAACGAATTTGCACCAGACAGGAGGAATCAGAGGCAATATATAGCCAGCAGGAAATTAGGTGATGAGGGACACCTGAGTACAATCAGGCAGGAGGCGGGGTCTCCAAGGCGAAGGCGGGGTAGGCAATGGCAGGCATGACAGAACCCCTCCCTCAATGGCCGGCTCCTGATGGCCCAGGAACCTCAGGGTGAGCTACATGAAAGTCTTTGATGAGGGAGGGATCCAAAATGAACCGGGAGGGTACCCATTGGCGTTCCTCAGGTCCATACCCCTCCCAGTCGACGAGATACTGCCAACCTCGACTTCGCCGTCGAGCAGCCAGCAGTTTCCTGACTGTGTAAACCGGACCTCCGTCCATGATTCGGGCTGGCGGTGGGTGGCTGGCTGGTGGGACCAAGGTGCTGGTTTTCGCAGGCTTGATCTGGCTCACATGAAAGGATAGGTGGGTTCGCATGGACCTAGGTAGTTTCAGACGGACTGAGACAGGATTAATAACTTTGGAAATTGGAAATGGGCCGATGAACCTAGGAGCAAGCTTCTTAGACTCCACTCTCAGGGGAAGGGTCTTGGAGGACAGCCAAACTCTTTGGCCCACCGTATAGGCAGGAGCAGGAATTCTTTTACGGTCCGCCGCCACCTTGTAAATATCCGACTGCCTTTGAAGGTTCTTGCGGGCCCTCTGCCAAGCTCTCTTGATGCGGCCCACCAAGGCCAAGGCGGAGGGAACAACGGAATCCTTGCTGAGAGAGGGGAACAAGGAGGGTTGGTGACCAAATACCACATGATGCGGAGACATACCGGTGGATGCACTAGGCAAGGTATTGTGGGCCAATTCCACCCACAAGAGTTGTTTAGCCCAAGAGGAGGGGTTTTGAGAGGCGAGGCACCTCAACTTTGTCTCAAGCACCTGGTTGATCCTTTCTGCCTGTCCATTCGACTGGGGGTGAAATCCAGATGAGAGACTGACTGTGGATCCCAGCAAGCCACAAAATTCCTTCCAAAACAAGGAGACAAATTGAGGACCACGATCGGACACTATGTCCTGAGGGAAACCAAAAACACAAAATATATTGTTCATCAGTGCCACGGCCGTTTCTTTGGCCGAGGGAATTTTAACAAAAGGAATGAACCTTGACATTTTGGAAAATCTGTCCACAACTGTGAGTACCACTGTCTTCTCCTCTGACGGGGGCAATCCACAAACAAAATCCAACGAGATATGGGTCCAGGGCCGGTGGGGAATAGACAAGGGCCTGAGTTCTCCCACGGGTTTCTGTGATGAAGATTTGTTAGCAGCACAAACAGGACAGGCAGAGACATACTCTGAAACATCCTTTGCCATGTTGGGCCACCAAAAGCGTTGCTGGGTTACGAATATGGTCTTTTTTACCCCAGGGTGACAGGAGGTCTTATTGGTGTGAGCCCAATGAATGACCGGACCCCTCATGGCTTCCACAACAAATAATTTATCTGGAGGGCAGTTCGGGGGCCGAGGCACTTCGAGTCCTGCCTCCCTAACCTTGTCTTCTAATGCCCACTGTAAGGCCGAGACAAAACACGAGTTAGGTAGGATGGTTGCGACTTCCTCAGGTTCCTTTTCCGAAGGAAAAAAAAATACGGGACAAAGCATCCGGCTTGGTGTTTTTGGAACCCGGACGGTAGGTAAAATTGAAACGGCTGAACAACAATGACCACCTAGCCTGTCGAGAATTTAATCTCTTGGCGGATTTGAGATATTCCAAATTCTTGTGGTCAGTCCATACCTGGAACGGCAGCGTAGACCCCTCCAGCCAGTGTCTCCATTCTTCAAGAGCCGTCTTGACTGCCAATAACTCGCGATCCCCAATGTCATAATTGCACTCTGCTGAAGACATTTTTTTCGACAGAAAGGCACATGGATGCAGTTTACCGTCTTTTGTACCGATCTGGGACAGGACGGCTCCGATTCCAATATCTGATGCATCTACTTCAACCACGAACTGCAGATGGGGATCAGGGATGGCAAGCACCGGGGCTGTGGTGAAACTATCCTTAAGCTTCACAAAAGCTTTCTCACACTCAGAAGTCCAGTCAAATGGTTTGTGCGGAGAGGTGAGGGCATGGAGAGGAGAGGCTACCGAGCTAAAATTTCTGATATATTTACAATAAAAATTAGCAAATCCCAGAAATCTTTGAACATCTTTACGAGACTTGGGAGTGGGCCACTCTGCAACCGCCGAGACTTTTCCCGGGTCCATCCTCACCTCTCCCTCGGACAGAATAAACCCTAAGAACGATACAGAAGACTGGTGAAAGTCACATTTTTCTGCCTTCACAAATAGGTGGTTGTCAAGGAGCCTTTGCAGCACCTTCCTGACATGCTGCACATGGGTAGATTCATCACGAGAAAAAATAAGAATGTCATCAAGCTACACAAACACAAAAATATTCAACATGTCCCTCAAAACGTCGTTGACAAGGCCCTGAAACACTGCTGGGGCATTGGTCAGTCCAAAGGGCATCACCAAGTACTCATAATGTCCGGTTGGGGTGTTGAAGGCTGTTTTCCATTCGTCCACCTCTCGTATCCTGACCAGATGATAGGCATTACGCAAATCCAGCTTGGTGAAAATCTTAGCTCCTTCCAGGAGCTCAGTGGCGGTGGCAATGAGGGGCAGGGGATACCGGTTCTTGATAGAGATGTCGTTAAGGCCTCTGTGCATGGCCGAAGGGTTTTGTCTTTTTTCTCAACAAAGAAGAAACCCGCCCCAGCAGGAGATGAGGAAGGCCTGAGAATGCCTGCTGCAAGTGACTCCTGAATGTATTCCTCCAGGAGAAGAGTCTTCCCCGTGGGGGTGTGGTTCCTGGCAACAGGTCAATCGCACAGTCGTGGACCCGGTGGGGGGGCAGTGACTTGGCCTTGACTTTACTGAACACCGCTGCTAAATCATGGTAACACTCTGGAACAGATGCTAGATTCACCTCCCCTTGTGGTTCCAGCTCTGTTTTGGCACTCCCCAAACAGTTGCCCTGACAGCCAGACCCCCAAGAGACGATCTTACCAGAAGCCCAATCGAAGTGGGGGTTATGTTGCTTTAACCAAGGATGCCCTAAGATAACTTCATGATCAGAGCTAGAAAATACATGGAGACTTAGTTTTTCCGTGTGACTGTCTGGAAATGAAATCTTGACGGGATGAGTCCTGTGACTAATTTTACCCAGAGAGCTTCCGTCCACCGCCTTCACTGTTAGAGGGTGTCGTAGAGGGCACAGGCGAAGCTTTAGTTTCCTGGCGAGAGAAGTACTGATGAGATTGGCATCAGACCCGGAGTCCACAAATACTGGTACCATGATGGATGTATGCTGAGAGCAAAATTGGACCAAAGGTTTATAGAGAGCAGGATTGCTGATAATAACAACCCAGGTTGCTTGTTTTGCCCATCTTGACCCCACAATTAGCCACTAGATGTCCCCCTTGACCACAATAAAAGCACCTGCCCTCACTTCGGCGGCGGGTCCTTTCCTCTGGAGACAGTCGGGTTAGTCCCAGTTGCATGGGTTCATCAGCAGAGGGCGCAGCAAGTGGCACGGCGACAGGGGTGGGCCGGACATTATTGACGTGCCCTAGGTTGCCACCCCATGATCATGAAGGCGCTTCTCTATCATGACAGCCAAGGCGATGAGCTCATCAATTGTTCCTGGCAGTTTCTGAGGGATCATTTGTTTACGGATGTGGGGGGACAATCCAAGAAAAAACGCGTCTAACAATGCGGGGCCGTTCCAGTCGCTGTTTGCCGCGAGAGCGCGAAATCCAACAGCGTAGTCGGTGACACACTGACGCCCCTGATGTAGCTGGAGCAGGGAGCGAGCTGCTTCTCTGCCGGACGGCTGCCGTTGGAACACTTGCTCCAGTGCCTTGGAGAATGCTGCGTAGGACTCGCACACCACGGACCGACGGCTCCATTCCGTGGTGGCCCACGCTCCTGCCCTGCGCGTGAGATGGGAGATCACAAAAGCCACCCGGGCACGCTCCGACATGAATGCGGGGGCTTGAAGTTCGAAATGGAGTTCACACTTGGTCAAAAAGGGGCGTACGTCGCCCGACTCGCCAGAGAACCACTCCGGCCGTGACAACTGTGGACACGTGGCGGCCGGAAGGCGTAAGTCGGGACTGGTGGAGGAAGCGAAGCCGCTGCTGGATCCACTGGAGCCGCGGGTTGAGCAGCGGGCTGAAGAGCCAATAGCAGGGAGTTAAGCTGGGAGCCTAGATTCCCAGCCATGGCATCTTGTCGCTCCGACAGAGATTGCAACGCCGTGCCTAGAGCGGCAAGCTGTTCCTCTTGCTAGCTCTGGCGCCTGTCGAACAGACTCCAACTCCGCTGGGTCCATGATGGCAAGTTCGTTCTGTCAAGGGCAGGACGTGGGAAGGAGGACCCAAAGGCAGAATTGGCAGGCACTGCACGAGGTAAGGTTCTACACGCGGGTGAGGGTCGGTGCACAGGAAGTCAGTCCAATAAGGCAAAGGTATCCAAGAGCGGCAGGCAGAAGGAGAGGTCGAAAGGCAGGCGAGGGTCGAGAACCAGGCGAGGCGATGACAAGGAATGCTAGAACGAGACATGGGAGTACAACGAACTTGCACCAGACAGGAGGAATCAGAGGCAATATATAGCCAGCAGGAAATTAGGTGATGAGGGACACCTGAGCACAATCAGGCAGGAGGCGGGGTCTCCAAGGCGAAGGCGGGGTAGGCAATGGCAGGCATGACAAGACCACAGCTGGCTCATTTTTGTGATGCAGACTCTTTTGAACGCACATTGTTTGGCGAAGCCAGCCTCTTTGCTTAAATTGCCCCAGCAACAAAGAACTACAGTCCTCGTCCCTGATCTACGACCAGAAGTGGACTCACAGGACCAATTGGGGGGATAGGTCACCGTTGTTGTAGTACATTGCCGATGGGGATATTATACAACTTCATGCCAAAAAATCCAAGCCATCCCTGTAAGCGTTTAAACACCACCGACAGGGTCTAGTCATCTTTTCAGTTATAGCTAATGACTTCCAGTGTAACGCTGCTTCAAATGCGTGATGAGTTTGGTTGTATTGAACACCCCTGGTTCTGCGCCAACACAGGAAACTTGTGCATGACATGTTTTGCCCTCAGCTGGACTTACACACAGCCAAGATCACTCTTACGCCATGCATATCATTTAGCACATGCTGATGTTGTGATCATGTGGGCTCTATTCAGCTGCTGTTGGATAGACATGCTGGGGCGGAGTCAGGAATTGAATGTATTTGTCAGTGCGATTTAGATGCAGGTTGATATAATCCTATATTCATTTTTTTCAGATACGTATCAGCCCGATATCAATATTAGCGAGAGACACCCTTGGCTGTTATAAATGCTTATGATATTATGTCTGAGAGCTGTGTGGCAGGCTTTTGCTGGAACACTCAAGTCTGCTGACTTTTCCAAAAGACACCACTTGCGTCAGATGATTTGGTATTGTGTTTGGCACATTTTGAGGATGGTTGTTTTGATACTGAATGTGAATTCCCAGAGGATGCTCCCTACTATCTATCTTTAATCTAAACCAGTGAGAACACATGCACTGACACAGATGTATGTAAACAAAAAGGCAAAACCCAGAAGACGTTTGACCATGGTGCCAAAGTGGCAGTACGTAAATCCATGTTTTTTTTCTACTAGATATATTTGACCAATCTTAGAATAACAATATGGGTCATGCCAAATTTCTAAACTAGTTAAACAGCTGTTGCTGCTCTTGTATCTTGCAGTGGCTGCATAGATTTGTCGGTGTCAATCACGGCCAGTCAAACAACATACAGTACTATTAGTGCTTGATTTTTGGATGAGTGGTTTATCATCATAAGAGAATATGTTATTGCTGTGTGATTGTTGAATGAATATTTCTCTTTCTTTGCTTTGCTGTGTATCCAAGGCTATGTTTTGTCTGTCGACATGACCTCGCAGGCAAGAGGGTGACGGTTCAGAAAAGAACACAACTTCATTTCACTTGAATTATATTGTTGTATCCTGGCAGATGACATCAGTGTGACAAAATGTTTTATAATATGTTTTATAATATGTTCATTGTAATTTTTTGAACATTTTTGGGTGACAAGAGCACTGAAATATAGAAAATACAGTACAACATGCTTATTATATACAGTACATTATAATATTGATGAGCATATATCAATATAAATATATATCAATGTAAATGTTTTTACATTTTTGTAAAAAGAGTTGTGTATTATGGGTCGCACGGTGGCCAACCAGTCAGGAGATCGGGACCTGGGTTTGATTCTCCGCTTGGGCATCTCTCTGCTTGCATGTTCTCCCCGTGCATGCATGGGTTTTCTCCGGGTACTCCGGTTTCCTCCCACATTCCAAAAACATGCTAGGTTAATTGGCCACTCCAAATTGTCCATAGGTATGAATGTGAGTGTGAATGGTTGATGGTCTATATGTGCCTTGTGGTGTACCCCGCCTCTCGACAGCTGGGATAGGCTCCAGCATATCATACGTGAGGATAAGCGGTATAGAAAATGAATGGATGGAAATAGAGAAAAAAATGTGTATATTGTAAAAATGTGAATATTACAGTGCATCCGGAAAGTATTCACAGCGCTTCACTTTTTCTACATTTTGTCATGTTACAGCCTCATTCCAAACTGAATTAAATTAATCTCTTACCTCAAAATTCAACACAAAATACTCCATTATGACAATGTGAAAAAAGTTTTTTTTTGACATGTTTTGAATTTATTAAAAATAGAAAACAAAAAAATCACATTTACATAAGTATTCACAGCCTTTGCCATGAAGCTCAAAATTGAGCTCAGGTGCATC
Organism: Doryrhamphus excisus; assembly: GCF_037039965.1. NCBI lineage: Eukaryota > Metazoa > Chordata > Actinopteri > Syngnathiformes > Syngnathidae > Doryrhamphus > Doryrhamphus excisus. The sequence continues at coordinate 12,930,740 of NC_136376.1, read as the reverse complement.
TTTTTTCCACTGATCATCCTTGAGATCTTTCTACAGCTTAATTGGAGTCCACCTGCAGTAAATTCAGTTGATTGGACATGATTTGGAAATATAATAACTGTCTATATAAGGTCCCACAGTTGACTGTGCATGTCAGAGCACAAACACCAAGCATGAAGTCAAAAGAACTGTCTGTAGACCTGCGAGACAGGATTGTCTTGAGGCACAAATCTGGGGAAGGATACAGAAACATTTCTGCTGCTTTGAAGGTCCCAATGAGCACAGTGGCCGCCATTATTCGTAAATGGAAGACGTTTGGAACCACCAGGACTCTTCCTAGAGCTGGCCGGCCTTCTAAACTGAGCGATCGGGGAAGAAGGGCCTTAGTCAGGGAGGTGACCAAGGCCCCGATGGTCACTCTGTCAGAGCTCCAGCGTTCCTCTGTGGAGAGAGGAGAGCCTTCCAGAAGGACAACCATCTCTGCAGCAATCCACCAATCAGGCGTGTATGGTAGAGTGGCCAGACGAAAGCCACTCCTTAGTAAAAGGAACATGGCAGCTCGTCTGGAATTTGCCAAAATGCACCTGAATGACTCTCAGACCATGAGAAACAAAATTCTCTGGTCTGATGAGACAAAGATTGAACTCTTTGGTGTGAATGCCAGGCGCCATGTTTGGAGAAAACCAGGCACTGCTCATCACCAGGCCAATACCATCCCTACAGTGAAGCATGGTGGTGGCAGCATCATGCTGTGGGGATGTTTTTCAGCAGCAGGAACTGGTGCTAGTGGAACTGGACTAGTCAGGATAGAAGGAAAAATGAATGCAGCAATATATAGAGATATCCTGGATGAAAACCTGCTCCAGAGCGCTCTTGACCTCAGTAGACTGGCCATGTACCTTGACCATATAGACAGTAGACATTAGCACACAGCCAAGATCTCAAAAGATTGGCTTCAGAACCACTCTGTGAATGTCCTGGAGTGGCCCAGCCAGAGTCCAGACTTGAATCCGATCGAACATCTCTGGAGAGATCTGAAAATGGCTGTGCACAGACGTCTCCCATCCAACCTGATGGAGCTTGAGACTTATTGCAAAGAAGAATGGGCAAAACTGCCTAAAGATAGGTGTGCTAAACTTGTGGGATCATATTCAAAAAGACTTGAGGCTGTAATTGCTGCCAAAGGTGGATCAACAAAGTATTAAGCAAAGGCTGTGAATACTTATGTAAATGTGATTTATTTGTTTTCTATTTTTAATAAGTGGCAGCCAACTCCCACACAGAGCATATGGGTTCCCTTAATGACAGTTGGGTATTTCATACATCCATCTTGTTTGTCCTTATTAGCTTATGGCCTATCCCAGGTGAGTTTTGGGTGAGAGGTAGGCTACAGTCAATCGCAGGGCAGATATAGAAAGCAACTTCATTTCCTCACTGTGAATAATTTCGAGTCTCCAATTAGCCTAACATGCATGTTTTGGATGGGAGGAATTATCTGAAAAAAAAAACAAAAAACCCACACACGCTTGGGAAGACGTGCATCCTACCCACGGAGATGTTCCAATGAAGATTTGAACCCGGATGTCATAACAGTCTATAGACAGTGGAACCTTGTTTAGGGTTGTTGCAGAATTACTCTAACTGAAACAGATGTTCACCGAATCGTTTCCCATAAGAAATAAGGCAAATCTAATTAATCTCTTCCAATCATTCATTCATTCATTTTCTACCGCTTATCCCAGCTGTCTTCGGGCGACAGGCGGGGTCCACCCTGGACTGGTGGCCAGCCAGTCACAGGGCACATATAGACAAACAACCATTCACACTCACATTCATACCTATGGACAATTTGGAGCGGCCAATTAACCTAGCATGTTTTTGGAATGTGGGAGGAAGCCGGAGAAAACCCACACATGCAGAACATGCAAACTCCACACATAGATGGCCGAGGGTGGGATTGAACTCGGGTCTCCGAGCTGTGGGGTATGCGCGCTAACCACTCGACCGTTGTACAGCCTAATCTCTTCCAGAAAGCCAAAAATGTTAACACAAAACAATTTTTTCAAGATTTACAATTGTAGTTTGACATGCAGAAACAATTTGAAACTCATATACAGTAGATGCACATGAATGAAGTGAAAGGGATAGATGAAACTTTAAGGTTACTTTTACCTTTACTGAGGACATGATTCTTGATGTGACAGGAAGGTCATGAACCACAGTAAAGGTTTGTGAACTCTACCGTTTTCAATGAAGGTAAACGTAACCTTTAAGGGGAACTGCACTGTTTGGGAAATGAACACATATTTATTTCCCTTTTCTGTGCATTGAAGCAAAGGAAGAAAAGGAGTTAATATGAGCTAGCTAACAACGGGCCAGGTGGGAAATACCTAGTTTGATACTAACTCAGGGATGGGCAAACTGCGTCCCGTGGGCCATATGACGCCTGCCATGTGTCTTAATCCAGCACACTGGGCATTTCTAAACACCCATATATTCCCACCGCAAGGCATGCTGGGTAGCTCTTTGTTGCAGCTGAACTACCCAGCATGTGTTGAGGGCATGTGGAAATAACATTTTTAAGTTACATGTTATGTTTAGCGCTGTTGATTTATGTGTTTATGTGTTTTGCGTTAACGTGTTGTGGATGTCTTGTGTTTTTGTTTCGTTGCTCCGTGAGCAAGTATGTCATTCTGATTGATGCTGCCTATATATAGACAGCCCCTTCGCAAAATTTTTTACCCATTGTGGCCCGCCTGTTAAGAAAGTTTGCCCACCCCTGTGCTAACTCATATTAACTCGTTTTCTTGTGTTATAATGCACAGAAAAAGGAAATAAATATGTTATAAATATGTAAATAAATGTTCATTTTGCACATAAGGATTGTGAATGATTGACAAAATTCCATGTTGTATTTTCTAACCATATTTGTTGTGCTTTTATATATTTTATCCACTTTGTGTCTCACACGACGTTATTCCTCTCTCCTACAATGTCCATTACACTTCCATGCAAATGCATCACAACTGATTATGCAAACTAGGCAATGATGTCATTATATCAACCCCCCTACTCTCCCAACTCTCCCGAGCCAACACCGCCACAAATTCATTGCCATCCCGTGGGAAAAAAATGCACAAACCAAACACTAAGCTGACGTTACAACTCTAATACTGAATATATTATATATTGAATATACTGTATAACCTCACTTGTAATACAAAAGTGTTTTATTCCACCCACAGACCCTGACACGTGGCAAGGTGAACACTTTATCATCTTCCCTCATACTTTACATGATCTTGATCGAAAACAAAATGCTTGCTACACTGAAGATAAATGCGTGACCTGAAAGTCAGTGTTTCAGTACATCAGTACAATCAGTACACCCCCTAATTTTTCAAGTACAATATCTGAGTATACTCAAAAACTAGTATTCCTGGCAAAATTCCTTGGACCTCTGTGAGCGGCATCAGACGTGCACACTGTAGCCTTGGACCTGTCCAAATCCTAAGAAACCTCAGAACTGCGAACTTCCATTCTGTCATATTTTATATATGACTGGTTTCAAACAGACAGCAAGGAAGATTCCACAATGTAGTTCTCAATCTCAGACTAAACAAGCAATGGTCTCATGGAATTAACCATTAATCTTGTAGAAAACCCATAGTTTATCATTTCATTTTCCATTTATTTTCTAGTTTCCCTATTTGACTTTCACTTTCTGATTTAAAGCAGCCTATTATGCCAGTGTTTTATCCTGCAAATTTTCTTGAAATTAAAAATAAATTAAATTAACAGACCTTCCAGTTCCTTCAGCAACACAAAGGCAGCGGAACACTCTGGCCATTCCTGGTCATCAAAAAGAAGCACGGCAGTAAAGCATGCAGTTACACCACATATTCACTCCGCACTTTTCACTCCCAAAACGTGCTTGCTTCTTTGGCTTTGCAGCATGTTTTATTAAGCGGCCCTTTCTCATTCGAAAATGAAAAAAACACAGTTTCACTGCTTGTTTTTTGTTTGCACATACCCAGACAACCAGTCCACCTGAAAAGAACTGCTTTTTCTCACTTTGGCTTGTTTTGTTTCGCCATTTGACAGGGTCATCAAGCAGTATTAGCTACAACCTGTAACCTGTAAAATAGCAGCATATACTACACAAACAGGACCTTATCATTGGTTGGACAGTGTTCGTCATTGTCTTATGTCTTGTTACTGCTCATTGTCACCTGTCATTCACTTTAAATGACCTTGAATTTTCTTTAATCTCATTGTTGTTGAAGGCAACATCCTCCACTTACCGCTTTTGCAGATTGGACAACACTGGTCCGGCTCATATTCAGGGTCGACACACTCTGTCTGAGGACAAGCCGACACAGAACACAATACCTCCCCGCTTGGCTCGCATCTGCATTTTTCACATGGAGACACCTGAAAAACACAGTTACCATCCTTACACCACTGAAGTTTACTATTTCTATTTCTATTTATTTGTTAACAAATGTGAGTGTGGTATGCTGGAGCCTATCCCAGCCATTTGCAGGGCACATATTGAAAAACAACTATTCACACTCACATTCATAAAATTTAGAGCAGCCAATTTTTTGAAAAACCCTCATATGGACATCCATCCATCCATTTTCTATACAGCTTATCCTCACTAGGGTCGCGGGCATGCTAGAGCCTATCCCAGTTGCTGATGCGGGGAATCGAACCCGGGTCTCCTAGTGTACCTGTGCAGTGACCACTCCCCACCGTGCAGCCCTAAATGCATTAAAAACCTCAAAAAACATTGGTTTAAATAAAAATTTTAAAGGCCTATAAACTGGGGGTGCATTACAATTTTCTGGTCATTCAAAGCCTGAATTGCTATGTTTGTCTTTTTTTTAACTGACAGCATACACTTTCAATGTTCCAATCTTAAGTTGCTGAAAAACATTGAATAATACCTGTGAAACAATACAAACTTTTTGTATAACTTTTAAATGTGCATGAGGTAGTCTTCTCAATATCTTGAAATGGTACAAAAGGTAAGTGGTGAATTACCAGAGGTTAAAAAAAGGTAAGTTTACCCAAAACTGAAAAATAATATATTTCAGAATTATACAAAAAGGCCTGTCTCATTGACACTTTAAAGCTGCTCTGCAGAAATGGAGGTTGATTAAGCCTTGGCAGTTGGTGAAACTAATTCCTCCACATTAATATCTTCCTGTCTCCTCTGCTTAAAAACTGTGTTCGAAACTAACCGTGGTACCTTTGTGAACATCAAAAAGTGGGGATCGACTGTATAGATCCATTTTCATGGAGATTTCTTCCTACAAAAATAGTGCAGCAGAGTCATAACAGTAGATTTAGTTATCAAATCCCAGAGAAGAGGGACATTGGTGTAAATGTGTGCACATTCACACAGTAATCTGATAATGTATGACGACAGCAATTTTCAACACAACAGGTAGGGACAAGTGACTCAGGTGTTAAACGTCCTAATCATCCTCTGTTTCACACATGCGCCCATCCACTTCCATTATAGCCATAATACAACCGCCAAAGGTAGAATAGCAGCAACATGAATAACGTTGCCAAATGCACCTCAAACAACACAGGGAAGAGAAGTAGAAGAAGAAGAATGATTAAACAAAAAACTGAGGACTGTTCGCATGCTCGCTAATAATGCTAAAAGTCGATCACAGAGCAACTGAGAATGTCTGCTCAGCTTTTTCAGCTCAATATTAGTGGTTATTGAGAGACTTGGAGCACAATTGGATCTGACAACGTGTGAGGACAGGAGGCTAATAGCGGAGCAGAAGATCCATCCAGAGTGTTGCCACTGAAAATTAACAAGCAATTTTTCTCAGTGAGGGCTGCGTCACAGTGCAGCCATGAGGATTTCTATATATCAGACGGAACGTCTCTGAAATTATTAAAAAAATACATACGTAAATATATACACTGTTGTTGATGTTCCTATCATACATCACTGTAATTAAATAAGAATTGTCTATAGGTATGAATGTGAGTGTGAATGATTGTTTGTCTATATGTGCAACCAGTCCAGAGTGCACCCCGCCTCTCGCCCAAAGACAGCTGGGATAGACTCCATCATACCCCCACGACCCAAGTGAGGATAAGCGCGATAGAACACATGGAATCAGAGTCACAGGATAACTAATCATAACACACAACGATGGCCGCCGAAATCTCAACTATTCCTGAAAAACATGGTCCGTGTATCTTTAAATTATTGGGGGGAAAAAAACTTTAAAACTGCAGGGCTGTGAATGCTAAATCACACCCACCTTTTAATGCAAATGTGGAGGCACACCACATGGTTCCATACATAATATTGCCCAATATTATATTATTGGCAGAGTCTCCCGTTCGTCAAGTCTTCAACTCTCACCTCCGGCAGAGCTTCACCTGCATCCCGGGGGAGGACCGGGATATTGAGTCCAAATGGGCCATATTCCGTGCCTCCATTGCTAAGGCAGCTGACCGGAGCTGCGGCCGCAAGGCGGTCGGTGCCAGTCGTGGCGGCAGGCCCCAAACCCGATGGTGGACACCGGAGGGCAGGGCTGCCGTCAAGCTGAAGAAGGAGTCCTATCGAGCATTGATGGCTTGTGGGACTCCGGAAGCAGCTGACAGGTACCGTCAGGCCAAACGGTTCGGCGGTTGTCGAGGCAAAAACTCGGGTGTGGGAGGAATTCGGTGAGGCCATGGAGCATGACTTTCGGTTGGCCTTGAAGAGGTTCTGGCAAACCATGTGGCACCTCAGAAAAGGGAAGCAGTGCCCAGTCCACACTGTTTACAGTGGAGACGGGGGCCTGCTGACCTCGACTGGGGATGTAGTCGGACGGTGGAAGGAATACTTTGAGGCCCTTCTCAATCCCACTGACATACCTTCCATAGAGGAAGCAGAGTCTGAGGACACATACGTGGACAGTGCCATCACTGTGGCTGAGGTATCTGGGGTCGTTAAGACGCTCCTCAGTGGCAAAGCTCCGGGGGTGGACGAGTTCCGCCTAGAATTCCTCAAGGCTCTGGATGTTGAGGGACTGTCTTGGCTGACACGTCTCTTCAACATTGCGTGGAAGTCGGGAACAGTACCTTTGGATTGGCAGACCAGGGTGGTGGTCCCCCTTTTCAAGAAGGGTGACCGGAGGGTGTGTTCCAACTACAGGGGGATCACACTCCTCAGCCTCACTGGGAAAGTTTTTTTTTTTTTTTTTGTGGCGTCCTTTGAAGGGTGCTCCGGAAGTACGGGACTGGTGGCGCGCTACTACGTGCTATCCGGTCCTTGTACAAACGGGGCAGGAATCTGGTTCGCATTGCCAGTAGTAAGTCGAGCCTGTTTCCGGTAAACGTTGGCCTATGCCAAGGCTGCCCTTTGTCACCGATTCTGTTCACAATTTTCATGGACAGAATTTCTAGGCGCAGCCAAGGTGTTGAGGGAGTCCAGTTCGGGGGCCTTAGAATCTCATCTCTGCCATTTGCAGATGATGTGTTCTTATGGCTTCTTCGGGCTGCGACCTTCAGCATTTACTGGGACGGTTTGCATCTGAGTGTGAAGCGTCTGGGATGAGACTCAGTATCCGCGAGTGAGATCGCGGATACAGGCGGCTGAAATGAGTTTCCTCCGTAGGGTAGCTGGACTCACCCTAAGAGATAGGGTGAGGAGCTCAGCCATCCGGGAGGGGCTCAGAGTAGAGCAGCTTCTCCTTCACATCGAGAGGAGTCAGTTGAGGTGGCTCGGGCATCTAGTCCGGATGCCTCCCGGACGCCTCCCTGGTGAGGTGTTCCGGGCATGCCCAGGAACAGACCTAGGCAAGGCCCCGGGGCAGACCTAGGACACGCTGGAGGGATTATGTCTCACAGCTGGCCTGGGAACGCCTTGATGTCCTCCCGGTGGAGCTGGAGGAGGTGGCCGGGGATCGGGAAGTCTGGGCTTCCCTACTAAGACTGCTGCCCCCGCGACCCGGACCCGGATAAGCGGCGGAAAATGGATGGATGGATGGATTATATTATCCTATAATAGATGCATTCATTCATTTTCTATACCGCATATCCTCTTAGGGGTTGCAAATTAGGGTTGCGGGTATGCTGGAGCCATCCAATCACAGGGCACATATAGACAAACCATTCAGACTTACATTCATACCTATGGACAATTTGGAGTTGCCAATTAACCTAACATGCATGTTTTTGGAATGTACACGCACAGGGAGAACATGCAAACTCCACACAGAGATGACCGCGCAAAGGTTGATCATCACCATATATAGAAATCACAGCTGAATGGATCTTCTGTAAGTCAAAGTGACTTAACCTAAAGTTAGAAGTGACCCTCTGTTTCAACTTCTGGTTTTCACCATAACTGAGATCAAAGTCATTGTGAACAGATTTCTTTATACAGAAACTAAAATACCAAACAAGCAAGTTTCACTACTTTCTGTTTTGTGTCTATGACTGTTTGAACAAGACATACTGTAGGTTCAAAAAGACTTTACTATTCAATTGCTCCCATGTGTCTCAAAATAACACAAATTGTAATATAAAAAATTAGAACTGATTGTGTACAGATTGAATGACATGCAGCTCCTATGTAACCTGTGCATGGCGTCATTTGGCAGTCGGCAGTCCTATCAATAGAGCTGAGGTTAATTCTTACGCGATTGCTGCTGATTGCAGAAGCTTGCGCCTCCGCATGACACTTCACTGTGAAAAATGGAGTGAGGTAGCACTTAGTACAATGCCCCAGAACCAAGCAATCAGGCATAACAACCTGCCAGTTGCAAATCCCACTGCACAGTGTCAAAGGATAATGTTTGATGCTTGATGCTTTTTACATCAGCAGAGAGGGCCTGTAAACTCTTAAGTTTCATTTTGATGTAAGGTAATGACCAGTCAAAGGACTGCATTAGTGGATCATTATCTAAGACAAATATAGTCGACCTTTCAACATCCCACAAGAGGAGCACAACCCAAATATTATTGAAAAATGTGCCTCAAAAGTCATGTCTTATGCCCTAGTTTTCGCAGGATTCAGTTTTCAACAAAAAAATATTGCCACATATATGCATTGGTTTTAGTAGACCGTCTCAGTTATCATATAATTCCACAAGGTCGAGTGCATAAATAAGATCCACGTGTTGGTGGCTCAGTCGCTGTAAAGAGTGGATATTGGTTCTTTTACAGTTGTGACACTATGGATAGATTCTGGCCAGGGAACCTTTTAAGATTAAGATTAAGATATGCCTTTATTCGTCATATTTACTATGTGTGTGTTGTTCATTTGTTCAGTGAAGGCACACAGAACAATAAACTACTGTGTTTTTGTCTCTTTTCTTCCTTGTAGTAAGCATTGTGCTCCATGCGCTGATGCTTTCATGCATCCTGTGTATGTCTGAGTGTCAGACATTTCCTTTTACGGGCTGCAAATAACCCACTATGGGGCTAAAAAAGTGACAGAACATTAATAAAGAAGGTGAGAAACACTACTGAGGAAGGCAGAATTGGAGGCAGGATCGGAACCGCACATTATAAGCCTTGTAATCCAAGCTGGCCTTGGGTTTTCACTTGTTACTCGTCTCTCTTTAACTTTGGTGGTTGAGACGTGAGATGCTTTTCGGCTTTCCAGCTACTGTGCTGTGCTACTGTCAAACCAGAAGCTGCAGTAATTCATTTTCTATGCCCCTCCATTAGGTTTGCGGGGATATGATGGAGCCTATCCCAGCTGACTTTGGGCGGATAGGTGGGCTACACCCTAGACTGGTCGGCAGCCATCTACACTTCATCAAACTTACTACTTAAAGGGGAACTGCACTTTTGGGGGAATTGTTCTTATTTTTTTTTTTTTTTATTTTACCTCATTCACAATCCTTATGTGAAACATGAACACATATGTATTTCTCTTTTCTGTGCATCCTAGGGCAAGAAAACAATTTAGTAATATGCACTAGCTAATGGGAATATGTATTTTGACACTAAACGCTCACACAAAAACCTAAAAAACACCAACAATGACCATTTACATAATAGACTTATATATTAACCAAGCTACAGCGATGTTGTTATTTTAGCAGCAAATACGAAAAACTATTTTTATCTGGTGGACTAACACAACGCCTCGCTAGCCGTTTGACGTGGAGTGGATACCTACGTACCTCTCAATCTCATGACAAAGACTCAACAAGATGCTTGTTTGCTGTCAGCAGTTTTTATCTGAGGACTGGAGCACACGTTTAGTGCTGGAAGACACAGCCATCCCAAAGACAGCAGACATTAAAGGTTGGCGCTGTATCTATGCTGTTATTGACAGAAGTCGCATAACCTACATGCTTGATGTGAAAACCATGCACCGGGGAAAGAAGTTTTGGTAATGTTTTAAATCAGCAAAATACTATAGGTATTACATGTTGTCATCAATGTACTTGTTCTTGCATGATCACAACATGTTTATCAAATGATAAAATGCTGATAAAGGTTTTTTTAGAGGGCTTGGTAGTTGAAATAGGTGTGTCCCAATGATGTGCATTGTTAGCTAGCTCATATTAACTTGTTTTATGGAGTTCTAATGTACAGGATATGGAGAGAAATATATGATCATGTTTCATATAAAAATTGTGAATGATGGGCAATATTCCCCAAAAAGTGCAGTTCCCCTTTAAGATTTGTCAGATGAAAACACTATCACTGCAAGATACACACACAAGATATTAGCGTACTTCCAGTACAAATAATAGTTTACATGTCTTTACATAACTACACATCAACATAAATGATGAACAGCAGTTACAACTGCTGTCATTATTTTAACTTTTGAACTTTTTTTGTTTATTTCAATTTGTAGAAAGACTGTCAAAAGCATCAAGCACGTTCTTGTGAGTTCAGTATCACATATCGTTGCGTCCCATAAGCTGAGTGTATCATGACACCCCGAGTAATGATGTAATGATTTGAATCGTTGTTAGCTCTATGTGTGCACAAACAACAGTTAAGTCTGTATTGAAAAGCAGGAAGTAATCGGTATTGGTGTGAAAAAAATATCATTTTTATTTGACCTTTTGGAAGGGATTAATGACAAAAACCGAGGTTCCACCATATTCTATCAAATCAGCAAATCCTGTAAGAATTCAACTTTTCAATTGCTTTGATTGTATGTGTATCAAAAAGCTTTGATACACATACAACAAGGTTTTATTAATTCACTTTCCCTCTCCATTATGCGTTCATCAGGTGTCTTCAATGAGCGCGTTTACTTCAGTTTCTTTTTATTTAGTAAAGACATTCCACTGGTTAAGGGACACTATTACGTCTCATACAGCTTAAAACATGCAGCAGCTTGCACTTGTAAGATTACTACAAGTGTATCAATATGGAAAGACTTTGCTGAAGCTGCAGCTCTAAATTCTGCCTACAGGAATATTCCAACGAGAACAAAGACAAGTGCTGACCTTTGCCATTATAAATCTTCCGTCCTGCCTTCTTGACTGCTTTCTTCCTGCGGGAGAACTACTTTTTATGTAGTGCTTGCCATAGACTAATTTGAACGTCAAAGAGGGTTCTGTCAGGGCTCGGTTCCACTTGATGCATGTCAAAAAATGAGTGAATGCAGTTCATAAACTCACCTTAAACTCCTCTAGTGAAGCGTAGACCTTTCCCCGAAACTCACAGTAGTTCTTTTTCTCCTTGCATTGCGGGCAGCACTGACTGGTGTCCACTTTAACGCAGCGAGGGTGCACCCTGGGACAATCAGGCTTGCTGCACAGAGGACCTTCATCTGTACAGAGGCAAGGGCACGTGGAAGGGCCTGGGGTGAACTGCTCACCGATGGCGAATACAAAGCCACTCTCATCCATGCAGCCTTTACCCCTGTAGTCTGGGTAGGCGTACTCATCGATGGCTTCCAAGGAGAGGGTGACGTCACTCGTAGGGCCCACATCTATTTGGTTCAGGCTGTCTTGCTCAGTCAACAGCTCTTGGGACTTCCCGCCCTTAGACCACCGCGACTGGGAGCTAAGATTCGGTCTGGCGCGGCTCACACCAGTTCTGTTTAGACCTAAAGTATTGTTGTCCTCAGGTTGCAGCTGCTTAGTGGACGCTTTGTCCTCCTTGGCCTGGGTCAGCACCCTTTCCAGACGTTCCCGGCTAACTGGTAAGGTTGTTATAGGATTACTCTGGGCACTGCTCATCAGGAACCAGAGAACAAAGAGAACCTCTGCTGTCATGGCAACGGAGTGCAGCATCTCTCCCCACCACCAGCGAGGTGGGAAAACACCTTGGCTCACATAACAGACTTCACATCTCAGGTGTGAGCCAGTCCATCTGGAAAGAGAAAATTAAACTGGGGTTATGCGCTCAGTATTTTGTCACTTTTTATTCCAGGTGTGGGCCTTGGAGCAGGGCAACACATTGACATGGCAATGTTCCATCATGTCAAGCAAACACCCCAGTGAGAGTGAGTTGAGCCGGTGAGATCATTGAATTGAATCATCAGAATAGGGAACATTCATAGGCCTGTGTGAGAAAATCAATGCTGCCTGACACTGTAACCATTCCCTGCATCAAGCAGTCTTGTTGCTGACAAAAAGGAAAGGCTTGAATCAAATACTCAGCTGTTCCTCTTAACAGAACAAAGAATCTAAATCAATGTACTTTTTCAAATGAATTGCAGTCAACTGTAGGAGAAATTGATTCAGAGAAGAAAATCATACATTAGTCTAGCTAAATCTGACAAATGCATGCAAAGTAAACTTGCAACCTCTACTTTTATTAGCTGGACAGATATTCTTTCAATTAAAATTTATTTCTAGAACACATTTGCAGTTGACCAAAGTGCTGTAGAGAAGTAAAATCATGTTAAAATTATACACAAACGGTATAAATAAACTTGAACTAAAAAAGTACTCTAACCAAATAGATTTTTCCCATAAGAAATCATGTAAATCCAATGTATCTGTTGCAGACCACCAAAAATGTTCAACAAAACCTGTTTTTCTAGTTTTACATTTATAGTTTTACATGCAGAAAACAATTCAAAATTTATATAAATTAGGAGTGTCGCAAGATCTTGTGCCACAAGATCTCGCAAGAATAAAACAAGATTTCTCGTTTGTGTTATTTCTTGAATTCAATCAATGGAGCCAAGGGCAATGGAGCCAAAGAAAGTTACAATTTGATCAAGAAGGTGAGAAACATGATTGAATTCAAAAATAGTGTCCCGCTGTGGGCATTACCCCCTCGTGACAGCTCTTTTAGTTTCCTTCTTTGCCTCTTTGCCTTTCTCTATCCCTGCTCATTTCACGCACCTGCCTCTAATTTCATACTCCCTATTTAGTTCAGGTGTGCGCTCTTTCTTTTGTGGCTTCATTGTCATTTGTTTGGCTTGTTTGGTAGTTGTTGTCTGTTTGCTTGCTGCATTGCTCAAGTACCATTAAAAGACAATTTTTTATCTGCATTTTGGTATTGCTCTCTGCATCCTGGGGTCTCAACGCAACGCCGACTAACCCGATCATGACAGAATGAAGCCACCCAAAGACGACCTCGCGGAGAGCGACTTTTGGACCTGGCAAATTCTGAAGGCGATGGAAGAGGAGTGCACGACGTTCCCTCCTGAGGAACTGGAGGACATGGTGTGGGGGCCGGATGGCATGCTTGTACCCATGGCGTGGGTGTATCCGGGCTCCGTTAACGACACGACTGCGAGGGCTCCACAGCGTCGAAAGGTGAAACCGCTCACTTCCTCCTTGCCACGCCAAGCCAGGGTGCAACCCTCAGGTTGCACCCATTGCTCCCACCCATCTCGCGGCTGCCGATTGTTGCCACGTTGCAACAGCCCGCCGAGCCCCAGCCGCCCACCTCTTCGGAATCCCCTTTGCCTCCCATGCAACACAAAGAGGACCACGGTACACCTTCCCTCCAGTGCCAAAGCCACGCAGCTCCAAAAGTTCCCAAACCCCGGCTCCCGTGCCAAGCTGCGTGACGCCCCAGATTCCTCCTGTGCCCAGAACGGTGGTCGTTCTTCCTCGACGGGACGCCGCGCCTCCTTTGCCGGCGGCCGCTCTTCCTCGGCGGGACGCCGCGCCCCCTTTGCCGGCGGCCGCTCTTCCTCGGCGGGACGCCGCGCCTCCTTTCCCGGCGGCCGCTCTTCCTCGGCGGGACGCCGCGCCTCCTTTGCCGGCGGCCGCTCTTCCTCGGCGGGACGCCGCGCCTCCTTTGCCGGCGGCCGCTCTTCCTCGGCGGGACGCCGCGCCTCCTTTGCCGGCGGCCGCTCTTCCTCGGCGGGACGCCGCGCCTCCTTTGCCGGCGGCCGCTCTTCCTCGGCGGGACGCCGCGCCTCCTTTGCCGGCGGCCGCTCTTCCTCGGCGGGACGCCGCGCCTCCTTTGCCGGCGGCCGCTCTTCCTCAGCGGGACGCCGCGCCTCCTTTGCCGGCGGCCGCTCTTCCTCGGCGGGACGCCGCGCCTCCTTTGCCGGCGGCCGCTCTTCCTCGGCGGGATGCCGCGCCTCCTTTGCCGGCGTCACCTCCTCCTCGGCGGGACGCCCCGCCTCCTTTGCCGGCGTCACCTCCTCCTCGGCGGGACGCCACGCCTCCTTTGCCAGCGTCACCTGCTCCGCGTCAGGTCGGCCTCCCCAGCCAGGCCCACCACACCCTAGCCGGTGTTAGTTAGGTCCGTTTTGATCTCCCTGCCACACTGTGTTTCAGTTGGTGTCGATCATGTCCTCAATGCAGGTAAAGTAAGATGATAAGCACTGTCATCCAGGAGAAATGCTGCGTCTTCTCATTGAAAGGAGCCATATGAGTCGGTTTGGGCATCCGGTCAGGAGGCTTCCCGGACGCCTCCCTAGGGAGGTGTTCAGGGCATGTGTGACCAGTAGAGGGCCTTGGAGAAGACCGAGGACACATTGGAGAGGTTATGTCTCTCAACTGGCCTGGGCATCTGAGCTGGGATTTCCTGCTTAGGCTGCTGCCCCCATGACACGGCCTTGGGTAAGCTGTAGAAGATCTGGTTTCTTCCCACATTGCAAAAACATGCATGTCAGCTTAATTGGCAACTCTAAAGGTATAAATGTGAGTGTGAATAGTCGACTAAGAAAATAATTGATAGTTGATTGATAGCTGCAGCTCTAAAAGAATTACAGCAGTCAAAGCCTGAATTGCTCTCTCAAGGTCAGCCTAATGAAGATACTGTTTGGTTTTGTCAAGAAGCCCCATCTTGTCTGAATGACAGAGCTGATTTATTTGCCAAACTTAACGTTCAGTTGAAAATGAGCCCAAGGATTCTAGAAACAATATATTCCATGTGTCCTTCACATGTTATTGCATATGACTTTAACTGGACCTTTCTGCACAGTACGTTAATATACCACACCTCAGGAGGAGTACAACCTCAGAGTCAACTGCAAACACAGCACATTTTATAAAAAGCTGTGCTCAATATTTTTACTTTAGCCTCTTGCTAAATTTGATTTACCCTGGCACTTTGAAATTCAAATGCCGGCTACAACGCTTTGCTGCGCTCGGTGGCCTACTTCCATTTATTTCCTTTGTAGGGAGCATTCGCTGCCATTGCTGAAGCTACCATTCTGTTATATTAATGGTAGCAATTTCATTTGAACAATGACTTCATTATCTTGTGTTGACTCATTTAAAAATAATCTGATGTGCACTTATGCTAGCATAGTTTTTTCCCTCTGAATAGGTAGTGAGGAGCGTGTTCGTGTGGGAAGGCGGGAAGCACGTTCTGACTCCAACTATGATGCCATATGTTTTATCATGCCTTTGAAAATTCATACATTATCTTCCATTCAGAGGTTAAAGAGCTGAAATTGACTGCTGGCATGTCAACAGCAGTGAGTAATGTTTTTAGCTAAATTGCTGTGTTTGAATCACAAGTATTGAAGCTGCAGTGAAACGGAGAGGAAGGAGAATGGGAGTGTATACTGTAATACTGCAGCTGGCAGGGAGAGAAAGAGATGAGGCCAAGACTTATTAGTAAAGGAACCTCATTGGCCTTCTTAAATGGGCACAAATTACCTGCACTACTACAGCTGACTGACAAAAACCAACTCAACAATGAAACAGTATTAAACATGGAAACTCCTCAGTAGTCCCTTTGAAGTTCAAACAAAATAATCCTTCAAAAATCAGGATTTTCTGTCATTCATTTTCTTGATTTATTGTATGTGATGCAGGGCTGATAAAAAAAAAGACAGCCGTGGGCTCTAAATGGCCCTAGGGCCACACTTTGGACACCGCTGTATTAGACTGAAATGAGCCAATAGACTGACTCTATAGCTTTGATAATAATATCTACCAGACTTTTGGATGTAGGAAAGTGTCTGTCCTGGTTGCTCAGTACAATATGTCTCAGTCAAAAATAAAAATAACAGAAAAGAATGCTGGAAAAGAACAGTTATGTAAAGAGACAAGAGAGATTTTATTTATTATTTTATCAAACTGATCAATTAAACTGATCACATAACATTTTTTTCTGCCTTTTACTATTTCTGTGTGCTGGGATCTGAAGAAGAGAAAAACATGATGTAGAGTTCGATTCATGTTGTAGTGGAACTACAAAGCTGTTATAATACACAATCATCACCACAATATTGCAAAAGCAATTTTAAGCATAACCTTGTACTATTATGTGAAAGGGAATCGAATAGGAATGAATGCCACGCACAAAATAAGCAGGGCAGATTTCAGGTATACAAATAAAAACACAAATACATGGCATTGGTGGAAAAAAGAATTGACTGAGCCTTTTGAAGGTTTTTTGTCCCTGCCAAACCTCAATACAATCTCAATACAATTATTACAAATAATCTTTTCCTTGGGTTTTTATTGTTCAATGTATAAGGACCAAACAGTACGAGAGCGGGTGCCGTCACTTCAAGGAGCATGACACAAAGATTACAGTGATTTGCAGCTACATTGAAATAAAAATATTCTGCAAACACATTGAATAACCTGGGGAAACAGTGTCAAATATTTTCTTTGCTGCATGCAAATGAGCTGACATCTTCTTTGACACACAATGTGTACTTCATAGTATTTGCATACTATGTCTCTGTTTGTTTTTTGTCAAAATTCAGACAATAACGAGAGGGACAAAATCATAAATATTGCATAATGTCCATTATACATGCATGTTACCTTCAGGATTTATACTGATGTATATTTTCTAATAGATACACTTCGAGGAGATATTTTACATCATGCCCAGACAGAAGGTGTAATGTGTTACTGCAGTTCTCAAGGACAATGAGTTTGACGCAGGGTCCATCTAGGAGCATGTTTGTGACAATTTAAGGTAAGTTTAAAGCATTTATAGTGATTAATATACTAGATGAAATACTGACATTTATTCAAGTGATACTTTATTTTAATAAGCAAATTAGTAGAAAATATTTGTAATTTTGCTTGCTATGTCACGCTTCTGGTACCCCTTTTAGGAAACTGACCCATAAACTCCATTAAAATACAAATCATGTCCCAATCCGATCTTCAGGATCAGGATTGTCTTGCCAATCCGCTATAATTTGAAGTAGCCGAATAACATCGGCTTCAGCCACCAGATCATAATGAAGTTATATTTCCACAATTTAGCCTATCATCCACATGAGCCCGCAGATATCCGGCACTAAAAACTACAGTTTTCAAAACCTTTCAAATTCCGGTTATGTGTTTAGGTATTGGCACAAATAACCAGAGTTATACATTACCAAACACCACTGCCAGGCATTGGTAATGGTAATGGTTTTATTTCATTTGAACATGCATCAGATTACAATTGAGTGCATCACATAATCAGTTCACAGTTCCACATGTCCAAAAGGAGTAGGAAGAAGCAAAGCTTATTAAATCCTACCCCTCAATCTGGTACTTTTACATTTGTTCACTTCCTGTTTTCCTAATATAGTTAAAGTTTTTATTTATTTATTTATTTTATTTTATTTTTGTCACGTACCGAAGTACAAGGTGATATGACCATACAATGACATAATGTACATCATGACTGGTTCAAGACTCTTCATCCTTGTATTTAGCAAACATCAACTGCTTCTATTGTTTCTTGAATTGGCCCATCGTTGTGCATTGTTTGAGGTCCTTATCAATCCATTTCATAGTTTGATTCCACATACTGAAATGCTATGGCTTTTTAAAGTAGTCCTAGCATATAAGTGTTTCAAATTTAGTTATTCCCTGAGATCATATTTCTCCTCTATTGTAGAGAAGTATTGGATGACATTTTTAGGTAATTGGTTATTTTTAGCCTTATGCATTATTTTAGCTGTTTGAAGATTAACTATATCAGCAAGTTTAAATATTTGTGATATTAGAAATAAGGAGTATGTTCTCTGTAGGCGGCATTGTGAATTATCCTTACTGACCTTTTTTGCAGTACATTTAGCGAGTGAAGACTGCTTTTATAGTTATTACCCCATATTTCCACACAATAAGTAAGATATGGTAGAACCAGAGAGCAATAAAGAGTGGAGTGATTTCTGATTGAGAACAAACTTTGCTTTGTTCAATACTGAAATATTTCTGGCCACCTCATGTTGTATATTTGTAATATGAGGTTTCCAGCTCATATTTTCATCTATTGTGATCCCCAGAAATTTATTTTCCTTCAGCCTTTCAATGTCTACACCGTCTATTTGTATTTGCTGGTGCGTGTCCTTTCTGCTGTTACCAAACAGCATGATTTTAGTTTTACTTAGGTTCAAGGACAATCTATTATCATCAAACCATCTTTTTAGTGTGACTATTTCTTCTCTGACCTTTCTAACGATATCGTCTGTACTCCCTCCAGAACAAAAAGCAGTGGTATCATCCGCAAATAATACCAGCTAAGGAGACTAAGGAGACTAAGGAGACTGGCCGATAGTTTGTAAATTGGTGTTTAAAAATTGGAACAACCTTAGCTGCTTTCATTTCTTGGGGAAATCTTCCGGTCTGAATAGATAAATTACTGATGTACATCAGCAGTTCTACGATCTCGTTGACTACCATTTTCATAGTGTCCATTTTGATTCTATTACAAACAGTTTGTGCTTTTGCTTTACAATTTTTTACAATGTTGATGATTTCCTTTTTTGTTACATCTGTCAGAAACATAGAATTAGGATTCCTTGTTTCATTCCTTTCCACGCTTGTCCTTTGTTTCAGAATCCCTTCTTCTAGTTTGAGGCCAATATTGACAAAGTAGTTATTGAACTTTTCAACTGTCTCATGCATATCATCATTATAGGTGTTTCCCACCATGAAATAATTAGGGTAGTCTGTCTTCTTGTTACTTTTCCTGATAATACTATTTAGAATGCCCCAGGTTGCTCGAATATTGTTTTTATGCTTGTCTAATAGTTGGCTGTAATATTCCTTCTTACACGCGCTTAGGATTGTAGTCAACTTATTTACTTAAATCTTATATGTTCTTTCTGATTCTTTAGTCTGTTGAGTGATGAATTTCCTGCATAGTGTGTTCTTCTTCTTGCAAGCATTAGTAAGTCCTTTTGTCATCCATGGCTGGTTGTTTTTCTTTTGCTTTGCTTTGCTTTGACTCTTCTCTCCAGGGACAGTTCTTATCGTACAGCTTCATATAAGTATGTAGAAAGTGTTCGTACGCTTCATCCATGTCTTTGGCACTGTACACACACTCCCATTTTTGTTCTTCTAGATCCTTCTTGAAAGCGTTGACTCTGTCCTCTGAACATAGTCTTTGGACAGTCTTTGTAGCCTCCATTGGACTGTTGTAACGATGGTTATAAATTGTGAACATTGGAAGATGATCACTGATGTCTTTGGTTAGCTACCACTAGTGGTTTTGTTATCAAAGTCATTGGTGAATATATTGTCGATTAGAGTGGCACAATGGTCTGTTATTCTACTTTCTACTATACTACTTTGGGAAACAAACTCAAGCTGTACATTGTATCTATAAAATCGTCAATTACCTTGTTTTTGTGTGGATTCAACAGATCAATATTGAAGTCTCCACATATGAAAATCTGAAAAGGTTGCTTTGATCCAATCTTCAAAACATTTCTATCCTTTAGTGTGGCGTTCTGTATAAACAATGTACATGTTTTTTTCTTTGTTCTTTACAGATTTCAATTGTTATGCATGCTAGGATATTAATAGCAACTGACATTCTTTCCAACTTTGTAATGTAGTTGTTGATGCTGGCCTTCAAATTAAAAGCACTCGTCACATTTGTCTAATTGTGTCAGCAAGATCAAGGTGTCATAAAAATATCAGTGATATCCCATTAGAGATAAAGGGCTCTAATTTGGTGGCACAGCACAAGGTGCCACAGTGTGGCGGAGTGTGGTGGACCCCATGCAGTGGTAATTTCATCCAGCGCACCACTATGCACAGCCAACTTGGTAGACTGGGCTGTGCCGAGATGGGTGTGGCGTCCAGATTTTCAGCTTGACGCAGTGACAATTTCATGAAAAAACAGAGCCCTGGAGGTGTCCTAGAAGCTTGCCAGCTCCGACCTGGTCTAGTCTCGGTGCAAGCGAAGGGCAGTCTGAGCAGTGTACTTCAATGCAATAAACACAGCAACCTCTATTTAAAGTCACCGTCGGAACCAGCATGTAAATTTTTTTATCAATTGTCCAATCACATCTGATGTCAAAGACGTCACGCATAATGGGAACTCAACCTGACAGCAGCTGAAAGTATGATGCCAAAGGGATGAAAAATGGGCATAATAGGTCCCTTTCAATACTAGGCTAGTCTGAGCCCTGTCCGTGTATTGGGATACATACATAGAAAAGAAAATACTTAATGTGACTCACAAAATGTGAATAAAAGTTGAAAATGTGCATTGCTCTGTAATTGTCCATAAGAGTTTAGGGAACAGCAAACAGTTTCCTCTGTTTAAACATTCATAAATACAAACTAGCAAACGACTCTGCAGAGCTGTGCTGTTTTTACAAAAGTTAAACTGAAAGTTCTTTAATAAATAATCATGCAACCTAAATCTGTGAGGTGTGGAAACAAACGCCAAACCTCCGGGGAGAAAGTACGTTAATGGGCTGTGTCGAATAGCATGGAACCTTGTAGTGACTTGCTTACAAGCCTTAAGTCACATCATAGAAATGCAAACATAAATGAACTACATTTCTTTTTATTATAATCCACCACTGAGTGAGTGTTTTTGTGTTCAGTCTTCTTGGCTCAAAGAGTAAAAAGTTTTCATCTCAAAACTCAACAACGGGAAATGAATTAATGCGGTACAAAGTAGATTGATCGGCCACCGATCAACATCAGAGCTCGATCAATATCAGATTTCCGTGAAAAAGCATATGTGATCGGCATATGCTGCTGACAAATGCCTTTCGACGCCGATCACCTCTGGCTCGTACAATTGCAGCATGCAGCCTGTAGTGAGTGTCCCCCGCCCACTTTCCTTCACAGTCCGTAGGTGTGCCAAACTGAAAACAAACATGTTTGCTGTGTGAGACTTATTTTGTGAGAATCAGATAAATTTTGCACCCGGCAAAACATGCCACAAAAAAGTCATATGGCATTTGAACACTTGACTAAGTATGGTGGGTTTTCTCGGTTCACAATGTGATCATCAGTCAAACGGCAGCTAATGTAGCTCCAATACTCGTCCGTATGTGTGTCAGCAATGGAGCTGCAAGGATTAATTGACAAATTGATGATTAATCAATTATTCAATTAATCAACAACTATGTATTTTGGTAATCAATTAATAGTTACATTTTAAAATGCAATGTAAATGTCCTGAATCCAACCTCTCAAATGTGAGTATTTATTAATTTCCTTGATCATCCAGGAAAGCAGACCTATTATCTTTATGTTTCGGGCAAAACAAGATAGTCACACACATAAGCTTTCACTTTGGAAAAGAGCAGTAAACATTTTTGCCTTTCTCTTGCAAAGCAAACCGAAGCAGAGTTGTGTGTAAGAACATCCCCACTGCAAGTACTTGTGCATAGGAAAATGTCTACGTTTATGCACAACTCTTACAAGACCTAGTGGTAGAATAGTGAAACTACAGATAGCTGTTATACCGCTGCTGAGCCTTTTTGATGATGGCTGAGGTGTTTTTAGTCCAGGTCAAATCACCGGAGATCT
Source organism: Doryrhamphus excisus (assembly GCF_037039965.1). Lineage (NCBI taxonomy): Eukaryota > Metazoa > Chordata > Actinopteri > Syngnathiformes > Syngnathidae > Doryrhamphus > Doryrhamphus excisus. The sequence goes on along the minus strand of NC_136376.1, from coordinate 12,908,643 downwards.
GGACTCCCAGGAATCTGAAGTCATGGACCCTCTCCACGTCCTCGCCGTTGATGTAGAAGGGGAGAAGATCACTTATCGTCCTCCTGAAGTCCATGATGATCTTCTGTAGTCTTCCTGGTATTCAGAGTCAGGTTATATTTAGAGCACCGGGTTGTGAGTCTCTGAACCTCCTCTCTGTAGCCCGACCACTGTGGTGTCGTCCGCGAATTTGATGATCATATTGTTCCTGTGGGCCGGACTGCAGTTGTAGGTATAGAGACAGTACAACAGGGGGCTCAGGACACAGCCCTGTGGTGAGCCAATGCTTAGAGCGTGTGTGGAGGAGAGGTGGGGGCCGAGCCTCACTTTCTGGGGCTTGTTGGTCAGAAAGTCCATAATCCAGCTGCATGTGAGATGGGGAGGCTACAAATGTGTGTCCAATTTTGTGTTTAGAATGTCTGGGATGATGGTATTGAAGGCCGAATTCTAGTCAACAAAGAGCAAACTGGCATAGGCCTGCTGCTATTCCAGGTGACTCAACACAACATGCAGAGTTGTTGTGATGGCGTCCTCTGTAGATCTGTTTGTCTGGTAGGCGAACTGGTGGGGGTCAAGTGTGGGGGGGGGGGAACGATCGTTTGGGCCAATGAGAGATTAAAGATCTTGCAGAAGATGTGGGATAGCTGGTGAGCGCAAAGCTCTGAGCAACTTGCCAGGTACTCCGTCAGGGCTGGGAGCTTTCCTGGGATTCACTCCCTTCAGCACACGTCTCACCTCCTGCTCCTCATAAATGAGTGGGGGTGTGCTGGGGTCTGATGTGGGTGGGGGCACGGTTAGGGCAGATTAGTGTTGCCGAGGTGGTGGAAAGCGGGCGAAGAAGCAATTCAGCTCCTCTGCCAAGGACTCATACTAGTCTGCCATCACATCACAACCTCTGTAGTTGGTGATGCTCTTGATGGCCTGCCACACTTTCTGTGGTCTGTGCTGGTGAGGTGGGACTCCATTTTCTCCTTGTAGTCCGCTTTGGCTTTCCTGATCCCTTTCCTCAGGTCAGCCCGGGCTGAGCTGTAAAGTGCTCTGTCACCTGACTTAAAGGCAGAACCGCGGGCCTTGAGGAGTGAACGGACCTGGTTGGTCATCCAGGGTTTCTGGTTTGGGAAAACCCGGATGGTTCTTGTCACTGAAATGGTTCCCATGTAAAACTTGATGTAATTCAGAACTGTCTCTGTGAATATTTCCAGGTCCTGATTTTCAAAAGGGTGCCAGTCTGTGTATTGGAAGCAGTCCTGTAATTCACTTTTTTGCATTTTCAGGCCAAGTTGTTATAGTCTTTGTTGTGGGCCTGGAACTGCGTCTGAGGGGGGTGTATGCAGGGATTAAAAGCAGGGAAAGGTGGCCTGACTGTCCGAGGTGGGGGAGCGGCATTGCGCTGTATCTGTGTTTGATGTTGGAGTACACTTGATCTAGAGTCCTTTCCCTTCTTGTTTGGCATTTAAAATGCTGGTAGAACTTTGGGAATACAATCTCAAGATCTGTCCGATTGAAGTCCCCGGCAATGATGTGTACACCCTCGGTGTGGGCCCGTTGTTGTGCATTGATGGCGTTTAGCAGGAGAGAGAGCGCTGTGTTAGCGTTAGCGTCTGGTGCAGAGGTAGGGAACCTATGGCTCGGGAGCCAGGTAGGGCTCTTTTGATGACTGTATCTGGCTCTCAAGCATTTCTTACCACAATAAAAATTTATTTTTGCTAACATTTTAAAGTAAACCATCACAGAAATGACTGTTGACTTCTGCTGCAATACGGCCAACCATATCTATCTTTCCTGATGATATTTTCCAGGTCAAACACCAAAACTTGATTATTACTGGGTAATGCTGTAGTCTACCTCGGTCATTGAGATGTCAAAAAAACATGTAAATGTAAACTTTCCTTCTTTAGTCAAATAGCTAAAGCTGCAGAACCAAGCCTTCTGACGAAGATGGCCAAAAGAATGAAATACGTCTACGGAGTACGGTGCAAAACTATGCAGCAGCAGAAGTTGTATTAATGGCAACAAGTATTTGATTTGTTATTAGACACTGCGCTGCTCACGAAAGTGTGCTGGCCACACCCCATTGGCGTGGGGTAGTGTGCCTGGTCTACGTAATTAGAGCCCATTATCTAAAACTGTTGGTCTTACATAAAAATGTACACATTTTATTGCATTCAATGTTTAAAAAAATGTATATGCTCTCACAGATACACATTTTAAAATATCTGGCCTTCATGGCTCTCTTCGCCAAAAAGGTTCCCGACCCCTGGTCTGGTGGGATGTAAACTGCTGTGATGATCACCACTGTGATCTCTCTTGGCAGAAAGTAAGGCCAGTATCTCACGGACATGTACTCAATATCAGGGCAACAATACTTCGCTATAACGCTGCTGTTGTTGAACCAGTTCTCACGCATGTAAATACAGAGTCCCCCACCTCTCTTTTTCCCAGAGTCCGCAGTCCGATCCCAACGATGTAGGTAGCATCAGGCTAGCTGTACGCTAGCATCGGGGATCTTTAAAGTGAGCCAGGGCACAACAATCCCGAACGTAGCGGTTTCCAACAAGCTGTAGTTCAAGGTCATCCGTCTTGTAGGTGAGAGACCTGGCGTTGGTGAGACACAAGCTTGGGAGGGGTGGTTTGTGCGGTTGTAGCTTTAGCTTTATCCGTAGGCCGGCTTCCGCTCCCTCCTTCATTCGCGCCGCTTCCCAGACCCGACACCAATCCACGGGGAGTCCGGCGGCCTGGCTAGTTTGCATGGGATGTTGGTTGTGGCTGGTATTAAAGTCCATCGAAACATGTCGGTATCCAATGTCTATGAGGTCCTGTCGGCTGCAGTGGTGTATAGCCGAGGCGGTGAAGCAAAACGTCCGGCCGCTGATCAGTATTTCAGTGCTGATTTCAAAAGTCGATCACCTGTGAGTTATTACTCACAGGTGAGTATGGCATCTCGTATTGATGCCTGTGTGCAGTGTAGTGTCTTGCCCTAACTAAGAGGGCCAAAAAAAAACAAACACCAACACTTGCTGGAGTATGGTTAGTTTTCTAGGCTCACAGTGTACATGACATTCAGGAGGCTAACCAAAGTAACCCCAAGCTCCACCAATGTACTCTCACTTCCAAAGCGTCCTTAAAGAAGTTTCACTAGTGATGTATGTTATCTTATTACCCCCCACCTCCTTTATTAATTACCAATTTAACTATTTCCTGGGCCCCTGGGCAGTTAGGTAACCTTGGAATTGTCCTGACTTTTCACTTTAATACGCCACCCCTGGCCAATAGCACTAATCATAAACAAATTGAAAAATGTATAATTAATCCATGTGACAGCGGCACGGCGGTGGAGTGGTTAGCGCGCAGACCTCACAGCTAGGAGACCAGGGTTCAATTCCACCCTCGGCCATCTCTGTGTGGAGTTTGCATGTTCTCCCCGTGCATGCGTGGGTTTTCTCCAGGTACTTTCCAAAAACATGCTAGGTTAATTGGCGACTCCAAATTGTCCATAGGTATGAATGTGAGTGCGAATGGTTGTTTGTCTATATGTGCCCTGTTATAGGCTGGCGACCAATCCAGGGTGTATCCCGCCTCTCGCCCAAAGACAGCTGGGATAGGCTCCAGCACCCCCCGCGACCCTCGTGAGGAAAAGCGGTAGAAAATGAATGAATGAATGAATCCATGTGACTGGTATCGACCACCTTAAAACCCTGAGCGGAGCATCACTAACATATATAGGTATTTCTATTTTAAGAATAATCTTTACTGCAGCATTTCTTTTAACACTATGTAGTCATCCCACCCACCCAGCCCCCCAAAAAGACAATCTAGCTTGAAGCCTCAAACCCAATTAAATGTACACCCCACTGAACACAGTGTGCAGTAATGCAGCCAAAGTAATTCAGCCTTGCTAAACACACTATATTAACTTTACATTAGTCGGTAAGGTAGTAAAAGGAAGATGGGTGAATCTCTCTCTCCGGATGTTCTGAACTCCTAGTTTGCTACTGAATAATGCTGCCTGGTCTACTGGTCAACTCTGCATAGACGTAACTCAACTTCCCATAGTTGACATCATGTTCTTCTTCTCTGGCTCTCAACGAAGGCAGTCGCATCTTTCCCCTCTCCTCCCTATCCCTTATCTTCCCTGCTTAGCGTCTTTGTCTTGCTTAGTCTCGTCTTATACTTCCTCAAGAGCCTCTCACTGCACTGCTCTCCAAAAGCCTATATCATGGAATTGATCAACTGGTCTCTCCACGCAATTGACACAATCTTATCGACGAGAAGCTCAGGTACAGGGGAACCTGCCTGCCCTGACGGAACGTTCACCGCTGGGTACGTGATGGACAGTTGGGGGAAGTGGAAGGTCATGTGCCTGGCGATTCTTTCCGTGGAGGACATCAAAGACGTCTACCTATTCGGAACCATGATAACAGGTCTGTTGCTGATTGGATTGGGCACTTTCCTGGTGTATCGCAAAATTCGTATGATGATGAAGGCAACGGATCGAGTTGGCCCACAACTGCCCATCGTGAATGATTTGGTGGGCAAAGCCGTTCACACACTGACTGTGACTGCCAATCACAACAAGGACGCCATCTTGGTGAAGATTTTGGTTTTGCAAAAGCAGTTGGATCAATTGGGAGGCCAGAATGGACAATAGGGTGGTCCGGTCTATTGGAATGTGGCTGCCCGACCTAACCCAAACAATATTCTTAATCTGGATTTCGGCGTCCCCACCACGGCTAACCAAGGTCGTGTTGTGAAAACAACTTCTCCCAAGAGATTGCTGCAGCGGGACGCTCTGACCCTCCTTCATTCCTTCATGGACACCTGGTGTTTCTCTTCTCTGGCCCACCACGGACTTCTCCATAGCAACTGCTATGTGTCGCAATGACACCCTGCGAACTGAACTCCGGGTGGGTGGGGGAAGCGTCGCAGGCATCCACCCCCCACCCCACCCCCACCAAAAGCCTTCGTCGCTAATTCCCGGGCATGACAGACCATGGCTTGCGCCGCAAGTGGCTGCAGATAGCCGGGCTGGCCGCTGCTCGTATCAGCTATTTTCCCTTTGTGGCGCTGGTCTTGTGTCTATGTGTGTGAACAATGTCTTTTACCTGCCGATTTGTATGCCGAGGTTTTTTTAACGGTCCCACACTGTACTCCTTCATCTAAGAGTCTAGTTTGGAGTTGTTGTTGTTTTTCCCCTGCCCTCTCGATGTCGATGTCTGTATGTTCGAACCGTGGGACGCAGTCAAATTTTAGCGCGAATAGACTGGTCCCCTGTCGTCGCATGCTCGCGCGAGATCGTACCAGTCCACGCGATACTCCACGTAGCTCTGCGTGCTTCGCATTCCAACACAACAATCAGACAATGTCCGACCCCGGTGATTTCGATTACCTATTTTCGTTCATCAAAAAGAGAATTACTGCCATTCATCGCTCACCGAGCAATGCATACGAACAATACATCAATGTTTACTGCTTTGTGCGTTCGGAAAGAAAGCGGAAGGATGCTGTCGCGGCTGGCCAGGTGGCTTGGCAAGGTTCCAAATCGAAGGCATTGAGCAGGGCGGATTTGTTCCGAAGTGCCGTTGCGAAAATGGAGAAGATCAAAACTAAACCGACCATCCTGAATCTATTCGCCAGCTCTGTGTTTATTTTATATATATGGGCATGGATCTGGCTGTGATTGCCATTTTCTGAATGACTCTGTAGTGGTGAATTTGACTTTGTGGACAGTGCAGTAACAATCAATGTGATTTTCACTTCCTGTGATACACTGACTAGACTATAGGTGTGATTGTTAAGCCTTTTCAAAACAGTTGTGGCATCTTTATTGCATACTTCGCATTGAGTTGAGTTCAAGGGTTGTGTCCATCATTTCAAAGATTTTATCTCCTCAGGCTTTTGGAAACCATGGGCAACTCTTCTGCTCCTTGAGTAATCATGTGTGTATACAAGAAGTATTCCCTTGTTTAAAAAATCCTGTGGAAAACAGTTGTTGCATCAGGACTTTTCTACATGTATCATTTGATAGAAAGAACAATACAAAAAGACCAAATTTGTAATACATTTGTATTTTCTTAAAAGAAAAATACAGTAAACCTCGGATATATCGGATTCAATTGTTCTCACTGGTTTTGTCCAATATAAGCGAAATCCGTTATATGCGTATACCGGAAAATGTCCGCCACATTCATTACACGGACACGCAATGCCATGGGGGAACTTTCTTTGATCCATGTTCACAGCCAAAGCTGAAGATTATAACATCTTTGTATGAATTATAGACATGTACATGAGCATGTACAACGAAAAAAAAAATATCTCAAATCTGTAAAAATGCCTTCTTGTTGCTATTAGCGAGGTTTAGAAACCAAACGATAAACGTAAACGCAAACGATAATGACGTCACAGGCTATTGACAAGTCGGCAAGTTCCCATACATTTCAATAGCATGTGACGTCATTATCGTTTGCACTTACGTTTATCGTTTGGTTTCTAAGCCTCGCTAATAGCAACAAGAAGACATTTCTACAGATTTGAGATTTTTTTTTTTCGTTGTACATGCTCATGTACATGTCTGTAATTCATACAAAGATGTTATAATCTTCAGCTTTGGCTGACGATGTGGCCATCTGATATATGCGAGGGAAATTGGAACGGGACTGGAGATTTTGTCCGAAATAGGCGAAATCCGTTATAAAAAATCCGACATATGCAATGAATTTTTATTGGAAATGCATTACAGAAAAATTGGTTCTTTTTTATCTGTCCGTTGTGAGCGAATTTCCGATATATCCGAGTCCGATATATCCGAGGTTTACTGTACAAAAAAGAGGCATTTGATATAATTTTTTATCTTGTTCGTGTTCAATACAATGTTGATGGGCAGTGACTGATTGACCAGAGTCCCAAAATACAGCCGGAGAACACTATTGGATTGGATTGGATATGTTCGAATTTCCTGGCTGTATTGGGTCAGTTGGTCATGGACCTAGCAACATTTTTCATTTGGGATTGTACTCTTTTTTTTGGGGGGGGTGCTCAAAAGAGTACTCTTTGTACTCTTGTGAAAATGTTGAAAATTATGGATGGCCCCTAAATAGAGACAATAAAGCCATGGTTATTTTGGAAGCATTCAACTCAAACAGCAGTTGGAGCAGTCAAGAGTGCTCCACATGCTTTCCTAATTCCACACACTATAAAAAAAAAGGTTGTTTTGAGATATTTTGCTGTCCTTATATTTAATATATAGGGACCCGAGTTTTACGCAAGTCTACCATTAGCGGCCCAACCAATTTTCAAGTAGCTCACCATAAGGTTTATTCATTTATTATCAACTCCTATACCGAAAAAACCAATAAAATTAGAAAGTGGGGTCCGGCAGTCGTCGGAACGCTTGGGAGTGTGACCAATCACAGCGGAGTGGGTGTGCCTGTAGACCGTTTTGGAAATCCAAGGAAATGGAGCTGGAATAGGTGCAGACTATGGAAGCTCTAGAAAGCTTTCTGCGCTGTTTATTGTGTGTAGCTGCTCTATAAGAGTCCACAGTCAATACAAAGGGCTGAAAAATGAGCATTTGTGTCGTCAACAGAAAATAAAACATTTTCTTTGATGTAATGCTAAATCAAATACACATTTTCTAAGTTGCGTCCCTCTGCCTTGACTATTATACATTTTCTATTGATCTGCATTCTTTTGGTGTGGAGTGCACTATATGCTGCTCTCCACTGACATTTAAATGTTATACCGACTTGCTACCGACCTTGTTTTGCGACATGAGCAGGTTTGTGATGTCACTTTAGATGTACTGGATGCTCACAAAGTCAAAGGCCAACATTTTACTCACATGTCAGCATATTTGTCATAGACCAACACGGAGGCGCAGTCACAATGATTAATCTCAGACAGATTTAACCTGGCTGTTGGTTCACGGTTCAATGATTCTCACCGTAGAGTTGATTTATGACTCATAATAAATATTGTTGTTTTCATTACCCAGCACAGGGAATAAAGCCCACACATTTTGAGCTCAGGGAGATATTTTTTGCTCAAGCTTGACTAATAAGATACTAGTATTAATACAGATTGGACTGACAAGACTTCAAGACATGGAGAAAAGGTTGACCTGCCTCTTGCTTTCTTCAATAATGTCACTCAGAGCCATTCCTTCCAGGGTAGCTTGGAGCAATTAAACCAACACATTACTGCTATAAATAGGCCCAAATAAACTCAAGCAGCATGCTCATCTTCAGGAATTTTCCACACATTTAGCAAAGACATATCTTTTTCATTCAAGTTTCTAATGTATCTTGATATTATTTCAAATAATTACATATGTTAAATTCCTGTTTTATCCATGTGAGCGGTGATGAAAAGAAATGATGGTGACGTGCAAGGAAGCAATAGGCAGCTTCTTCTTTTGATTTGTTTTTAGGGCCTTTGCTGTAAACAGTGCGAGGCTCACACAGGTTGGCTGGCTGGCCTCCAAGGCAAGCATCACATTCAAAGTGTCCCTGTGAATAAAACTAAAGCCATGTCCCTCTGTCGCATCAAACTGGATGTCATCAGGAGGAAAAGCATGTCCTTAGGCAAGAATCAAATCACACACAAGTGTGGAGCACTGCTTGCACATGTCAAATTCTTTGTCTCGCACTACTCCAACATCCCAACATGCCATCTACACACATGGGGAATGTAACTATTTACTTTGAGGTGAAATGATGACAAAGCACATCACCAGGGATGAGATGTGATAGGTTCAGACAGTCTTGGCTTGTGGGCTCCAATTTGACAGGGCTGAGAAAGCATTGAATTAATGATGCCATCCTAAAAACAAATTTTATACACATAAAACAGGATAATGCAATCTAATTACAGCAATAAGGGTCACCAAAGCAGAGTATTGAGCCGTATGCCAGAGAATAAATCGCTGCGGGGCTGTCTAATTGAATTTTATCATCTCACTGTAAATCTTACAAGTGACCTAAATCAAAAGTTTTCCACAAATGCAACTACCCTTGCAAAACTGTCACATAATCTTTACATCATTCAGCTCTGATGTATGCACAAATCCTGCCAGGGAAGCATCGGAGTGAAGCTACAGTATATTAAAGAGCAGCATGATACATGGATTTCATGATGATGTATCTCACCCAGAGAGTTGGTGACATTTACATTTTAGTGGGTCAAAATTGAAGGCACACATGAGGACGTGGAGCTGAATTTTCTGAAAAAAAATCATTCTCCAGCATTCCCCTGCTGCCTACCCGAATATACTCTGAATTTCTTATGAGCACATGTATTGTGTTCCACCACGCAACTGAAGCGAACAGTAAGAAAACCCACATGTGGCATCTACAGGTGCACAGGTCTTTTTGTAATGACATGAATACCTCAGTGGAAAAATACCCTGCATATCTAAACACACATTTATAGATAGTTTATTCTTTGTAAACCAAATTGCTGTGAACCTACCTGTGACCAGTGTTTGGTTCCGTGGGTCACCACACAGAGTTGGAGTCCAGACAAACAACATGCGCGTCGGGTCCGCTTTGGAGAAAATACGACGTTTCTCCGGAGGACGGTTGCTTATTATGAACTTAATTCGGCTGACAAGGTGCTGCGCTCCCTGCTTGTGCTCCAGAGAGTGTGATGTCCCTGCTCCACACCACCACTTTATTTCTCCCTCCAAAATTATTAAATAAATGTAGGCGGAGTGGCTTGCTTGTGACGTCGTGCTATTGTGTCACGTGACCGCTAGATGGCGCGGTTCTACTGCTCTGATTAAGAACGCGGTTTAATTGCTGTTTCCCCCCAGGGACGACACTAGGGTTTTTTAATTCTATTGAATTCTAGGAATTCTAGGAATTATCATTTTCATTATACAATTCATGAATTTGAAGAGCATTAATCGGTGTTTGTCATTTCCTATATCTCCTGTCTTCTCTGGAAGCATTCCATAATTGGAAGACATTTTAGATTCAATTCAATAAATCAAATAAATACATTATTTTTCTCAATTTTCTGTTATGTATTAATCTTTTATAGGTAATAATCTCATTAGCTCAGCTCATGTATCCAATGTATAATTTTTATGTATGTTTTTATTGCCCATTGTCTCCATGCTTTCTCAAGGCAGAGACGGGGCATGCCAACAGGCAAAAAAGGCATTTGCCTGGGGCCCCGGCTTTTAGGGAGCCCCTGAGAGACTGGGTGCTCCAAGTGCTAATATGTGTACTGCACAGAAATGACAACAATGGGCAAAAGGGTTCTCCAAGTTTGTCAATATACAGTACATATAAAATGCCCCCCCCCCAAAAAAAAGAAAATGTTTTTTCAGTTTGCACGAATGGGGTGGGAGCCCAATGAATTTCCCATAGGGACCCTTGCCCCGCCACTGTGTCCAGGTACTCAGGTTTCCAAATATTTGGTGCAAATTTGTCACCAATATTCAGTTACAGTCAAACCTCCATTTTTAAAACGCTCCAGTTTTTGTATGATTCGGTTTTCAAAACTACTTTTGTCAAAATTTGTCCTGGGTCCTTGTACCTTGTCTTGGTTATCATCAATATTGCGCGTAACAAACTAGTCTCTGTAATATATCATTATGTAGAACTGGGAGGTTTTGTGTTAAAAAATAAATGTAATAAAACTTGCATGGTATGAAAATTGTTATGATATTGCAGCTATCTAATCATTTAGTGTCCCCTCAGGTGAAATTAAACTTTTACAATCTGTTGCTGAACATACTTTATGTAGAAATACGGACACACACACAGGGTGATCTGACATGCATCAATAGAGTTATATCAGGGTGATGGTGCGGCATGCAATTGGTGGCCTCAACACAAAACACAGACAGGGAAAGCTGACAAATTAAAAAACACATACTAAACCAGCAGATTAATTCCAACTCCATGTATTAAAAGCAGTGCTGAACTAATGAGGGAACCTATTATGCTTTTTCACTTTTCTGACCTACAAATATTGTTACAATGTTGTATTCTCATGTTAAACTATGCCAAAGCGTCATATAATGAGGTTTGCACTTTTGGCAGTGAGCCATGAAAGATTTTGGGGATGTTGGGGATGGCTCTGATGCTCGGTTTTACATATTGTTTTTCCAACACCAAGTTCTACTAACAGCAATGCGATCCGGACATTCTTATATTGGCTACGCATGGCCTGCACTCAGTAAACGCGGACCTACGTATCAGGAAGTCTTCGGGAGCATTTGGGAGTGTGACCAATCACAGTGTATCCAGAGGAGGGCTGGGGGTCAAGTAAATGAAACAGACCATTTGGGTAGGATGCAGGAAGTCCATGGAAACACTGCAGAAAGACACTGCAGAATGTATGCAGAATGTATGTAGCTGCCCAATAATAATACAAAGCACTGAAAATGAGCATAATAGGTCCCCTTAAAAACATTTAGAATAAAACATTGTGTTAAATGGATGACTAACTGATTTCAGCTTTAGCCCACACTGCACATAAAATTGAATATACACACCCTAAACCTATTTACGTTGCAAGCCCAGCTTTTATTTAGTCTTAAAAGGCACACTTGTCTGTGTTAACATCATGACAATGGCATCAGAGGTTAGCCATGACCTCAAAACTACCCTGGATAGACATCAGCATACACATGGCATTGCTCTCTGCTGTCATACCTTGCCTGAGGATGAATGTCAATCTTCAATGTCATTATATTTTCCCAGCCATTAACTATTGATCATCTGCTCTTCAACATTGGAATTCCACTAAAGTTGCACTGATGGTTTTCCAAGTCAGAAGTGTCAATTTAGGGTTGGGACAGGCCTCTGGCGATACAATGCAACAATGACGACACTATAGCAGCTTACAGTCACGGAAAAAAAATTATTAGGCCACCCTTGTTTCTCCAGTTGATTGATCCATTTAAATGCCTGGTATAACTAAAGGTGTACATATGTATGTTTATAACAAAAAGAGCTCATAAGAGATTAATTTAAGAGCTGATCTAGCAATAACCACAATCACCTAAGTTCTGACATCAATAGCTATGGCATTGTACTGCCAAAGAATGTACTCATATGAACTCATTTTTATCATCATTATATTTGTCCAAATAAAGGCATCTTTAGTTGTGCCAGGAATAAAAATGAAGCAAGGGTGGTCTAAGAATTTTTTTCTATGATTGTATTATGAGTACTCTAGTATGGGGAAGAAATCAGACATCAAATGATTGTGTTTTTTTTTAGCTTCAACAATATATATTTTTTGCAACCTGCGCTGAATATTATGCTGAAGATGTGTTGCACTTCCATCCTGCTTACTTATGATCTGCAAGTCTATTGTCAACTCCCTGCAAAATCCATAACACTGCATATATTTTATGTTGTTGTATGTGTGACTGTGTGCCTCGTCCAATACAAAAATAAAATTGCTTTACCAGATCAACTGCATGTGTGCAGCCATGATACAGTATGTCTGGACATGAGAAAAAAAATTATACCATCAAGCTGCTCTGTCTACAAATCTAGAAAATTTATTGGCTAGGATCAAATATCCGAAAAGCGAAATGTTGATACCATGCTTAATGACATGATTCCAGAAAGAAAATGGGTATGTCACAATGGGCAGTACCCCTGGGATGCAGAGACTGAGGCAAAATGTATAACAAGAGTCTTTAATGAAGCTCACACAGACAAAAACGACATGCAAAAACACAAAGTACAAAATAAGAAAGAAAGAAAGAAAGGAGGTTCAGCTAACAAATGAACTCACTGTAGGAGGTGGAAATAAGAACGCGTACAAAAAGGAGAATAAATTAGATGCAATGGGGTGCTTCGACACACAGGTAACAATAGCCAAAAGGAAATTGCTGTGGCTTCCGCTGTTCATGCTGTAGCTTTTGTACTTTCAATCAGTGTTTCCCAACCTTCTTTGTCTTCAGAGCCTTTTTGTCATACCATGAGTACCTCCTCACTCATATGTGTTGATAATTCTCCATAAGCAGAATGTGTTGTCTTTGTAACTGAATTAATTAAACAGAAAAATAAACAATATGGAGCTGCATGGTGAATGAGTGGTTAGCATGTAAGCCACACAGTAAGGAGATCGGGAAGACCTGGGTTCGAATCTCCATTGGTTCTGTGTGGAGTTTGCATGTTCTCCCCATGCATGCGTGGGTTTTCTCCAGGTACTCCGGTTTCTTCCCACATTCCAAAAACATGCTAGGTTAATTGGCGACTCCAAATTGTGATTGGCTGGCGACCATGCCAGGGTGTACCCCACCTCTCGTCCCAAGGCAGCTGGGATAGGCCCCAGCATGCCCACAACCCTTGTGAGGATAAATGGTACAGAAAATGGATGGATGGACATGTCACTTTCTTTCTCTGAACCAAAAAACCCTGTTTGGCACCACATGCTTGCCATTGTTTGAAGGGGCTGTTGAGCCCACCTTTTATTTGTAATTAGGGTTCTACATCTGTTTCTGCTTGGATTTTCGTTTCACCTTGGAGTCTCGCTTCTTGCTCGATGCATCTGTTTGCATCTCTGTTAGCACTTTTCCTGTTCCCTGGAGTGATTGTCCTTTTTGGGGGGCATTCTTGTTTCCACCTCCCATTGTGAGTTTTTACGTAAGACCTAGCTCTGCCTCCTAGCCTTTCCTTGATATTTTGCTATGTTGCATTTTTATGTGTTGTGCCACTCCATATGAGCTTTCTTTAGTTTTATTGATTGCACCAGCAACCACGTCCTCGTATCCTGGGGTAACACTACACAACATCATAGTGAAACATAACACAGAGTCCTTTATGTAAGTCACAGTACAGCAAGACTTATTTCTCTAATAAAAACAACCTTTTTTTCTCAAAATGACACATTTATTTCAAAGCCATTGCATAAACATCAAACATTACAAATTTGCAATGTCTCAGGGTAGGCATCACCAAGTACACACATGTGTTACAATAACTGTGCTGCGTCAGTTTGTGACAGAAATAGTTAATAATTTGTGTGGAAAATGAACAAGAACCAAGCAGAAACAATAAATGAGTTGTTTAGACCAGTCCTGCTCTACAGGATTACAGTGCAGAGTGAATTCCACTAGAATCCATGTGGCTTTAGGATAATCCCATCAGAACTGCAACAGTGCAGTGCTACTACAGAACACCCAAGCCTGTTAGCCCTGATGAAAGCCTATAGTGAAGGAATAGGGGGAAATATGACATAAAAATGGAGCAATCCTTATTCATTATACTAAACACACCCCACTAGTATTGTACATTTACCAGCCTTCTGTCTGCAAAAATGGAATTCTCTATCAAAAATGGATCTAGTTACAAAGATAGAAAACTATGTAAACAATTGCATATTGGAAAAGAAATCTCCTGGAGTAACTCTTCACATAAAGCTGTTTGTCATGAAACCATTACAAAAGTTTTCATTGGGTTCAAATGCAAGCCTGAGTTAGCACATTGCATATTATGCAATACTGAGTTAATACCCAATTCTGCTGCCTACTTTAATACCTTGATACCTCTGCTCTCCTGCTCTCCTGCTTTATGGAAAGGAGATGCTACACTGGTAAAGGTTGCATACATATATAAGCAAGTACCAAATATCAGTATTTCGTCATCCATTAGTGCAATGTTATCCAATTGGACTGACTCAATATGGAGCAAACTTCTGCCGCTCAGACTTTTTGACACCAGAGGTGGGTATTTTTGCAGTGTAAGGGGCTAAACCCTGTGTTAGGCTGGTAGCAGCTGCTGGGTGTACAGCCAGTACAGGGAGCGTTTTCATGCCAAGCAGACTGGAAACAGGGACAGCGTAGTGTGGGTTTTGAATGGTCGGTAAGGTAGAGGGAGAGTGGACATTAATGCTGGTGGGGGCTGGGGTGGTGGCCGCCAGGACGGCGATTGAGGTAGCAGCATTGGAGGCGGTGGGAGCAGACTGTGAGTAGCTCATGTTCAGGTCAACTGGGGTCGCAGAAGACGCAGCCTGCATGGTGTATTTAGCCATCTCTAAGCTGCATGGTGAAACATTGGAGGGGATGTTGAGACGTGAAGTTAAGAGAAGACAATGGAACATGACGGGGGAGAAAGTGGGTGAGACAAAGGAGAAGGGAGGGGGAGAGAGCGGAGAAAACATGAGTCAGAGCAGGAATGTGTTAAAAAGCAGAGACAATCAGGATGTTGATGCAGTCAAGAGGCTGGAGGCAGTGAGATGGAACAAATCCAACCTCACCTTGACCACATTTATTTTGCCCTCACACAAACGCTTGGTTGACCATCATGTCAGAGTGCACTATGTAGGCCTGCCAGACATGCCGGCTTTGCATCATTTCTTACCTGGCGCTGATGAGGTACTGGGCCACGCTAATGCTTGCCGGCGAGCCTGTGATTGTGACTTGGCGCATGGCTGAGCCATCAGTGGCACTGGCAATTTTGATGTGGGCTCCCGAGACCTGGCGGATTTCATTGATCTTGGTGCCTTGTCTTCCAATTATGCAGCCAATAAACTACAAGAGAGGGAGAGTGACCACATGTAAATGGCTACACAGACTCTCCCTTTCAGGACTAACATCACAGAGAAGAAGAAAATAATACAGAAAGCAGCACAGCAATGTGAAAATGCACACAATATATAGGTGTTCCATTATGTTTCTACACTGTTATTGTAAAGTGGGAAATTATGCCTACATTATACCTGAATTACATCCTAAGTCACTTGCACAGTACAGAGGACACCTAAAGGACATATAAATTACCGTAATAGATACATTAAATACAAGAATAAATGAAACAGGAATAAAAAGAGAGCAAGTCCCTACTTTTATCCCTGTGATTGCCCTACCATGCCTTCCTACCTTCTTAAAATATTGTCCCAGATTAGTACGAAAGGTCTCAGATCTTCTCTTAACAGTGCACAGAATGCATAACCCCACTAGCATTCATAATAATAACATCATGCGACTGGCACAATCCAAACATTTATGATGGTCACCATAGTGAAGCAAAAGAGTATCCCATTTCGGTGAGCATGTCTCATCTATGAGCTTTTTACAGCATGTAAAAAAGACGTCAATGTCATAAAATGAGGACCAGGTAGCTCTTTATTTGACAGGAGCCTGTCAACCCTTTGGAAATTGCAGTCTACTCCTCAATATAACAGTCTGACTCACAGCATCATCTTACAAACAACACTAAACTCAGCACACAGCAACTTAACAACGGTATACCTACGAAATATATAAACAATTAACAATATGAGTTTAACATGAAAAAAACTTTTTAGTTATCTGATAATGCATTTCATTTGAGCAAAGCATTTCACTAGAGGACAAGCAAGAGCAAGAGTTGTTTTTTATTTCAAACTTATATTGGCACATGTTGTATATTACTATTTATACATTTTGCATGTTAAGTTGCTGTGTGATGACTTTTGTGTTGTTACATATAACGTATTCAAAGTGAAAGAGATGTCTTGAGATTAGAATTTAGCCACCCTACTAAGCAGCAGGGTTCAAAGTTAAACAAAAAAGTAGCAGCTTATACAGTAACATTACTGACACCTAATGACCAGTGTAGTTTAATATCATTACAACGTCTTTGACTGCCTTATATTTGTATTTTAGTTCATTTAGCCATTTTTATGCTTGAAAAATTATTCATTTAAGCACCAAATCCAAATCAAATGGACGTACCTGTGTATATTTTTGGACTAATAATAGGCAGCATGACTTATTAATTAAAACTATGATACAGTGAAGAACCAAAATGAAGAAGCAAAATTCCAAGTTCAAAGTGGTGAGGGATTACTATATTTATTTACACTATGTAAAAAAGTGTTCTGCTCTGCTGCTCTGCAAGTGAACAAAAATGTACAACACTAAATGAAATGTACAGGCTCACCCAACAAGGCAGATTGAACATCACATCCCTGGCAGCAATCTGTCTTGATCTTGTGTAGGATGTAAAGAGGTTCGGAAGGAATAGTCTTACTTTTAGCCTTTGGGCTACAGAACTAAACAACTGAAGAGGGGTTGGACTTGGCTCTACATTGGACTTGCTGTTAGGGAGAGGCGGTGTGGACTTATTAATAGCCCCCTGCCTTGTTACCTATTCATTGGAGTCATCCTAGGTGAAGGAGTGGATCATTTCTTTGTGCCTTCGGTTTGGAAAACAGGCTCTGACTGTGATTGGTGCTGACCCTTTTGAGAGCCTCTCTGTTTTAGTCTCCAAAAGTCTCTTCACTAGATTTTTTGCTTTTTACACTATAGCGACAATATCGCTAAAATGGCAACACTGATCCGTCCTGCTACATCGTCTTATTCTCTCACTCCCACTGTAATTTGTTGATGAGCGAAAGGGAACAGATTGCGCCAAGTCTATTTGTGACAGTCCAAATGTATTTGTAGCGGGTCACGGACTGTACTGCACTGCACTTGTGAAATAAGTACATTAATGAAAGAGACAGATGATACCTTTATTGCTGCAAATTACTTTGGTCTAAAAATTGCTTATCAAAGCTGACCACCTAGACAGTGTTAATGAAGTACACAGCATCCAAATTTTTTTTTTGTACTGCCACAACACAAATAATGAGACACTTACATCATTAGGTATTGCCAGCTCCTGTGAACTTGTGGGGGCAGAAGCATCCAATCCTGTAAAGTAGGACAAAGAACACTAACAACTGCATGGCACTAATGGCTTCCACTATTACGATATAACAAGTTGACCTACTTTTACTAGTTTATCACTTTTTGAGAACATGAAAATGGCAAAAAAATATTTCTAGGTTCACACATGTACTGTATGATACATGCATATTTAACACACATTCTAAGCACATACTGCATCGGACACTGCTATGTGTCTAATAGTCTTGTCTCATTATGACTTCTTTCACATCAGTCCTCTGTATGTGGTGTTGAGCTCTTCAGTTAGTTGTGGGGGCGGGGGGGACTGCATGGCGATGTGGTTTGATAATGTGAGGGATGGTGTGGGCCAAGATAGTGTTAGATTTTGAGGGGAGATGTGACTGGATGGGAGGAGTGGGGATCAAGACATTGGGATTTGTTTATACAGAGTGAAATCAGGCAAATGGATTTGTTCTTTCAGAGGATTTGAGAAATAGTGAAATGGTTCAATATTTATAAAATTGTAAATATTGCTGTCATTTTCACATTTCCCTCTTAGAGGACTTGTTTCCAATACATGGACAAAAGTATATCTTCTTTAATTTCCTTGTATATCAAAATAGTATATGGCTAGACATCACAGTTTATTTAACATGCTCATTCACTGTAGGCCAATATACGTATGTTACCTCAGGTTATTACTTTTACCTTGTAACATCTCAACATTTCATTTTTTTTTCACTGCATGCCACTTTTGATACGCTTCCTATTACACTGTTAAACGTATTTTTTTTCATTAATTCATTCATTTTCTACAATTTATCCTCACGAGGGTCGCGGGGGTGCTGGAGCCTATCCCAGCTGCCTTCTGACCCTGGACTGGTTGCCAGCCAACCACAGGGCACATATAGACAAACAAACTTAATTTTACTAAGGCATTTTGGAGAATGTTATGCTTCCAACATTGTGGGAACACTTGGGAAGAGAAAGCACTTTTTTGTTCGAGCATGACTGTGCCTAGTGCAGGGGTTCTCAAGCTTTTTGGGTCCACAGACACCCTGCGGGAGAGAACATTTTCCAAGGACCCCTTGTAATCGGCATTTTGTCATCATATTCTCTAAGCTTAGCTGGTTTGAACTTTGCATTCTTAATGAAAAGGGTGGGCTTAAATATCTGTGCATTTTCCCGGTCACTGTAAATTAGGGTTATACATTTTATACACACTGTACATCGTACATTGTTTTGTTGGATACTCACATGCTGCCAGATTGTTGCATTGTCTACTCTCTCTCCCTGCTCAATCATTTCCTTGTGTTGTACAATCAACCATACTTCTAGCTCTCTGAACTCTGAACCACTTATTCTCACTAGGATGGTGGGCGTGTGCTGCAGCATCTCAGGCTACAGTACAGTACACCTTGGACTGGTCACCAACCAATCACAGGGCACATTTTGGTCAATACTTTTGTCCATATAGTACACATACAATTCACACACTATTTTTGTGTCAAAGCAAACTTTTAAGATTGTAAAATGTATTTGCGGCTTTTACATTTTGTTTTGGATCTCCAGTTGTGATTGATCAGATGTGACCACTTACGGTTGACCTGAAAGAGTGGATGACCTCTGAGAAAATGGAGATATCTGTGATCCTCTCTAAAGTGACAGGGGCTGTTTGATGTTGTGATTGGAAGAGGAGTGATGACAGAGGGATTGATGGTCTTCCCCTGGGAGCCGTGGGTACGTACCAGGGAAGGTAGGGTTGCTCTGCCCAAGGGAAGGGAGGGGAATATGCTGCATAGCCAACTGGTGAAGCTTGGTCAACTGCAGGGTAGGAAGGAAGTTAGAGCTAACCAATCAAACTGGATTATTTCAGAGGAGTTTTCCGCTAAAATACAGAGACAATCGGAAGTTCACAAACATCACAGATAGTATAAGTGTGAAGACATTTGTTTCCTTCAGAAAACATGCTGGATTCTCATGGAAGTCATCTGAAAATACAGTCACATCTCTGCTACAAATCTACAACTTGCTCATGAAGGGACTACTCTTAAACTTTGATTTCAATCAGAGTATGCTGCTACTTTGTGTTAGTGTTAGTAATGGACAAAGTAGTGGACAAATCAGGTTTGTTAAAGTTTCATTGTTGCTGAAAGGGGCTGAGAGAGGGTATAGTTGAGACTTGGTAGGGAGTGGGCAGAGAGGGTCAAAAAGGAATGGGCTCTGTCATTCAAATGAACACACTTACATCTTGATGCGCAAAAGCGTACGGCCCTGGAAGTGCAAAGGCCTGGATGATAGAAGAGAGGAGATGTGAATATGTGTCACTTGAAATGTAAATTCACCTCTGTGCATACAGAGTAAACAGAACTGAGTGCTTTATGAAAAAAATCCATTCCCTCGCTTTTTTCCTGAGAGCTCAATAGTGCTAATGGGTGCTGGCCTGATGGAATTTCGTCTAAATGTCATATGTTGTTTTTAACCCATTTTGACCAGAAATTCAATAACAGATGTCTGATAAATCAGAGCATACTGTGCCAGGACAGTGGCCCAGCCATCTCATGAAAACCATCAGATTTAGTCATGTTATTGTCCCTGTTTCACACTGCGGGGAATTAGTCTATGTCCACACAAACAAGCACACTAAAACACAGGCCAAATTAATGTCGGCACTGGAATGTAAGCCAATCAGAAGCGTCAATGAAGACATGGAATTTTTCTCCCAAAAAACTCTTTTTGACAACCTATATAGCTTCTGGTGTATTAGTATACAATGGCGACTGTTATCCTCTTAATGAGAAACCTGTATTAACGTTTAAAAAAATGTGACTGAAGCACTGATTTACATATTGCATTTTTTTTTTTGCTGAGATACTCCTCAATTTCTTTTGCTATGGCAGATATTTTCATGCTTTCGTGGAAGGGAAAATTATGTACTATCCATCCACCTATTTTATATGCCGCTTAGCCTCACTCGGGTCACAGGTAAGCTGGAGCCTATCCAAGCTGTCTTTGGGCGAGTGGCAAAGACCCAATCATTCATACCCAAGGACAATTTGGAGTCAATTAACCTAACATGCATGATTTTGGAATGGAGGAAACCGGAAAAAACCCACCCATACACAGGGAGAGAATGCAAACTCCGCACAGAGACGCCCAAGCAGAGAATCAAACCCAAGTCTTCACAATCTCTTGACTGTGTGGTCTACATGCTAACCACTCATCCATCGTGCGGCCAATGATGTAATAAAAAGCCCCAAAAACACACCTGAACAGTCCACAAGGTTGATGTAAAGTTCACATTTTTTCAAGCTCTGTGGTGTGTTTGGAGGGGGCGGAGCCTTGACGGAGGAGTATAAATCAGGTTCGAAGGTACAGTCCCTCTAGTGGTTAAAACACTCCTAACTCACTTCTGGAGATAAAAGACCTCTGTTTTTGTCTTCTATTTTCCAAGGAAGCTAAAGTGACAAGGAATGACTACTTACTTGTGCAGAGTGCTGTTGCGCTAATACTGCATGGGCTCCGGCAGGAATGGCCTTTGGACGGTAGGGAATAGTTGCTCCCTTTGGAGGAGACTGGAGATAAAGTCATGAAAACCAAAAACAGAGAAAGATTTATACACAGAACCCTGACAAGACTAATACATTTAACATCACTTTGATCCCTCGCTGAATCTTTTAATAAGTGCTTAATCGGTTGCGAAGGTTACATGGACCTTGCATGCCATAGATGAAATAAACTCTTAATTTACAAGCCTTTTCATTTTTCATGCATGAGGGTAACACTGCCCTTGCCTTTGGGCATGGAGGAGAGACACATCCATTTTCCCAGCTCCCTCACTCAGAAAATAGAATGTATTGTGTGACATAAATGGTTATTATGATAATGGAGGGCCCATTCTTTTATCCAGCAAACAGGACCATCAAACCTTAGCAAATCAAGTACATCGAATCAGTTTGAATAATCGAGCTCATGTTGTTTTAATTAGTCAGAGTTTTGTGAATTCAGAGATTAGATCAATATTAAATAGTTCATTAGCGTTTGGACTCAACACTAATGCCGAACTCAACTCAACAAAAGAAACAAACTTAACCAAAGCCATTGAAATGACGCCAATGCATTGTACTGTATCGACGGAATTATCGGCATGTCTGATGCCCACAGGAAAATAAATATAGGGGTGAATCTTTTTTCAAGCTCATGACAAAGATGTTTGATGCAGCTGAGGTATCATGTTCTTCCACACCACACTCAACTGTACCCTAAATGTATAATTTTTCAATGTTTATGTCTTTATGATTCACGGATAATGTTTTTCGTAGCATGCTTTCTGTGAGAACCAAAAGTGAAACCTACATAGACTATGTTCTCTAAATCTGCTGACTAATAACACTACAAAAGAGTCAAAAAATGTTATTTGAGACACACTCAAAACTCAAAATAGACATTGTTATGGGCATGAATTACTTGTGGATTTTCACCATTTGCTCACTACTGTATACAACCTTTAGTGCAACAAGACTGACTATACTACTGAGGAACCTCTTCCCATCTAAAGCAAATGTGTGCCGAAACAGAATTCTTGATCATGCTGAGCTGTTTGACAGTGCTTACCTCCAGCATGATGGAGCAGATGTGTCTTACACACTGAGTGATGGCCTGTGGAGTGCCAGAGATTGTGACAGCCCTCTCTGTAGAGTCCGGCAGCATGTCTCCTGCCACCTGAACCTGCGCCCCTGTAGTCTTAACATAGTCAGACAACAGCGCAAAAGGTCTATTTAATGCCAGAAATGCAGTTTCAAGCACCTGCAGATTTATCCTGATCAGATTTGGACATGCAAAGACCAGCTGCAAGCCAAATAGAAATGTGTGCACCGATATTTGAAGAGGTGCATATAAATAATCTCCTAGTCAGAATGAGTATTCAGGCTCTGTACAAGCATAGTGATTTTGAATTCTCATGCGCAGCTACCGAAGCAATTCCACAAAATGTATGGAAGGCAAAAAAACATGGAGGCTTGACTGAAGTGTTTGATATGGGAGGACACATGATGTCAGAACATCAGGTAGGAGGTTGTCTGTTCTCATTTGCATGCAGAAAAACAACTTCCTAATAGAAACTGCGGAAAGGCAAGGCCTCCTACCTCTCGGATCTCTTTGATCTTAGAGCCTCCTTTTCCAATCAGTGAGCCACACTGGCTCCCAGGGAAAACCAGGCGGAGCGTCACAGGTGGCTTGCTTGTCACGTTGCTGTTTGTCATTGCTGTCGTGATATCCTGAGCCAGAAGAACATTGTTCCTATTAGCACAAAGGCTAGGACAAAAATGTAAGGATGTCACCAATATTGACCTCCTCAAACTTCTGTGCAATCATGGAGAAAGCTCTGAAGATTCCTTCGGTTGGCCCTGTGATGGTCACTATCCTCTCGGGAGATGATCCTTCCGATATGTTGATACGAGCGCCACTCTGAGAAAGATATATCCACACTTGCAAGACTGAAGAAATACATTTTTGCTGAGGTTATTTTCTGGTAAATTCAATAAGCAAGTAATTGATACACCCTTAAAAATGTCTATTCCATTTCATTCCCTTCAAACTTTCCAGCTAGCTGGATGTAAACATTCCTCCGACTTCGGATCAACATTTACAATAACGTTGTTTTTTGCAATAAAAGCTCCAGAACACTCCCCTTCTCTCTTCAATTGCCAGTGTTCACTTGAAACAGGTTGTGTTTGCCTCATACACCAAGCAAGCACATTTAAAGTACAATATACTATAGGTCAGGGTTACTCACACTTTTTCAGCACGCAAGTTACAAGACAAAATGGTCTATGTCTTTCTATAAAATATATTCAGTAAACTTTGGTATCATAATGATATTCATCCATCCATCTATTTTCTATAACGCTTATCCTCACCAGGGTCACAGGGCTATGCTGGAGCTTATCCCAGCTGAACCTGGACTGGATGCCAGCCAATCATAGACAAACAACCATTCACACTCACATTCATACCTATGGACAATTTGGAGTCATAATTTAATGTTGGTTTTTGGAGACCGGAGTACCCGGAGAAAGCCAACGCACTCACGGTGAGAACGTGCATACTCCACACAGAGATGCCCAAGCAGAGATCTCCCTGCTGTGTGGCCAACCATGCTAACCACTCATTCACCCTGTGGCCCTTTATTATTTCAACTTAATGCTATATTTTCTCAGAATATTATGATGTTATTCTCCAAATATTTTGCCTTTATTCTTATTTCTGCTTTTTTGTTTTTTTTTATTTTTCTTTTATTTGCCAAGGGCCAATGGAACTCTCCTGATATACACTGTATATTTTTATACTGTATTGTCATGTATTTGTAAACAGTTACCAATTTATAGTGATTGAAATGTTTTCTACTAAACAAAATGCATATTTAAAAAAAGATTCACACTTTTGTGGGGCCATGAATGTGCAAGGATCCACTGTACTCCTTACCTCCTCTCTCATTTTCTTCACTGTTTCTCCTTTCTGGAAACAAACAGAAATTGACAATGACTTTTCATTTAAAAAAAATAAATAACATGCCAGTGACTCAGTATATGATGATACATTCACAAATTTTTAAATGTACCTTTCCAATTATACTGCCCACTTCCTGTAATGAAAACAAATCATCTTAAGAGCAATAACAAGCTACAAACAAAACGGGTATTAGGAAAACATGGACCGGAATAATAGTTAATTAATTCAGCTATTCTGCAATGGTCGATTACCTTTCCATGCATCAACAGCCGTAGTGTCAGTGTAACATTCAGGCTCCCGTCCAAGGCCATTTCTTCCCTCTCAGACATACTCTGTGTTCTTGCGAATTTTATGTAAATACTCTGCAAATGAAATAAAATATTAACACAGTATATATACCGTACCTCGGGCATTCAGTGGCATTATCTATAAAATTAGCCATCAAAAAGAAGACAGTTAAATAGAGAAGCGTAAAAGTGGAGTTTGTTTCAAGTTATTTGTTATCCGTTATTCTTTCATCTGCTAACTGCCCACTTATTGCAGTCCACTGGCCCGCCGCCTGCAGGATATCAGTAATATATAATTTCCTGTTAGCCCCTGTGTCATCCAGGAAAAAAGGTCCTCAGACAAATAGTGCTTAAGAATGTAATATAAGTCTGTATCAATCTGCAGAAGAAATAAAAGAGATTTCTATCAGTAGAGATGATGTAGAGAGAATCTATCAGGGGACTGATTCCTGTGGTTGTGAGTGTGGAGGAGATAAGCCTATCACGAGGTGCAATCTTCACATGGGACCAGGTCTTTGGTTCCGGCTTAACACAAGATGTGTGACTCCCCTAGACATGATAAGACACAAAGGATGCCACTGTGAAGAGGCGAGAATCAAGTGATGTGTGTGATGGTCTCCAATGTACTGACACACAATTTCAGCCGGGTAGACACAGTGAATCCAATCTTTGTTGTCTTTGCAGAACAAATGAAGAATGTTGGGAGGCAGTCCATGTAGGAAGAGAGGCTCCTTTCTCATAACACAGAAAAGACATTTAGTCTTGAGAGTTTGCTTTTGTTTGCAAAATGGGATGATATTATTTTTGATACTAAGAAAGTTGAATCATTGGATTTATTGAAGTCTTGGAGAGACCATACATCCCAGGGTTCAAATGTGAATGACAATATTGCTAATGGAACAAAAATGAAAATCCTTGTCTGACAAAACGCCTTCATTCCTATTGGCAACTTTAACAATTTTGCACCGGGTTTGCTGTTGCGTGAAGCCTCACCTACATCCTGCTGGCTTAAGCAAATACATGGTAGATTTACTTCCTGAGTCCTTAGGAAAAGGGGAGAGAGCATGGCAACATGCTATCAGCTAGGGTGTCCAAACGCCATGTCTTGTTTTCTCATTCTTTTTTTAGAATGGGATGTGGCATCAGGGTACTCTGCTTGTGAGCGGATTTTTAATTAATGTTGCCAAAAAAGCACAGAAAGCACAAAATATGCACAAGATTAATTCTTTGATGCTTACTGAGTTGAAGTCTCCCAATGGGGATGTTTTTGTGATTTTATTGGGCACGTTTTTTTTTGCAATTTGCAATTTTTTACTTTGTATTTGACCTCATGTTCCGGTGATGTTCTGTTTTTCGGGAACCACTTTCAATATTTTCCTTTGATAATTGATAGTGTTTAGTAGTACAACAACCCCTCGTTTATCCCAGTTAATTGGTTCAAGACCCAACCATGATAAGTAATTTTATGCCCTTTATCCGTATTACCCAATATATATATATATATATATATATATATATATATATATATATATATATATATATATATATGTATGTATATATATATATATATATATATATGTATATATATATATGTGTGTGTGTGTGTGTGTGTGTGTATAGCCATAATAACTGAAAATAAAACTAGATAAAATTTAAGGCATATATGAAACTCATGTGTCTGCTCTGTGCTGTAAAAGTGTTCTGTTGCTAAGGGGACTGAGTGGAGGGTCGGGCACAGGCTGGATACATTAGGGGTTCAGAGTTGAGTTTTAGCTTGGGCTACGGCCGCAACAGGAACTTGTGTTAGGGATTATTGTGCCTGTGGTCAGATATTTCTAACCTACATTAAAGGCCTGTTGTTCCTGCAGTCAAGTTGGGAGCTTGTGCGTCTTACTCACACCTTGGGAGCGATATAGAACACGACATATTTATCACAACGTCTTTGAATGTGTCTTCTGAATGCCTTAAAGGGGACCTATTATGCTCATTTTTCAACCCTTTGTATGGAGTTGTGGTCTCCTATAGAGTAGCTACACACAATAATCCGCACAGACAACTTTTGAGATTTTCTAGAATCTGTACCTATTACAGCTGTATTACCTTTGATGTGTGCTTCCTGCCAAAACTGTCTATTTTCATTTATTCCACCCACTGTCACACTCTGCACCGTTTGCTTGTGTGACAGTTTTTGTTTTCACTTTGTCAGCCTTCCTACTCTTATTTTGTACTATTTCCTGTCTTCCGTCACTTACTTTCTCTCCTACACGCACCTGTTGGTAATTTGTTGATTTGTATTTAGTTCAGCCGAGTGTGTGTGCCTTTGGTTGGTGCATTGAGTTTTTTGTTGTGTTGTATGCCAGTGCTGCAATCACTTTTTGAAAATAAAGCTAAGCTTTTACCTGCACCTACTCGTCCTCTCTGCATCCTGGGGTAGCATCGCAACACCAACATGCTGGGCTGTGACACCCACGACCCACCTGCGGGCATGCCCACTTCACTGTGATTGGTCACACGCCCAAATTGTTCCTAAGTATGAACCATATAAGGAAGTCCACCCCTCTGTGACATCACAAAGGGGTAGTTTTACCACGCTTTTTGAAACCGAGCGTTTTGAGCCATCCCAAACTTCTTTTAGGGCTCACTTCCAAATGCGCAAACCTCATTATCTGAAACTTTGGCATAGTTTAACACAAGAATACAACATTTGAACCACATTTATAGATCAGAAAAGTGGAAAATGTCCACTTTAAGCATGCATATTTTTTTTACTAACAATAGGCCGTATAGGCAGGCCAATTTATGAATTACTATATGTTTAAAATTGTGATAAAGTATCAAATTCCAAGCAAAGTGGCAAGAGATATTTGTATAACAATTTTTATGTACATATGCATGCTGTATACTGTAATTACAAGGCATCTTTGAGTAAACTTCGAGTTTCATTTGAGTACCTCATTTCCGGGCAGAGTGTCCTGGTTTTTGATATTTAAAACATGCTCGCCCTACTATTGGAACATGCCTGTTCCTTTTTAATCCCGTTGAATTTGATCCTACAATGGGATTCTGTTTGCACAATTACATTTGTAATACATGACCCGCCCACAAATTTGTTTGTATACTTACATAAACCAATGAATGAAGAACTCCCTGCCGCCATTTCAAACCTAAAAGAAAACAAGAAAGAGGGGTGGGTTAACTGTTAGCAATAATATTGTTCTATCATGTTCCTGTGTTGATCTTATTGGACTGAGCAACACCTAACCCAATCAATAACATTAAAGCAGTGTATCATTATAATTTTACAGTGACTACACCAAATAAATAAACAGCAACATCTCGTACTAATCCTATGGGCCAGGATTTGTTTGGTTAATGCTAAGACCCTTTTGACCTATTTCTGTCACCTCTAGCATGTCAGCTCCTACTCAAGACTTACGAACAAAACAGTGTCACACAATGGCGGCCACAGAGCATACATCATAATAAACACAATTAATCCTTTCGAGAGGTGACGCATTTTCATTCACAACATACTCAAATGTGTCGTTTTGAATAGGTTATTTTACAAGGGAATTACATAGAGAAAAAGAAGTCGTGTTCCCTCCAGTGCTTTCTTATCACAAACATAATAACCCAGTGCCCTGTAACAGTATATTATACCATAGTAGGTGTAAAAATGTAAAATAGTAAAAAAATCTTATCATATCTTATATTGCATGAAGTCTAAGGTGTTGAGAGAATTCGGTCCTTGTTATCGCTATCAAAAGTAACTTACAGTAGATTCAAAATACTCAGTCGCAAAACGTTAAATTACAGTCTGGGACAGTGTTGGCAGTCCAAAATGGGCAGTCAACACCCTGCCCCTTGTAACTGTGTCTGAGTATAGAGGCCTAGTGCAGAGAGAAACATTAGAAATACATACTGACCTGATATGCAAACCCTTCACTCCTCTTTATATCTGGTAGCTCCTGGTAGAATAAACTCCGTGTTCAATGTTTACTTTCTTTGTTGTCCGTTGTCCACAGAATGGACAGATGGCTTTCTGTGCCCTTAGACCGGCTGGAGTGGAAGCAGGCTTTGCTATTAGTCCCTCAGCTTAGCCCAAGATAAGCCCCTACACAGGGAAAGAGAACCCACATCTTTGCCTAATTCTCCCTGTCTCTGCCACCAAAGAGGCGTTCCTCCACACGGAGATCCCCAAGCTGAAGAGGCCTGAGGGCAGGGCAAAGATTCTCTTGTGCTGTCCGCTGTCCAGCACGGTTAGATCAGGCTGCAGTTAGGTCCAACACAACAAAATGCCTTTGTGAAAAAACTAAAATAAATAAAAACATAGAGACACAGAAGGTTTCTTAATGGGCGTTGCTATGGGAGTATATTTGTAGAGGTTATAAAAAAAAACTCCCTGTGTGAAATTGTTGTACTTGAGGCTGACTAATTGAGGGATGACAAGGACAATGTGGCGTTGATGATATTTAGTGATGTTAAGCACAATGTCCTCGTGGGGTGCTTCCCCCGCTTGCTCTCTGTCCTGCCCTCCCCCACGCCAAGCCCCTCTACCCTGGAAATGAGGCCAGAGTGGATACAATACAGCCCTTCTGCACAGAAAAATGTATTCAGCTGGAGCTTCAAAATTGTGAGGGAAGTGAATCAGTGAAGCATAAGTGGCATATTTAATTACTATTCACTGTGTTGCACGGAAACAATGATGGCTGCTGTGAGCCTCATGGCTGCATGTCTTTTAGACATCTGAGCAGTCATTGCTCAGTTAGCAGGCCCAGCAGTGCTTCTATGAATAAAACTGTTATAGCTACTCATGAGAAGAAAAGGATTATGGTATGAGTGAGGGTGTTTTTCGACAAGAAGTGACTTATTCAGAGTACCTTTGAGGTTGGAAGTTCAAGACAGTAGGTCAATTAAAGTTTAGTCTCTAATTCAACAAAAAGGAGATCTGGAGCATATCATTTAAGATGACAAGACATTTCAATTCCATGTTGCTTATGACTAATCACCCCCACCCGTGCTGATGGTTTTGTAGGGGAAGGGATTATATGTAATGAGATTACTGTAGGGATTACTTAAAACTTGTTGGTGTAACTACTTCCAATTTGATTCAAACAATCCTAAAAAGGAACAACATACTAAAGTAAGTCTAAGCATAGACGTTTGTAGACCATTGTTCCAGTAATTATATTGAATTGCAGTCGTATTTAATTGTTTCATTTCTCATTTAGAGAGTGTACTCGATTTGCAGGTGTTTAATTGCCTTGGAATAAATGGATGAAACACACGAATTGTATTTGACACCATTCTGCCTTTAATTGCTTTTTTAATGGCGAGGGCAAAGCTTTATTTGTTTCAATCAGGCTTAACACAATTACATAGAGAACATGTCAGAGAAGATGGAAGAAGAAACAGATATTCATTAATCCAAGTCTTCTCCGTGTCTCAGCAATAATATACAGTAATCCCTTGTTTATCGCGGTTGATCGATTCCAGACCTGTCCACCAAGTAGGATTCCTTGGAATATGGAAAATGGAATATTTTCGTATGCCTGTGAATATTCTCATTCATACAGGTAATTGTATTCTGAGTTGATCACAGCAAGGCTGTTCAGGTTGTCTTTGAAGAGGTTTTCATCCGAGCATGCCTCATCAGTTCAGTTCAAACTCAAAGACAAGGTAGGACACACACCAGTCAGACTCGATAGGACCGTGATGCCTTCAGTGAGAATCTTCAATTTAAATATCCATCCATCCCATTTTCTATAACACTTATCGTCGCCAACCAATCACAGACAATGTAAATCAGGGGTCCCCAAACCTTTTCCAGTGAGGGCCACATAACTTTGCCTTCCTCTGATGGGGGGCCAGGGTCAGTTTGTTCATTCACATTCTATGACCGAGGTAAAGTGAGGTTGTAGTACAGTGGCTCACAATAAGGGTTACTTCTCCCAAGAGATTGCTGTAGCGGGATGCTCTGACCCTCCATTATTTCTTCACGGATACCTGTTGTTTCTCTCACACATATGCATTGCACTCACCCCCCCATCCAACGCCTTCATCGCTATATCACCCCCCCATGCGGGCATGACGGAGACCACGGCAAGTGGCTGCAGGTAGCCTGGCTGGCTGCTGCTCGCATCGGCTATTTTTCCGTGGCGCTGGTCTTGTGTCTATATGTGTGAACTAAGTTTTTTACTTGTATGCCAAATTGTATGCAGAGGTTTTTTAACATGCAGTCCCACACTGTGCTCCTTCATTTAGGAGTCTAGTTTGGAGTTGTTGTTTTTTTTTTCCCTCCCCTATCCTCGTGTTGTCCCCCTTCCCCCCTTCATTGCTCAATCATCCTGTCCTGTCACCCCTTGTTTAAACTGCATATAGTATGTTGTATATGTATGGATGGATGATTGCACTATTTTGCTTGTACTTCTGTATAACTGTGCTATTGTACTATTGAACTGTAACTGACAAGAATAAAGGTGTGACAGCTCGTTTAGTTCCTTTTATGCCTCTGTTCCTAGTTCATACCCTTATTTTGTATTATTTCCTGTGTTGGTCTGTCCTGTGTTCCGTCACTTTTACTTTCTCCTCTACGCGCACCTGTTTGTAATTTGTTGATTGTATTTAGTTCAACCGGTGCGTTTTTTTTTGTTGGTTCATTGTCATTGCTGAGTTGGTCATGCTAGTGCATTGTTCTGCTGCATAGCATAATTAAATATATTTTTACCTGCAAATGGGTCATCATCTCTGCATCCTGGGATCGAACCGTAAAACTCACAAGCCGGAACGTGAGAAAAGGAGACCTTCTTGTCACTCCCCCGATGCCGCCCTCATGTATGGGGGTTAGCCTACAGACCCATTCCTCTGGCATGGTTTGTCGCACCCATGCAAGATAACCTCCTAGGGTCAACCATGTGGTGGGACCTCCTGATGTCCCCTGTCCTGTGAAGGGGGAGCTTTCATCAAAGAATGACCTCCCCACACTGTCCCTAACCCCAGGTTACAGATAGCCTCCTGCTGTGCCCATGATCCTTGAAGGGACAGCAGGATGTGCTCGAATGCAAGAGTTGAAGCTCTACAAAAGGCCGTAAAGTAATTCGCACAATGTGTAACCTACGTTATACCTGTGAAATATAAATTTTCCCATCACACTCCTCCCTTTTGATTATTCATTAATCACAAATTGCAGTACATTTACAGATAAACATCAAACCTGGGTTGTGCGACCTGGTCTTTGGCGGCCAAATCTGGTTCTTGGGACATGGAATGTCACTTCTCTGGTGGGGAAAGAACCTGAACTTGTGCGAGAGGTTGAGATATTCCGACTAGACATAGTCGGACTCGCCTCGAGCCACAGTTTGGGTTCCGGAACCAAACTCCTCGAGAGGGGCTGGACCTTGTTCTACTCTGGAGTTGCTGCAGAGGAGAAGCGGCGAGCTGGTGTGGGCTTATTAATAGCCCCCTGGCTTGGTGCCTCTGTGTTGGAGTCAGCCCCGGTGAACGAGAGGGTCATTTCCCTACACTTTTGGGCTGAGGAAAGGGTTCTGACTGTCATTTGTGTATACATGCCAAATGGCAGTTCGGAGTACATCAGGGGAGCACCCCAGCTGGTGACTACTGGGAGACTTCAACGCCCATGTGGCCAATGACAGTGTGACCTGGAGGGGCGTGATTGGGAAGAACGGCCTCCCTGATCTGAACCCGTGCGGTGTGATGTTACTGGACTTCTGTGTGAACCACAGTTTGTCCATAACTAACACCATGTTCGAACATAGGGATGTCCATAAGTGCACTTGGCACCAGGACACCCTAGGCCGCAGGTCTATGATCGACTTTGTAGTCGTATCATCACCCTTAATTCCAGCAAGCCTATCCCGAGACAGAGCCCCCTGCAAAAGTTCAGCCCAATCTTGCAAGATGGTCTTATTTTCATGGGAGATCGACTTAGACACTCTGAGATCGAAAATATTGAAAAGAGCCCAGTAATTCTCCCTAAAAACAGTCATGTCTCCCTTCTGCTTACTCGTCACCACCACGAGTTAGTAAGCACCAGGGTCGCCACCTGATGGAAGGAGCAATCAGAGCTTCAGGCCTTTGGCTTTTAGGTGGCAAAGGACTCGTCAACTCAGTAATCCATAGATGTATTACATGCCGCAAACTACGTGGAAAGCAGAAACAACAGCATATGGCGGATCTACCACCTGAACGCCTCAAGGAATGTCCTCCTTTCACTTATGTCGGCCTCGATGTCTTCGGGCCTTGGACTATATCAACAAGGCGAACCAGGGGAGGACAAGCTGAAAATAAGAGGTGGGCCATCCTGTTTACCTGCATGAGCTCGAGAGCTGTCCATGTTGAGGTAATTGAATCTCTGGACACGTCCAGCTGCATAAATGCCCTCCGCCGCTTCTTTGCACTGAGAGGCCCTGCCAAACAGGTGATCTCTGATCATGGCACCAATTTTGTTGGAGCTTCGAAAGAACTTGGAATGGACAAATCGACCCAAAGGTACCTTACAGACCAAGGTTGCACCTGGGAATTCAATCCACCACATGCTTCCCACAAGGGAGGATCTTGGGACTCATGAAGTGTTGTGCACACACCGAAATTACAGCCATCGTGAATGTGAGGCCACTCCTCCCAGTGTACTCCAAAGAGCCCCTTCATCCTATCCCCCTCTATGCTCATCACACAAAAGTCCTGCCTTCTACCCCCACCTGGAGACTTCCTGGACAAAGACCTTACCTTACCAAGCAGTGGAGACGGGTCCAGGCTCTCGCCAGTCAGTTCTGGACACGCTGGAGGCGAGAATACTTGCCCAGATTGCAACAAAGACAGAAATGGACTGCATCCCGCAGAAACCTCCAGGTCGGTGACCTCGTTTTGCTTAAATATAAGCAGGTCACATGTAACAGTTGGCCCATGGCTAGGGTCACTGCAACATTCCCAGGCAAAGACCACCATGTAAGGAAAATTGAAGTGAAGGCATCGGATCAAGGCTGTGTAAAGACCTTTATGCGACCGGTCACAGAAGGTATTCTTCTTATGCAAAAGGACTGAATTTATGTTTAAGTATAGTGACCTCACTGAGGCCAGGCGGGGAGTGTGCTGCCCTAAAGGCAATTTTCCGAATAAATAAGTTAATGGGTTTGAATAAGCAATGCTAAGGGTGTGTATTTTTCTAGAAGTGATTAAAAGTTGTTTAGATAAGTAATAGCTTGGTGTCACCAACATCCCTGTTGAAAACACTACAAATATAGTAAAGAAAAACAAGATACAGTAACTTACCAAAATCTTCAGCGTGTTGTACAATCCATGGAGTGTCAATGCCACTGCTGATCACTGATCATTATCAACCTCTAATGTTGGAACTCATTAAACAAACATCAAACAAAGTTCAACAACTCAAACTCTGGATCCTGAAGAAGTCTCCTGAGGAACAAACAAGTTAAAATTATGACACACCCTGCCAGCTGATTGGCATCCTGCTTCACAAAAGTGTGAACATCAGGGTCAGTTTTTACAGGTTTTTACAGCTTCACCTCCATATGAATCAGAAAATAGGCCAAATACCCTTTGCACCATATGCCAACAAACTTAATTTTTGAAGTTGAATTTTCTCTTAAATAGAAAGTCCAATGGTGACTTGTCTTTGGTCCACTTCACCTGACTGGCCAATGAAGTTAACATATTTGCCATTCAACTTTGGAGAGGTTAGGAATTTGTCACTCTTAGTGAGTGTGTGTTTCATCAAAGTCGAAAGGAAAATAAATAACCTTGCCATATTTTGTATACTAAGTATTCTTATAGGATATTCTAAAAGAGAGAAGTAGATCATATCCTCCATAGCTACCAGCAAGAGGAGCTGATTTAAGCCAAGACTCTAAACAAAAGAAAGAAAAGGACAGAGCATATGGATGTGTATGTGTGTGTGTTTGTTACTGTCAACTTTAGTATCATCCATGGCATCAGGTGAGTCAGAGTAGCCATTGATCCTATCACGCCCCACCTCCTTGCTTACTTCCACCATGCTTGTTAAGAAAGTCCTCCAAGGTTCTGGTCCAAAGTCTCCTTTTGTTGCATATGCCAGGCTCATATTGCTGTCCCAGTCTCTCCTCTGGATGTCCTCCTTGCAGGTGGCCATTTGTTGCCACCCATAGATTCTGGTGCGTGGCTTGTCCTTGCATCAAAAGTGTGATCCATCCAGTTCTAAGTCAGCCACATTCCACTTTAGGGCTGGTGATGTGATTGTCGTCACCATGAACACCATGTCAGCAAACGTCTTCAGAACTCTTCAGGGGTCGGGGGAAGTGGGACAACTTCACTAAACACAGGCAGGGCTGTTATGGCCTCCCCGCACGCCCTCCTTACACCATTGTTCCACTCATGGTGTCCACCATCAGTAACAGGATCCTTGCTAAGCATCCGTTTGGATACGAGTGACAATGAATGTCTGGAAGGGATCGTTTGCAGTTAGAACACAGCTCATGTGATGGAGCTTCTTCAGGTCTTGGTGAAGATGAAACTGGACTCATCATGCATGTTGTTGTATCAGGATGTTGTTGTCAGGTTGTTGGCAGAGCAAGGGTGGAGGTGTGCGATCAAGATCATGGTTCACTCTGAGACACTGAGTCACTGTAGGAGAAAGAGAAGAAGACCTATTCTGAGAAGTCTTGTCTGTTTTTATGTCAGTGTGTGTTGCAGATCTTGCCTATGTAACTATCATCATTGCAAGTCTTAGTTGCAAGCAGTGCTCTTTGCTCTCAATGGTTTTTAGCCTTTTTCATTTTTCCCCACTATTTTTTTTCCAAACAGTCCATGCTCGAAACAAAATTCTTGAATGCTCTTTGACTGTCTCTCAAGTCATCGTAATTAACTTTTTTTTTTAAATCACCATATTTTTTCCCCAAAACAAAAATCTCACTTATTTTAGTTTTGTTCTATTTTGTTTAACTCACTTTCTCTTGTTAATATAAAACTCACTTCTCCTTTTCTCAAAAGTTCCCCATATTAGTGTTTTTTTAATGCATGTTTTCCCCATTTGTTTTCTTTACCTATGGTTGCTTGTTTACCAGATTTCCCATATTTACAAATGTCACCTTCTGTGCACAGTTTCCCTAAGATGAGGTCGTCACCCTGAATCCGTGTTGTTCCCTCGGGCACAATTCACGAAAAAAAACAAGCTGTCCATAACGTGCGTAATCCACTCTTTATCACTTAAGATTTTCTTTGCATTAGTGTATACCCAGTATACAATGGTGCGTGATTCACTCTTTATTAATGAGGTCTCTTCAGCCCAAAACAGCGACAAGCGTAACTCACTCTTTGTTATTACAGAGATCTTGTTCGCCTAAAGCAGGGTCGGGAACCTTTTTGGCGAAGAGAGCCATGAAGGCCAGATATTTTAAAATGTGTATCTGTGAGAGCCATATACATTTTTTTAAACATTGAATGCAATAAAATGTGTGCATTTTTATGTAAGACCAACAGTTTTAGATATAATGGGCTCTAATTACATAGACCAGGCACACTACCCCACGCCAATGGGGTGTGGCCAGCACACTTTCGTGAGCAGCGCAGTGTCTAATAATAAATCAAATACTTGTTGCCATTAATACAACTTCTGCTGCTGCATAGATGGATCAAGGACTTCTTGACAAACAGACCCCAGACTGTGAGACTCGGCCCCCACCTTTCCTCCACCCGCAGTCTGAGCACCGGATCACCACAGGGCTGCGTGCTGAGCCCCCTCCTGTACTGCCTCTACACACACGACTGCAGTCCGGCCCATGAGAGCAACATCATCGGCAAGTTTGCTGACGACACTACAGTGGTCGGACTGATATCACAGGGAGACGAGGCATCTTACAGGGAGGAGGTCCAGAGGCTGACGACCTGGTGCTCCGACAACAACCTAGCCCTGAACACGCACAAAACAAAGGAGATCATCGTGGACTTCAGAAGGAACAGGAGTGACCCGCCCCCCCTCTACATCAACGACGAGTGTGTGGAAAGGGTCCACACATTCAGGTTCCTGGGAGTCCAGATCTCCGACGACCTCTCCTGGACAGACAACATCACAGCTGTCATAAAAAAGGCTCAGCAGCGTCTACACTTCCTGAGAGTCCTCAGGAGGAACAACCTGAACAGGGAGCTGCTGCTGGCCTTCTACCACTCGTCCATCCAGAGCCTGCTGACCTACTGTGTTTCCACCTGGTACAGGAGCTGCACTGAGGCGGACAGAGGGAGGCTTCAGAGGACAGTCAAGGCAGCACAGCGCATCATCGGCTGCCCTCTGCCCTCCCTGACGGACATCTACTCCACCCGGTGCCTCAGCAGAGCTCGCAACATCATCAAGGACAGTTTACATCCCGGTGCTCAGCTGTTTGACCTGCTGCCCTCTGGCAGACGCTACAGGTGCATCAAGGCAAAAACAAGCAGACTGAGAAACAGCTTCTTCCCAAGAGCCATCACCACCCTGAACTCAGATATACAACGTACCCGGTCATTAGCATAATGCAAATGTGCAATATTTCCATCACTGTCTCTGTTACTACCTCAATCATATTTATTTATTTAACAACCCAATACAATACACTCATATGTGACTTTACTCACCTGTATGTATACACCAGACATTATTTGCACTATGACCCATTTATCATTGCACTAAAATTAATATATCTGCAATATGTCTGCTCCTGCATATGCTCCTGTGCAATACTATGTGTATATTTTGGATATCTTGTATATATCTTGTATATATCTTGTTAAATTGTCTTTTTTACTCTACTTTTATATACTTTTTTAAAACTTGACTACTGCACTGAAAGGAGAAGCTCTCCAATCTCGTTGTACATCTTGTATAATGACAATAAAGGCCATTCCATTCCATAACATGCGTAACTCACTCTGTTGTTACTGAGATCTTATTCGCATAAGTATACCCAGTATACTTAGCTACGTGACTCACTCTATTATGTATATTACAGAGATCTCATCCATACCGACAGGTGACCAAATGTGCATATGGTAAGTATTACAATGTGTATTGTTATCTAATGCCAGAACTAGCATTTATTTCAGCATTCTCACCGTGTAAAAGATGTCGTACCACTATGATAAGAGATTCCAGTGGTGATGGTCTGGAGTCCTGCACGGTCAGCCCTCAAAATCTCTGTCACTGACAGAGAGGCTGGAGGGAAAAATTCATTCCAGGATGATCAGTTGCTGTCCGCCACAGGTCCAGATCCAATCAGCCAAGGAAACCCACTTCTGACACCCAATTGTTGTGGAAAAAAATTCTATCATCCTAAGTAGGATAGAGAATGTCTCAAATAAATACAAAACTCTGGCAGTTTTTATTACCTTTGCAAAACAAAGGGGTCAGACAACACACAGTATGCATGGTGGTCTGTAGGTATCTGGCCAAGAGTGGCCTCTTGGCGGGAACTTTTATACTCCATAACATGCAAATGAATTACATTAAAAGAGAAAGGAGACCTTCTTGCCACTCCCCCGATGCCGCCCTCATGTATGGGGGTTAGCCTACACACCCATTCCTCTGACATGGTTTGTCGTACCCATGCCAGATAACCTCCTAGGGTCAACCATTTGGTGGGACCTCCTGATGTCCCTGTCCCATGATGGGGGAGCTTTGATCAAAGAATGACCTCCTCCGACACTCCCTAACCCCAGGTTACAGATAGCCTCCTGCTGTGCCCACGATCCTTGAAGGGACAGCAGGATGTGCTTGAATGCAAGAGCTGAAGCTCTACAAAAGGCCGTAGAGTAATTCGCACAATGTGTAACCTACGTTATACCTGTGATATATACATTTCCTATCACACTAGTCATGAAAATAAAGAAAAGGCAGTGAGTCCAAACTGTACGTATGCATTGAACTGTGATGCCATTACACCCCGAGTACATGATGTTTTATGCTACGTTCACACCGACGCCGAATGTCGCGCTTTGAATCGGCAACGAATTCGGCATCATTTTTCAAAAAATCTCACAATCTCCTCACGCTTTGATAAGCTTTAATACGCTCTCCCGGCTTCACGCAATTCGTGACAGATCGCCTCAAATTTTTAAACAGTTTAAAAAATTTTGGCACTCTTGCCGAATGTCCCGAATTGCTCAAACCTTTCTTACGCTGTATTACGGTCTTTACGCTTTCATTAAGCTTTGTTATGTTTTTTGCAGCCGCTTTGCTCGCCGATTTAATTCGCCATCGATTCGGCGTCTGTGTGAACGAAGCATGAGTTTTTTGCTCAGTCCATTTATAATCTAACTCTGCATGCTAATATGCTAGATGTGCAGATTGCTGTTTGCTTTGAGCATGATTTCTGCTGTAGCTGAAAGTGTACCAAATTGGTGAATTACAGTATTTGCGATTTTGGGAATAGAGTATATGTGCATTATGTGTTATCTAACAGCCATATTTAGAAGTGTGGTTATGTTATCCTTACAGTAACTCAATATGTGTTGTATATGTATTGTTGGAATTTGACCACCTGTTCTTAGGTCAGTGATTCCTGTGGGTGTCGTGTTGGAGGCAAGAGATGACAACGAACTTGTCAGTTATATGGTTTACTCTCAGACCAGTCAGATTACACGGAGCTCCGGGCCCATAAGTCTTCCCCTAACACCTGCAGAGACGTAGGCTTTACTTACAGGTCAGAACAAATGAGTACAGCTAACTGTCCCTGCCCGGCTTTTATTATGCTAAGAAATGTCGGTAGATCTCTGGCGCATCACTGGTGGCCCCCCTCCTCTCCTCGGCCGACGTCT
Source organism: Doryrhamphus excisus (assembly GCF_037039965.1). Classification (NCBI taxonomy): domain Eukaryota; kingdom Metazoa; phylum Chordata; class Actinopteri; order Syngnathiformes; family Syngnathidae; genus Doryrhamphus; species Doryrhamphus excisus. The sequence goes on along the minus strand of NC_136376.1, from coordinate 12,869,406 downwards.
TCTCGCCAACGCAGGGCGGGCGGGGTGGAGCGGTGGAGCCAGCTGGAGCGGTGGAGCCAGCTGTTATCGACAGGCCATGGCTGCCGACGTCCTGCTCCTTCGTTATCTGTTGTTAGTCAAAATTGTGGATGTGTCGGAGAGCTCCGGAACTGTATGTGCCTGAGAGCGATTATGTGTCCTGTGATTTGCCCAAGGCTGCTTGGTTGTCCTTGATTAAATGTAGTGCATAGTTATATGAGTGAGACACAAGAAATAGGAGACAAACATACATGAGACACAAAAAATAGGAGACACACATATATGAGACACAAAAAAATAGGAGACCAACATATATGAAATCCTTCAATCCCCCTCATGGCCTCAACAGAGGCCACAAGGTGAAATACCGGATCAGAGTTAGGGAAGAAGCACCCGGTCACCCTGTGGGGGCGGTGGATGCAGGCGGGCCAACTGATATTGACCTCGCCCATCGGCCGCCATCACCCTGCACAGGATGAGCTGGAAAAGGCACTTGGAACACGGGAGACAACAGCAAACTGACAACGAACAAACGAAAAGAACAGCCAAAACAAGAAACATTAAAACTGTAATAATAATGCCAGAGGCCAACTCTTTCCCCTTACCAAAGTAGCTCATCAACGAGTCCCACGGGCTGGTGTCCACACCGACATGTGTTTTCATGCGTTTATTCAAAGCTGTGAGACCTTCAATTGCACAAGACAAACGACCACCCGGTGCCGTAATGTTTGGGATGAAAGTGGAAAGTACATTCCGTACCAATCATTGCACACACGCCATGTTTTTCTGCCAATAACATATCGAGAGCGATACGATTTTGAAAGGACATCAAAGACGTGGCCCGCAACTGTTCACTTACCGCCTTGAAGCCTTCTTCGGTCTGATTGGAGAGGCGCTGTAGATTGTAATGCACATAATTGATGCGATCAACATTTTTATTAACGGTGATCCAAGGCAGAATTGACTCAAACCCTGACGCAATCTGATTGACTAATTTATATTCATCTGGAACTCCACGAGGTATACCAATAGCGTCGATGTATGTGGGGTTAGGGGCTTCCAGCTGGGGGGAAGGGGCCTCTCGGTCATAACGATGAAGGGTGGTGGTCATGAGGTGCGATCCGACAGCGGTTGCACTCTGAATCAAATGGTCAACATCTACTGGCATAATCGTTACTGGCAAAATGAATGAAATTAACGCACATAGACCTGTCATGTTACGTGTGGGCAACCTGTCCGTGACGTCGGATCCACCACACCACCACCAAACATCTGCGCGGATTATTGGCTTGAAGTGGTTATCCACCCGGGTGACAGAGGAACACCAGGACACCTCAACGCCAGGCTGTACAAAATGTAATCCTGTGGAGACACTAAAACAGGTAAAGTTAGCACGCGCCACTTTACTGCTGAAAATGGGTCGGCCACGCATGGCAGTGATAATGGGATGAGCTAAAGCAAATTGAGTGCAATTATACGAACCGGTTGAGCTGGTGCTGGCAGAGGAGGCAGTCGAAGCGTTCATCAATTGTGCGACACACGGTCCCATGATCACTGTGGGTACAATACGCAACACAGGCCTGTCGCCCATACAAGCCAGACAGTCACCTTTTATAGCCTTCCCTGCCTGCTCAGCCAGCAACAGCCAATTATTGAATTGGCCTGACATCCCAGTCGCCAACAAAAAGGATAGATCGGCACCCGGCCGACCGGCTATGGTCACTACGTTCGCCTGTTGGGACCGCGGGGTCTGCTGGGGTGTGTCTGCGGTTTCCTGGAAACATATACGCAGACGGAAACAGTCATCATGTTCACTCATGTATGCATAGATAGTGAAATTATAACACCCAGGGGCCGGAGGCTGATATCGTAGAGTCAAAGACGTTCGAGAGCGTCCCTTCATGGTGACATTGGCTCTGGTCTGTCGTAAGGGAGGTTTGGTCCAGGTCCCCCAACGATACTTGTTTGGTACCTCGCCTACCAAGTCCTCCCACGCATGGTTACACTTGCCCGTGGGGAAGCCGGACATAAGATACCATCCCCACGCCCATCTTCCCCTGGCAAGAGCTCCAAGTGTACTTGCACCCGACGCGTATGAAGACTGAAGGCTAACCTCTATATTGTAGCTGGCCAGGTCTACCAGGAATGTCGTAACTGTGGGGTAGGCAGAACACAGAGTAATGACATCCTGGGCCCTTCGATGAAAAGACGTGTGATCAAATGTCATGTCGGTACATGCTGTACCCAATACTGCCCCTCTCTTGTAACGTTTAGAAGCACTTGTGGACACCACTCCGTCTGGGACCGCCATGGCAGTTACCGGGCCTCCGACCACACCTACAGACGAGAAAGAACACAGAGTGAGATAAAGGGGTATAGCTAATACCAAAAATGTCAAAACAAAGCCAGGAAGCTTATCATAAGTGGCATGTATTATAGTTTGCCGCTTGCGTGTATGTTGTGCAGTATCAGTGTAATCAGGTGCTGAATCAGTGTGTGTGTGTGCGTTAGCCAATCCAGGAATCGCCTCAGTTGCTGGTCGGGGAGGAGGAGCCCCCAGGGCTGGGGATATCGCCAAGGGTAGCGACATCTTCACCCCCACCTCCCTCACGGGCTGCATCCAATGCAGACCGAGGCGACGAAAGAGATGAGACATCCTCCGGGGCGGGGCGGATCATGCAGTAGTGGAACCACTTGGAGCCTTTGCCCTCGACTTGAACCGCACGATCAGTGCGGGCAGTAACAGTGTAGGGACCGGTCCAGCGAGGGTCCGACCACTTCCGAGACAGACGCTTCAGGAACACCCGGGAAGCAGAAGTTGGCGGCGACGGGGCAGCCACAGAGGAGTCAGCGACCTGTTGGGAGATGGAAGAAGCCAAGGACGACAACTGAGACCAATAGGAGGATGGGGAAGCAGAAGGAGGTGGAGCCTCCTCCAAGGGGATGAGAGTGGAAGCAGGACCGGGCATAAGACGACCCGTCCACATCTCGTAAGGAGAGCGACGGGAACGAGAAGCCACAGATTGGCGAATAGAAAGCAAGGCCAACGGAAGAGCGTGCACCCAAGACTGGCCAGTGTCGGACATGATGCGTGCTAATTTGTCCTTGAGAGTGCGATTCATGCGTTCAACTCTACCCTGGGACTGTGGATGGTAAACAGACCCAAAATGGTGCTTCAACCCCAGCGCTGCCTCAGCCTTCGCCAAGGCAGCTGCCGTGAAATGAGAACCATTGTCAGAACGCACGCGAGCCGGGAAACCATGGGACGGGATGTAATGGTTGACCAGGGCCTTGATGACAGCTGTGGCGTCCTCACGGCCGCAGGGATAGGCCTCAGGCCACCCTGTGAAAGAGTCAACAATGACAAGCATGTAACGCTTACCGTTCACCGTGGACAACATGTCAGTGAAGTCCAAGGTAATCTCAGCGCCAGGCCACAGAGCAGGAGCCAGATGGCCGGGGACAGGCTTGAGAGTGGGACGGGCATTGAAATAGGCGCAGGTGGTGCAGTTATTACAAAAAGACCAAACCATGTCGCGCAGATTGGGGTGCCACCAGTGGGCCAGATTGTAGAGCATGGCGGCAGGACCAACATGGGCGGGACCATGGGACTCGGCGAAAGCTCTCGCTGAAAGCTCACCAACCGGAAGCGCCGGAGACCCAGAGGGGCCTACAAAGAGACCGTCTGAGGTGCGCCGGGCGCCCTGAGATAGCCACCACGAGCGTTCCTCCGGAGACGCCGAGGCCTGATGAGATCGCAGCGTGTCCAAGGAAAGCGAGGGTGCCAAGATAGGGGAAGCTGCGGATACACAAACAAAAGCAGCTGACGTCACTTGGTAGCCGGCAGCATGTTTGGCGGCGGTATCCGCGGCCGCATTGCCACGGGCCTGCAATGTGTTGGCTTTGGAATGGCCGGCCGTCTTGACAATGGCAAGGTGGGAGGGCAACAAGATGGCCTCCGCCAGTTGTTCCACCAACTCACGATGCGCAATGGGCAGGCCCTTAGCAGTGAGAAAACCGCAGCGTCGCCACTCAGGAAGGTCGCAGCAGGCCGCGCTGACTGCGTAGGCCGAATCCGAGTAAATGGTGACACTCTTACCCCTCGACCAGAGCAGCGCCGCCACAAGAGCTTGCAGTTCCGCTGCTTGTGCTGAAGGGGAGGAAAAAGAGGTCACGGTACCCACAGTTAGAAAGGAATCAGTAGAGGGCTGATAGAGAACAACAGCCGCGGCCGCACGCAGGGATGCATCTGGGGCACGGAAACAACACCCGTCAGTGAACAACACCTGTCCTTTGGAGAGAGGTGTTGTCTGAAGGTCCGGGCGAACTTTGGTGTCAAAGGACACCCGCAAGGAACACTCATGAGGGGTTCCTGCCTCCGGCATAGAATCAGCCATATTGATGCCGGAATGTATAAACTGAATGTTTGGAGCCCGCAGGGTTTGAAGCAGGCGGGACTGGCGCAGAGCAGTCATAGTGAATGCGGCTGACGCCACAAAGGAAACCACAGAGTGGGGGGAAAGTATCACCAGGGGCCTGTCTTGGACCAAATGGGCGGTCTTTTGGATGAGAGTCGCGACCCCCGCGGCGTAACGAGTACACAGCGGTTGTCTGCGCTCAAGAGGGTCCAGAGGAACACTGACATACATCAGGACACGGCGATGACCGTCCACACGCTGGAAAAGTATGCCGTTTGCTGTGTTAGGTGTGACTGACACATCTAGATGGAAAGGGATCGTCGTGTCAGCCACAGCCAAAGCAGAGGCGGAGGCCAGCGACTGAACTAGGGTCACGAAGGCTTGTGAAGTCTCTGAGTCCCAGTCCAGACCGGCGTTGGCATGCTTAGAGCCCTTGGCACGCACTAACGCGCGCAAGGGTGCAGTGCGTTCCGCGTAGCAGGGGATGTACTGTCGACTGTAACCACACAGTCCCAAAAAGGACAGCATTTCACCCACCGTGGAAGGCTTGGGATGCCTGAGGATGGACACACGATGGGCGTCCGACATGGCGTAGCCAGCAGCTGAGAGAACACGCCCCAGAAAGGTGACAGATTTCCTCCAGCATTGTAGCTTTTTGCGTGAGACTTTGAAACCCAATTCATACAGGCACAGCAGCACGGCTTCCGTGACCTGCAAACAACAATCAGCAGAGTCAGTGGCGAGGAGGAGATCGTCCATCCATCTGGAAGCTGCAAAACTGACAACACCTGGCGCAAATGATGATTGTACAAACCAGGGTTGTTGTTGGAACCGTTGGCCATGATAGGTGAAAGCACAAAAACCTACGTCAAATGGACCGTTGGACCACACCCCCTCCGGGATGGTGTCCAACATGGGTCCGGAGAGTTCGTGATCTGTCAGTGTTTTTAGCTCGTACCTGTCAATCAAACGATGTTGAACAACGGACACGTCTGTGCATTGGCACACCACACGATACGCCGACTCCGAGGGAGAGTGTTGTACCTGCGGTACCTCAGGGAGCGGCGTCCAGTTTTTAGCTGCCAACAACCGTTTCACCATGGGACCCAAGGACCGTTGTTCATGTCCTGGGGCCACAGCCAAAGAGATGTGTGGCGCCGAATCAGGGGTGCCTTTGTACCAGGCCTGTTCCAACTTAACAAAATAGACGCTGGCCGCCACCCCCTCAGGACCTGCGAAAAGACGAGAAGAATTTAACCACTACTCCATACCTTCCTGATATGTCATATCCTGTTGTGTGTCGTAAAACAATGTGCAATGTAACGGGGTGGTGGGAGGCATATACGTGGCCTTGGACAGGATCCATGGTTTCCACGTCTCATAGACTGACACCACACTGCTCGATGACGAAGTCCGAGTCAGAAGGCACCAATAAATGTCGGCTGTTGTGGTTGCCGGCAGTTCTTTGAGCAGGTATTGTCCTCCTGTACTTTGGTTGTTGCAGTCCACTGTCGTGCCATCTGGCAACGTCAGGGTTAAACCAGAGTCTGTGCACAAAATAGTAGCATTAGAAGCAGTCAATATGTCACGACCAAGCAAGTTCAAACCAGTTGGCACCGCCGTGCTGGTCTTGGTGGTATTGACCAGCAGGGGAGGTTGAGAAGCCGCTTGCTGTTGCTGAGGTCGGTGGAATGGGCCGACCCGCCCATGTGAGCCTCCTTGTGACTGCATGCCTTGTGGTTGATGAGCCCATGGTTGCTGCTGCTGTTGTTGTGGGAGCGACTGCGGTGGTCCTGATGGTGGCCACTGTCCAGTGCAGGTGAGGCAATCTCGTGCCCAGTGGTCAAGAGCTCCGCACACGAAACAGCCAGTGTAGCCCTGAGACGGTCCACCCCTTCTCCCACCTCGGTTAGATATGCCACCACGCCCCTGCCACATTATGTTTTTCTCTTTTTGTCTGAGGTGAATTCTCGTTCTTTAGCCGATTATAATTTCAATAGTTGTGCTGCTGAATCCTTTTGTGTTTTATCTTTTTCGTCCTCCTCCTCACGGTGCCTGCGCATGTGGTGTAACAAGATCGCTTTGTATGATTTTTCTATTTCAACTGACAGATTAGGAACATCTTTTAATTTATTAGCCACTGATGAGGGCATTCAAGCTAGCACTGCTGCTCGAAACAGTGTGGTCACAGACAGCGGACGTCTCCCCAGGCCAAACCGAGGCCAGCTGTGAGGCGCAATACCTCGTTGATCCATGGGTCTGCTCCACGGGCTAGTGGAGGCAACTTACGACACATGCCGTCAATGTCTGTCCCTGCCCGGCTTTTATTATGCTAAGAAATGTCGGTAGATCTCTGGCGCATCACTGGTGGCCCCCCTCCTCTCCTCGGCCGACGTCTTCTCGCCAACGCAGGGCGGGCGGGGTGGAGCGGTGGAGCCAGCTGGAGCGGTGGAGCCAGCTGTTATCGACAGGCCATGGCTGCCGACGTCCTGCTCCTTCGTTATCTGTTGTTAGTCAAAATTGTGGATGTGTCGGAGAGCTCCGGAACTGTATGTGCCTGAGAGCGATTATGTGTCCTGTGATTTGCCCAAGGCTGCTTGGTTGTCCTTGATTAAATGTAGTGCATAGTTATATGAGTGAGACACAAGAAATAGGAGACAAACATACATGAGACACAAAAAATAGGAGACACACATATATGAGACACAAAAAAATAGGAGACCAACATATATGAAATCCTTCAGTATTCAGGTTAATTTGAAAGTCTTTTGAAAGTCTGCCATACATTTCAATAAAAAACCTTTCTGTGAAGATTTTCGGTCCATTTGTGGTTGCATTTATCACCATAAAGCATTGGTGGACAAACTACAGCCACACGGGGGCCACATCAGGCCTGGCATTTGAATCCGGCGTGCCAGATGCTGCCAAAGTATTTCAGGAGTAGTTATAGGAACTAATGAGTAGAGGTTTGGGTTAAGTTGGTTCATTCCTCATTTACTGTAATTTTGTGTACGTTGTTGTAAAATATTACCAAATGTATGCACACTGAATAATTGGAAAGTCGAGTGTTTATTATAATTTCTAAACATTTTGTTTTGTCACTGATATCCCTTCTGATCTAGAAACTCCTGACAACGCAAAGCCGTGGAATCGCACACACGAACAATTTCCGCAGTGGACATCCCTGTTCTAGCTCCTATTGTAATGTCTGATCCTGTAGTATCCTGAGTTTATATCATATGTAATACAATATATATACAGTACATAACAATGCAACATTCGAACAACACAGACATATTTGTGAAAAGATCACATATATACTTGAAAAATATAGATGTCTTCGCGTCGTATTTACCCAAGAATGACACCACACTTGGTATCTATTTATCGATATTTGGATCGACCCTCCACCAGTTGCAATTGTTTAACTATACTGTTTAGCTATTTAACATTAACATGCCTGTGTGTGTATTATGGGCGTAGTCACTGCAGTAGAAAAGGCAGTTTCAAGTGTTTAAACTCATCAAGACGCCCAGAGTAATGTTGTAATTTTAGGGGCGTGTCGTCACAGGACTTTGACTGTGAAGATGTCAATCATTGTCATGAGGAGATAGTCAGGGGTTAGCTGGGTGCGTCAAACAGCGGCAATAAGCGGCGGGATTCTCAGTATCTCTAGTCAACTCGATGGAATTCCATAAAGTTAACTCTTTCGAAACTTTTAGGGAGGTGTGGAGCCATTACGGCTACGGAGAAAATTTGGTGGACCTGCGTCAGCGAGAGTTCGCTCGAATTAAAGGTAAACACTTTTGTGTCTTGTTGTGAATTTGCTGTGAGTTCATTTCAAGTCAACATGGCGGCGTTTGTACACACAGACACCGTGTATCTGGATCATGCAGCAACTACGCTGTACCCACAATCTCTGGTCACCGATTACTGCCAGGATATGTCAAGGAACCTGTATGGTATGTGAGTCACAACACGTATCATGTGTTTTAGGAAGCACTACAATTTGAAGTATTGTGTCATCATCCTAATAGGGAATCCTCACAGCCACAACCCCAGCAGCAGGTTAACACATGACACCGTGGAGAGGGTCAGGTACAGGTGAGCTCTAATCATGCCCTTAGAAATGCCAAATGGGCCCGTGTGTCCTCCTTTAAAGCCCCATTCCATGAAATAAGTTTTTTTAATGAACATTATCTTTCAGGATATTGCAGCATTTCAACACCACCCCCGAGGACTACTCTGTGATTTTCACTTCAGGCTGTACAGCCGCTCTCAAATTAGCAGCAGAGGGCTTCCCCTGGAGGCCGCAGACGGAGAGTGAGGCAGGCAGTCACTTCTGCTACCTTACTGACAACCATACATCTGTTGTTGGCATAAGAGGACTAACATCTGACTGGGGAGTAGTTATCCTTCCGGTCTACCCCCAGGAAGTGGAAAATAGGGCAAAAGATAAGACTCGAGGTGAAAATGTGGTTTGTCAAACGCCACATCTCTTTTGCTACCCAGCGCAGAGCAACTTTTCAGGGAGGAAGTATCCCCTTAGCTATGTAAAAGGCATCCAGTCACGGCATCTTTACCCAGCGTGTGACCATCAAGGCCAATGGTTTGTGCTGCTAGATGCAGCCTCGATTGTCAGCTGTTCCCCACTAAACCTCCAAGACTGCCCTGCTGATTTTCTTCCCATCTCCTTCTACAAGATATTTGGCTTTCCCACAGGTCTGGGGGCCCTTCTTGTCCGCAACCATGCAGCAGACATGCTAAAAAAGACTTACTTTGGGGGAGGCACGGCAGCGGCTTACCTTTCTGGGGAAGATTTTTACGTGCAGGCTGCAAATGTTTTTGACAGGTAAAACAGCCTCTGAAAACACAGCATTACTTTTTTGAGCATTTTGACTTGAAATGTTTCTTTTCTCCTGAATAAGATTTGAAGATGGCACTGTCTCATTCTTGGACATTGTTGCTCTCAACCATAGCTTTGAAACTCTCTACAGGATCACCGGTATGTAAGACAACATAAAAAACATGAGACAGGTTGACAACAGTACATTCTTCCTTTTCTTTCTTTCAGGGTGCATGCGAAACATAGAGCAGCACACCTTTGGCTTGGCACGCTACACTTACATGCTTCTGTCAAGTCTTTGCCATAGCAACAGGAGTCCAGTGGCCCAGATGTACACACAAGGCCAGTTTGAGAGTCCGAGCACACAGGGCGCAATCCTAAACTTCAACCTCATGGACTCTCATGGAAAAATAATTGGGTATTCTCAGGTGCATACAATGAATTGTTTCTGCCTAATCAACTAAATTACTTAATGATATGATGTGTGTGATGACAGTGCTTAAGGGTGGCATAATATTCCATTACAGGTGGATAGAATGGCAAGTTTGTACAACATCCATGTGCGCACTGGTTGCTTCTGCAACACCGGAGCTTGTCAGAGCTTCCTGGGGATTACAAATCAACAGATGCGGAGAAACCTACAGGTAAGCAATCAAGAGAAATGCAATACAGTATATTTCCAATTTTCATCTGGAAAAATTGTTAAGCAACGGTGCATCCCCCTCCAAACCTTGTGGCTAGCTTGACATTTTCCGATTTCAGTAGAAAATGAATGAATTAATATTTCATTTAGTCAGACCGTCTGGATCTGATTGACGTTAACCAAGGTTCCACAGTATGTTTCACTTTTGCTTCTCACAGCAACTAAAGTGAATTTGAGGGCAGCCAAGCAAAGTGCGAAATCTCAACGCTTGGCAAAAAAACATTAGTGAAGCATAAAGACAAACATAAAAATATCTATGAATGTGCTGGGACCCACTGTATTTCAAAATCTATGCTGATTGAATAAAATGTCGTCGTTTTTCATTCCAAGGCCGGCCACGTCTGCGGAGACACCATTGACTTGGTGGATGGGCAGCCAACCGGATCTGTTCGCGTGTCCTTTGGCTACATGTCAACATTTGAGGACTGTCAAAAGTTCTTGAGCTTTGTTGCTGAGTGCTTTGTGGAGAAACCAGTGACAGTGGACCAGGCAAGACTAGAGAGGCTTATAGCAGCTGGAGCATCAAATGAGGAGACTACAGTCAATATCACTGAAGTAACACACACAGCCCAAGAAAAGAAGCAAATTACAGAATCCTCACAAAGTGGATTTGAATCTATACTTCCAGACAGCCAAGAAGGAGCTTATACATTGACAAACATTTACATATATCCCATCAAATCGTGTGGCGCATTTGAGGTTTGAGCATCCCTTTCTGTTATTGTACCATCCTTGACTATATTGATAGTATGCATTTCTGCATTTTGTCTTGTGCTCCAGGTCCACAACTGGCCAGTAGGACGTCTGGGATTACTATATGACAGAGGCTGGATGGTGGTAAATGGAAATGGTGTGTACCTGAGTCAGAAAAGAGAACTACGTTTATGCCTTATTCGCCCACAAGTCCATCTATCTTCAAAGGAGTTGCTCTTGCAGGCATCGGGTCAGTCAGTCACCATCTCTCGGAAAGTGACAAGCAAAAAAAAAAGAGTGATTTTTCTTTTCACATTGTCCTGCAGGGATGGATACCATTTCAGTACCACTGGAAATCAGAACTGGAATAGACGCAAGGTATCCAGTCTGTCAGAGTAAAGTTTGTGGTGATAGGTGAGCTGTGGACGGGAAACACAACATTTTTTTTTTTTTAACAATATTTTTACTTGCAGCTAGGGGTGATACATTCTCCTTTTGCAGCACTCAAGACAATACTCTTTGAATGCAAATTATGTTTTTGGCCTCATAATGTTAAAGAAAATTCACACTACTTTCCATTTTATTAATGGGAAACAGAACTGATTTTAAATAGTTTTGTTGAGTCAGAATTTAAAAAAAAACGTATTCAGGCACAAACTCTTGGATTGGATGTCGCACAAAGTAGTAATGATGTCAAAGTCAGTAATTTCCCCTGGGGGCTCGTAAACACAATCCTCCTCCTCCCCCTAGAGTGAAGACGGTGGACTGTGGTGATGAAGCTGCATCATGGCTTTCAGAGTTTCTTGGACAGCCATGCCGCCTGATAAGACAAAGTCCTGATTTCACTCGAGGCATGAAAAAGACATCTGATGGAGGTAATCCTTTTGAAATTATTCTCCATAGTAGATCACTCTTAAGCATACAGTACACTACCACAGATCACAGTTACATTATGAATGCACACGTCTCATTTTATTTTACATTCTTTTATAATAGAGCTTTAGATTGCATTATACAATCCATAGTCGATTCTCGAACAGTCCAGTTTTTACAGTGATTTTAATGACAATTGTCACCAAAATGACCTTACAATATTGCATGAAACAAACTATACTGCACCCTTATGCGTTGATAGCGATCCTATAGTATGTCTACACTAACATTTTACAAATCATTCACTTCGCCCAATTCCCGTGTTTAAAAAAAATCTCTGTCTACATAAAAACACATTCACCGCCTTTCATGTGCATTTTAGCCAACCAGAAGACTGAAAAAGCTACTACAGCTGACTAGATTGCGTATTATAACACCTCTGTTTAATATAGTAGATATTAGATGTACAATGACGTCTACGGGCACCTGCCACTGAATGAAATAAGACCCACAAGTAAATGTCATTTTCTGTTATGGCGCAATTCTTATGACAAATGCTTTTGTCAGAATGAATGAATATATATTTATCAGTACTATATTAACAAATATACAGTGCATCCGGAAAGTATTCACAGTGCTTCACTTTTTCTACATTTTGTCATGTTACAGCCTCATTCCAAACTGTATTAAATTAATCTCTTACCTCAAAATTCTACACAAAATCCTCCATTATGACAATGTGAAAAAAGGTTTTTTGACATGTTTTGAATTTATTAAAAATAGAAAACAAAAAAATCACATTTACATAAGTATTCACAGCCTTTGCCATGAAGCTCAAAATTGAGCTCAGGTGCATCTTTTTTCCACTGATCATCCTTGAGATCTTTCTACAGCTTAATTGGAGTCCACCTGCAGTAAATTCAGTTGATTGGACATGATTTGGAAATATAATAACTGTCTATATAAGGTCCCACAGTTGACTGTGCATGTCAGAGCACAAACACCAAGCATGAAGTCAAAAGAACTGTCTGTAGACCTGCGAGACAGGATTGTCTTGAGGCACAAATCTGGGGAAGGATACAGAAAAATTTCTGCTGCTTTGAAGGTCCCAATGAGCACAGTGGCCTCCATTATTCGTAAATGGAAGACGTTTGGAACCACCAGGACTCTTCCTAGAGCTGGCCGGCCTTCTAAACTGAGCGATCGGGGAAGAAGGGCCTTAGTCAGGGAGGTGACCAAGGCCCCGATGGTCACTCTGTCAGAGCTCCAGCGTTCCTCTGTGGAGAGAGGAGAGCCTTCCAGAAGGACAACCATCTTTGCAGCAATCCACCAATCAGGCCTGTATGGTAGAGTGGCCAGACGAAAGCCATCAGACCAGAGAATTTTGTTTCTCATGGTCTGAGAGTCATTCAGGTGCTTTTTGGCAAATTCCAGACGGGCTGCCATGTTCCTTTTACTAAGGAGTGGCTTTCGTAAATGTGATTTTTTTGTTTTCTATTTTTAATAAATTCTAAAAAAGAAAAAAAGTAAAAGAAAAACTTTTTCACATTGTCATAATGGAGTATTTTGTGTAGAATTTTGAGGTAAGAGATTAATTTAATACAATTTGGAATGAGGCTGTAACATGACAAAATGTAGAAAAAGTGAAGCGCTGTGAATACTTTCCGGATGCACTGTATATTGACTAATAGTGCACCTTGTATTGTAATTGCTCCACCTGGAGCAATTGGAGTATAACTTCCATTTTCAGATACATTGAGAATGCAGACGATTTGCAGCTGCTGAAATTGAAGGGTAATATGAAGTATTTCCCTTCCAGCCATCACCTCCCCGCTGCTCTCCCTGGTGAATGAGGCTCAGTATCTCATGATCAATCGTGCCAGTGTGGAGCTCATTCACAAAGTAATGAGCAGCAGGTTTGAACACATAACACGTTATTCCAAAAAATGTGCAGTGAAAGCCACCGGGATGTATCAATGCCTCTACATTTACATAACATTGGAGTGCAATGAAATAACATGCAATTTCCACCATTCCTTTCTAAGGCGAGACAATTCCAAGCTTGACTTTGAAAACATCATCAGTCGCTTCCGAGCCAATTTTGTCATTGCAGGGGTTGAACCATTTGAAGAGGACGGTTGGTCACACTTGATTATTGGCAACATTCGATTCATGGTGAGTGAGCTGACACTTGAGATAACGTGGTGAAGTTTTTTCATGTGTCAGAAGCGGATTCTTGTGTTGCATGTGCTGTAATGTGCGTCTTGTGTGGGGAATTAAAAGGTCAAAGGTCCATGTGTACGTTGCCAAATGGTTGGAATCGACCAGGACACTGGGAGCAAAACAAAAGAGCCTCTTATGTCTCTCTCAATTCATCGCAGGGGAAAGGTTAGTCAACTGTGGTGAAATAAAAAAAAAAGCATTTCCCTCCTTTTTGTGCACAAATAAATCATTTGATTCCAAGCAGAAGATTTGATTACACATTTTATTAAATCAATAATGCTGCTTGGTACTGCTGCCATTTCTAGGTGACATTTGGCGTGTACTTGACTCATCATCTGCCAGAAGGGTCCACTACAGCCGGTGTCCTATGTACTGGAGCGCCATGCTTCGTGAAGTGCACTGCAAACACTGGAGACTTGCCCAAGACATCAGGGGGATTTCTGACATGATTGCAGATACCCGTCAAGTGTGCACAGGGATCTTTTCTTTATTTGCTGGGTTTTTATGTGTCCATATCCATTATCTGGTTCCTGCACTTCGAATTTTATTATATGTCTTCAATGTATTCTTCCTGACAGAGGTAAAACATGTCAAACCTGATGCAATCCAAGGCCATGAAGAAGACTGTCTTCACCATTCATTTACTGCTAAAAAGAATTGCTCGTTGTGCTCGTTTTTTAAATTTTTCTTAAAACAACTTCCTGTTGTTAAACGTGTCTATCCTGGATTTCTGCACTATAACAGCGTGTCATTGCATAGGCATAAGGTTTGCAATCGTATCTCAAACATACGCGACACGATTGAATTGGAAATATTTCCCAGTGTAGGAAAGTAAATCTACAACTCCTGTAAGACCGCCCATCAAACCAAGGTAGGCGATACTGTCCATGTGGGTGTCAATTCGATACCAGGTACATGTTGGACCAGTTTTGCACATACCGATATTAAAAAAGTTGGACATTTTCAGGACAACTGTATACGTTTGTGATTTATCTTGCCTTTGTTATATGAATTTATTAAATATATTTATTGGGATCCAACAGTAACGCATAAGACAATGTAAACATAACAGTCAAATACAAGTAATTCCTGTAAATATATCCATAAATTGTTCAAATTAAGGTTATAGTGCAACCATATTTTAGCTCGCATTAAATTTATTTGGCTTTGTGACCCCTAAATCCGCCTGAGTTCAATTACGTTGTGAACTATACATAAATGGAACACTCTAACAGGACATAAAATACAGAAATAGACGGATAACGATCTCATCACGCTGGCATAGACCCTTAATATCGACATCGCTCTTGGCTCGATCTCTCCGTCCTTACCTTCTGACTTCGCTTTGGACTCAGCACTCGGGGAGAAACTTTAGCCAGCTGCTTTCCAAAATGAGGAAAAGGAATGAGAAAAAGGAGAAAAAGAACGCATCATCCTCCGTCCAGACAACTGCTAAATATCAGAGGAAGACGGAGAATGAGTGAGTTCGCATGCTAGCTTTTAAAAACTCACATTATTAATGTTTTTTTTAAAAGTACTTAAGGTACTAGGTTAAAATTATACATTTTATTGGGTGTTGGTCGATGTTAACATACATGCAATACATTACTTTTACTTTTACATACTATTTGTTAGTCTTATAGTTATTTATGTAATTTATTTGTGTCGGTTATATTTTCATCCATTTCCGGTTTATGTCCCGCCCAACCGAGTAGGATAGGATACAGATGATTTGGATGGGTGAACAGATACAGATACAGATACAGATACAGATAGTGGTGTACTCGCTCATCCCTAATAATAGCATAAACAAATGAATATATGAACAACATAACAAACATAACAAAGTATCTGTGAAAATAAACATAGAACAGGTGTGATGCTAGTACTGATTCGATACTGATACTCCTTGGTATCAGTTCTTGTAGTATTGTCCTTGGTATCGGTGATTTCTAAAGTACGATGACAATTTTAGAGCCAGGTGTGAGATATCGATGAAGAAGCATCACAATACAGCGGTGGGAGTATGTGCTAAGTCTGGACAAATGATTGGGCTTTTGGGAGGCTCGTGGGGAAATTACCTCTGTAATGTTCCCCTTGAGAGGTGCGAAAAAATCAGGCATTCCACTCAAAAGGCTCTTCTGTCTTATTAAAATCTTAATAGAGGGGGAGGAATGTATTGTCCATTAAGTGGAATCCGTCTGAAAAGCACCCTCCTTTGTGATGTTGCCTCGAGCAAGGTCAGATATATTCCAGTGAGAATCTGACATCTTGATCACATCGTTCAGCTCTTATCACTCTCATATTAGTACACCCAGGCACCAGTCTTTATGAGCACAGTGAGAACATAAAAACCCCTCCCGGATCAAAGACTAAAGTTGTATGAAGATGTTGAAGATTGTTTCAAGCGTTTACCCTGCAAAGAGAAAATCTGCACCTAGAGAAATGTGGTTCACTATTTTCTGTTTGTCTTCGTCAGGCCCCACTGGATGAAAAGGGGTTTATTTGCCCTGTTTGTCACCCTCCTTTTGGTGTGTTTGTTCCCAGTGTCATGGGAATTAGTCCAGCACTTTGTTTACACATACAGACGTAAGTGAATTCTGTGTGTCAATGTAAGAACGATAATAGCGTGATTTGTTCACAAAAAAACATATTTACATACTTCCTGTGTGCAGTCAAGGTCCCGTTCTTCATTGACATCAGTGAACCTGCTGACTTCTCCCTAAATCACACCATCAACATGTACTTAACACCGGAGGAAGGGATCTCTCTTGGTGTGTGGTGAGTGGTATTACTTTTACCTAACCTAAATGTACTTTTAGTGATCTAGTTCTTCAATTGGTATTGTTTGACCTGCAGGCACACAGTGCCTGCAGGTCAATGGAAGCAGGCACAAGGGAAAGGCCTGGCATGGTACCAAAACACACTGAGTGATGGGAGTCCAATTTTCATATATCTACATGGGAACACAAGGACCAGGTGGGTTACATGATGACTCGTGTGATAGATGACTGGAAAATAGAGAATCTCCCCAATTACATGGTAATATGATTCCTTACAACTATTTCAACAGGGGAGCTCCTCATCGGGTGGGAACTGCAAAAGTGAGCGGTCACCCACACAAGCCGATTCATCCTTCGCAATTATATTAAAGTCAAATAAGCCAAATAAGTCTTGTCCGTCAACAGGTATTGAGTGCACTTGGTTACCATGTGATAGTGCCCGACTACAGAGGTTGGTGCTAAAAAAGATTCATAGTTCTCCTTTTTTGCATCCCCCAGTGATTACAGAACTCATTATCCTCACATTGATTCTTTTAACCACTACATAGAATGAAGGTTTAGGCAGTAATAAAGCAGCAGTTCGATTTGTGTGAAACTTTTCTTCTGCGTGACCGCCATCTAGTGGTCCTAACGAGTAGCTACATCGCTGTTGAGTTACAGATCTTGTTGGTTTACAGGGTTTGGAGACTCAAGTGGTGAACCAACTGAAGCTGGACTTACTACAGATGCCATCCACGTTTACAACTGGGTGAAAGAACGCAGTGGAAACAGCCCGATCATACTCTGGGGGCATTCTCTGGGCACTGGGTCAGTTAGTGTTACAACTTTCACGGTCAGAATGGCTTCACGTCTACTTGGTGTACTGAAGGATTGAACCTTCATTTAATATGAGTAGATTTTCCATTTTAAAGGTAAATGCTAATCTGCCTGCAGATTTTGTAAACATAAGTTTTTTTTTCATGTGTTCAACATAATGGGCAAGGAAAAACATAGTGGAGAAACCCCAAACAGGATCCAGGATCTGTGGGGCGACCATCTGTCTTGTCCCGGTTGGGTTGAGCTAAAGCAGTGGCGTCCAAACTTTTTACACTGAGGGCCACATACTAAAAAATGAAAAAAATGCAAGGGTCACTTTGATATTGTGTAATGCGTCTTCACTTAGAGAAAAGCACATTTTAAGGATGGACTTTGGTATTTGCTCTTTTGACCAATTTTTGCTGCTTTCCAAATATTTCAACATTCTTTTCAAATACACTAATGTTCAGATTTTTTTCCTTGTAATATTATGATTTCATTTTCATAATTTAATATAACTTAAAAACATAAGTTTTTCCCCAACCTAATTTCCCCTAAAGTACAACAGTAACTGTTTTGTTTGTTTCTTATAATATTATGACTTAAAAAATAACATAGTTTGTCTTTAATATGTCAACTCTGTGCTACGAACATTGTATTAGTTTTCCCCATAACGTGATGTGGTTCTCACTATTGTATGGCTTTTTTTTTCTTAAAAGTTTGACTTTATTCTCATAAATTTTTTAAAATTTTTGTTGATATTTTTTTCCAACTATTTGAACTTTCATCTTGTGCATTTTCTTTCAAAACATTATACATTTTTCTGCAGCCTAATTTTCTGATAATATAATTTTTTGTTAATATTCCATCTTTATGCTACTAAAATGACATCATATTTCCTCATAAAACTACAATGTATTCTCATAAAAATAGGGCTTTTTTGCTAGAAGACATTTTTCTCTTAATATTTTTACTTTATTCTTCTAAAATCAGAATTTTACGTTTATGCTGTTAGTTATTTTTTTCTTTTTTCTGTGTTACTTTTCTCAATAAATACTATTTTTAGAATATGTCGTGGGCGAATAAAAAAACAGCTGATGGCAGCAAATGGGTCTCAGACTGCGAGAGAGACTGAATGGGAAGAGGAGTCTGCTTCGCGTTAACGTTGCTACTTGTCTCTTTGCAGAGTGGTCGCTAACACGGCTGTCAAACTGTTGGAGCAAGGTGGGTGTAATCACACAGGCAAGAGTTCATTATCAAATCCAACCTAACCTTGCTCTATTTGATTTAACAGGTATTGTTTTGGATGGCATTATTCTTGAGGGCATCTTTGATATGAATATACAAAAACCATACATCCACTTATTTTATTGGGTAGGCTTTGTCATTTATGCATTTTTGTGTCTTTTAATTACTGTAAAATGTAACATAATGTTTTTTTATTGACTTTTTTCTAGTATTACTGGAAATTTCCTGGCTTGGGATATTTTTTTCCGGAGCCATGGGCTAAAAATAAAGTTGTCTTTCCCACTGCGGAAAAGTAAGTTGAAAACGTGATGCATTGGAACTTCCAAAAAAGAACACAGTCCTGGTTGACATGTTTCAAAACAGATGTCCCCATGGAAATTGCAGTGGATCCCTTCACATTCATGATTCAGCATTCTTTTTTTTCAGCAGAAAAAATTTCTCATTCACCTCTTATTCAAATAATTGATAAACATGTGATTACACAGGTAAAACAACTGCATGTACCACTTTAAAAAAAGCCCATGCTTATTCTTCACTGATCATGTTTTTTGTGTGTGAGCGTTGAGATTATTATGCACTTGTTTTGACGGTCCTTGAACGCACCAAAGTAAAATGCAGCACACTCTATACAGTATATATACTTCTACACCTTGACTCCGATCCATCTGTTAATGCATCGTCTTACATTATCATTTATTCGTGGTGAGTACATGCCGTGTGTCAAGAAAAAACATGAATTTTGCCATTTGCTGGTGGCTGTAGAACTTGAAGTGTGGATCTACTGTACTTATGTTAGTATCAGCATGGTAAAATTGTTTTGGTCATGTAGTTGATATTTATTTAATTGTACTGCTTACTTTCTTATGTTCCTGTTCATACCTTAAATGCACGCTGCTTACATCAGTTGCCATTATCTTAGCTCTATGATTGTTTAAATTACGTTTTTTGATTTTGTAGGTGTGTAACCTATTTATTATTTCATCTAAACTAATCATAATCATTCACGGCTTCATATGTTTGTGTTTCTTCTGCAGTTTGAGAAGAATAAGAAGCCCAGTTCTTTTCCTTCATGCAGAGGATGATCACCTGACTCCCTTTGAGAATGCACAGGGGGTACACATGACTCAAAATCCCAATTACCAGCAAATATGAAACTGTTATATTACTAACTATATTTTCCCTCCAGCTGTACAAGATAGCAGTGAGCTCCCAGAATGCAGAGCGGGTGAAGTTTGTAGCTTTTGAACATTCTCATGGATACCTGCACAATGGATTATACAAAGACCCCCGTCTGCCTGACATCATAAGGTGACAACAAACTTTAATGATGGTCATTTGCAAAGATGTTAAGTGCAAGTGGTTTGACATTGCATCATTTCTCCTCCACAGGAAGTTCATGCCTTAGTAAAGCGGGGTGTGCGAGTCCAGCAAGCTATTCAGTACATATGTACACACAGTATGTGAAAGAAGGATGTACAGTCGTCCCTCGTTTATTGAGGTTAATTGGTTCCAGACCTGACTGCGATAAGTGAACGTCCACAAAGTGGCACTCAATAGTAATTGGAATATTTTCATAGTTAGAGCATATGAAACCGGTTTATGGCTTTCTAAATTTTTACTATTATTAGAAGCCTAATAAATAGCACCCCTATAGTCACCTTTACACTCCTACACTACACAGCTTTAAAGTTCTTCCAGTATCTGCACCTATTCAGCTGTATTTCACACATCTGCACATCTGACTTACGTTTTCTTTATTAATGACCTAAAAAAATGTCACTATTTTGCTTCTTGACCAATGTTATTCTTTGTTTACACCACACAGACTGAGGGATCACTGCAGGGACATAAGAGACAGCTGCTG
This sequence comes from Doryrhamphus excisus, assembly GCF_037039965.1. Taxonomy (NCBI): domain Eukaryota; kingdom Metazoa; phylum Chordata; class Actinopteri; order Syngnathiformes; family Syngnathidae; genus Doryrhamphus; species Doryrhamphus excisus. The sequence goes on along the minus strand of NC_136376.1, from coordinate 12,848,942 downwards.
CTAACATAGCAAGCTACCGAACTAACTAGTTAGGCTCTCCAATTTATTCTAAATGTAACCAAGTGGGGAAGAATGATAAAGAGGGCAAAACCTTATCACTTCCACAAGACTGGGAGGAGAACTATGTTATGTGAGACATGCCATGGGTGACTAATCTTGTGTCATGTCTCATCAATGTGACATTACTGGCGCCTAGTGGACACAATACTACATAAACATGTCTTTCGATATTTTTGACCAATTATAATAACAAAAGAGCAGTTATTAATTTTCAAAAACTGATGATAGAGTGAGGAAGCAAGGTTCGAACCGTGGCGTAACGAGGGACGAGTGTACTTTAAACCATTTGCTTTGTCTTAAAATATTTTATTGGCTGAAGTCATGATGGTTGTGAATGTATTATTGCAAAAATCATTTCTAGACAATTCCTCCGGAGGAAAATATAATAAGGCTACAGGAGATGTGTTGACACTGATGCAAAGTGACAGTGTCTGAAAATCGCAAACTCCACACAGGGATGTTCCAATGGAGATTCAAACCTGGAACACTGTGTGCAGTGCAGCTTTTTCAAGTTCGATTAAATTCAATTGTTATGAAGGGTATATTCACATAATCTTTAATCTGATTGTATTATAAATTCAACACCTGTGTTTTTTGTCTTAAATTGCTTTAATTAAATGCCTTCTTTTCACATACTTACAATTGTGTTATTTCTTTATTCAGTTGTGTGTGCATTAAGACGCTGTACTGTTTAAATTTGTTTAGTATAGTGTGTTCCTTCGCATCCTGTTTCCAAGTGATGTCAACGGATGTCTCCGGCTCTATTTACTTTATTTGCATACACGTTGGCAGTGAAAACCCATAGGCTGGGGCACGTATATTATATATGCCTTTTGACAACATATACGTCCCAATCCATGAAATAGTAAACAATTGTTTAGTTTAGTATAGTGTGGCGTGTTTGTCGTACTAGTTTTTGTGATTGTGACACTGTGGCAGGTTCTGGCAGTCGGATGACGTGGCTGAAGGCTGCAGAACCATACGCCGACAGCGTTTCGTCATTCATCGTTCATTCACCACTTTCCAGCCTTATTGGATAAGATGAGCCACGTGATTCATCTCAGCCAATTGGGCTGCACCCGATGAGCCACAGTGAAACACTTACGCCATATGCGTACGAAGGCATCGCGAAAAACTGCCTCTGTCACACAACCAGGAAGAAGGTGGGATAGCCCTGCGAAGCTAACATCCCCGATCTTTCGGCACACTTTTTCTGAAAAGAATGGGATCATCCAGGTGGAGGGTGGTAGCTGTGGCGTTCCTCATTCTCGTGGGCTCCTTATTGCCTGTCCAAGCAGATGAACACGAACACACAGTAAGACTGTCTTTCAAAGGCCGAATCTTGACAATAATGGACGTTTGTGCTCTGTGAAACATGCTAACGTTTTCCTTAGCTGCGACGGCTAGCTGCACTCGAAGCGTATACACGAGTGGCACTCATCGCGTTATTTACCCTTAAGACGTGGGGATGGAAAAACCACACACAACCTGCTGTGAGCTAGCTAGCATCAGCACTTGTCGGCCTTAAGGTGCTTACGGCAAAACGTATGGCTGCTAGCAGGTTAGCTTCCTCGTTTCTCAAGCGCTTTCCCAGCACCCGCCGGCGGAAGTAACTCTTAAGTTTGACTAGCTCACAGAAGCGTTATTAGATGTGCTAATGTAAAGAAATAGCTTAATGGAGGCGGTGACAAAAATGACTTCAGAGGCCATCCTTACATGACCAACAAGTGACGGTTGTCTTCATACGTATTGTAAACTGTATCGTAAACACTAGTTTAACATCAGTCCCGCTCGTCGCTCTTTTTACACATATACTCTTTTTGTAGTAATATGTCTCAAACTCGGATACTGCATGTTTGACGTTACTTTCCATATTGACAAAAATAGTGTTGTTGTTACTATGCCTAACATTCACAACAAAACATGTTTTCCTTGCAGTACACAGATAAGGAAGAGGTAGTATTATGGATGAACACAGTGGGGCCTTACCACAACCGACAGGAGACATACAAGTATTTCTCTTTGCCCTTCTGTGTGGGCTCAAAGAAGACCATCAGTCATTACCATGAAACACTTGGAGAAGCTCTGCAAGGAGTGGAGCTGGAATTTAGCGGCCTTAACATCAAGTTCAAAGGTATTCAGCAGTTGTAATGGCATTTCACTTGGAGTGTCTGTCTTTATGGAGTGATCATCCATACCAGTGTGAATGCCCTGAACTCAATGGCACGGTTTTCAGTATAATATGTTGACATTATGAGAGTTGATAAAAGTCAGGATTAGCTGATTTCTGAACCACGTGAAATATTTTAGGAGACAGAATGAGCAAATGCAAGAATGGCATGATAGGCAGGTTCGTGACAGGTGTACGGTGTACAGGTGTTCGTGACATGGAGGATATACATAGACTTAATAATATCGGTGTGCTTCAAAGTAAAATTATACAAGTAAAAGTGTAGGCCAGTGCCATCAGGTGGGGACCACTTTACTGTATATTACTGTCTATATACCAAATTTCTTCTTTACTAGTGTTGTTATTCATGCTTGAAGAATGCTGGTGCCATCAAGTCATACAGTGGTTTGTACAGCTACGTAAATACTGCTGGTTTCCAATAGTATTTCAAATTGCGGAAACATGAAAAAAATTCTCTCCCCCAAGGACTGGCATGGGAGAAAAATAGAGAAACACTGGTCTCTGCTGACAAAAAACACCACTATAACTTTGTATCTTTGGTTCTGATATTCACAACTAATTCACCACAGTTTCTATCAATGTAACATTTACAATAAAAAGGTGAAGATTGCATTTAGAGACTACTACTGTCATCTCCATAACTATGGAACTAAATATATTGCCAAGGCAAAAAGGAGGGGCACAACAAAGACTCAATGAGAAGTGCTGATAACTTTTGTGACTGCAGCCTGTGTGACTAGGTAAAGTCAAGTGTACTCTTGTTCTTTTGACATCTATTTTCCTTCCCCGATATTGTCAGATTCAGGACAAATGAAAGCTGTTAGATGGGAGGGAACATGCAGTAGATGGACAAATATGAAGGCTATTTAGCCAAGATCTTGGACTCAAGTCACAATTTCTGATGAATTTGGAATGGACTTGAAAATATCATAAGATAAGATAAGATATGCCTTTATTCGTCCCTCAGTGGGGAAATTTGCATTGCACAGCAGCAAGAGTACAGAATCAGTTAAGCAGTACAAAATACACAATATAGAAAAATAAGCAATATAAACAACCCAAGTATTAACAAAATCAACAGTTTTTCCAGAGTTATATACAATACAGTATGTAGATAATATGCAACGAGATGAGATATATGACCAGTCTATACACTGAGATCTTGCTAGTGAGTTAATATGAGGCATTATGGAAATACTTCACATAGAACTTTAGTATATTGCAATTTCTGAGCCCTTAATATTGCACATGGAGGTTGATCAGATATTGTACAGTGAATGGGGTCTGGAGTAACTATACTGACTATAAAAGCAAGTATTACACAGATGTACATAGTGGTGTAGAAGTCTATTGGGAGCAGTGCTGGTTGTACAGCCTGACAGCTGCAGGAAGAAAGGACCTGCAATATCGCTCCTTCACACACTTGGGGTGAAGCAGTCTATTGCTGAACCCCGCACTCACACTGGATCCGTCACGGTTGAAAAAAAAAAAACGTTAGATCCTGAACGGATTCTTTCTGTTTTGCCGGACAGAGCTGGTGTGAGTGTACAACAGACAATTACATTTTCCGGATTGCTCCGGCAGCCGCGGTGCATCCAGTGTGAGTCTGGGGTCTGGCTTGCAATGTGACTTGGACTTTTGACATTGATAACTTTAGTCGGATGACTTCAAAACCTTCAGATTTTCAGTGAATGTGTTGAGTACATTCAAAGTATTCAACCAACATTAGGCATGGCGCGACAAATAAATTAACCCCACAATACCTTTTTTAAAAAAAATATATATAATTTTGCGGGCCTCGATTGATGTCTCTCTTGACAATGTATTGGAAATTTTCTAATATCTATCAAAATAATGCATTTTTTCCCTCACCTATAGATGAAGTCATGCAGACAACGTATTGTGAGATTGACCTGGACAAAGCCAAACGAGATGCTTTCGTGTATGCCATAAAGAATCATTACTGGTACCAAATGTATATTGATGACCTGCCCATCTGGGGTAAGTGGCAATCTGTTTTCTGTCCAAAAAAAAAATACAGTTGAAGCCGCTTACTTCTACTAGGGCCTCTGGTAGGGCCTCTATTAGCAGTTGGAACTTCAATCAAGCGTTTGTGATCCCTTGCAGTCGGTCTCTTACAGATCTGTGGGGGAATTTTGGTCCACTCATCTTTGCAGAATTGTTGTAAATCAACTTGAGGTCACAAACAGATGGCTGGAGGATTTTTTGGTAGACAGCAGAATTAATGGTTCCATTTATCACAGCAAGTCTTCCAGATCAGTAGCAAAACAACCTCAGACCACCACACTACCACCACATTTTATTGTTGGTATGGTGTTTTTTTTCTGAAATGTGACGTTACTTTTACGAGAGTTGTAATGGAACACACAACATCCAAAAACATCAACTTTTGTCTCATCAGGCCACAGGATTTTCCGAAAGGTCTTGGGGATCAATATTTTTATGGCAAAATTGAGATGATTCTTAATATTCTTTTTTCACTAGTGGTTTTCATCTTGGAACTCCATGCAGGCCGTTTTTGCCCAGTACTTATGGGATGTTCTTGTGGGGTCCTTTGTTACCTCTTGGTTGGGTCGTCTCTGCACTCTTGGGATAATTTTCATTGGCCCGCCACTCCTGGGAAGGTTTACCACTGTTCCATGTTATTGCAATTTGTTGATATTGGCTCTCACTGTGGTTTGCTGGAGTCTCAAAGCTTTCTAATGTAAATATGTTTATACGTGGCTTTATAACCTTTTCCAGACTGATAGATCTCAATTCAGCTCAGTTATGTTTTAACAGGCCATGCAATCACTTTTCCACACAGGTGGATTATTGTGTCTATTAGACTGTAAAGTTTCATGTAGCTAATGCATTTTCTGTTCAGTTGAGTTGTCATTGAATTTCTTAGATGAAACATTTAAGTGTGACTGACATGCAAAAAAAAAACCCAAACAAACTAGTAAGGGTGCAAGCACTTTCACACTACTGTAGATCAACGTACCTCACATTATTGTCAACGCCATTATCTCTAAGCAGCGTGACACAATGCAAGTACATTTCCTATTCGGTACAGAGTGAGCTTCACAGTCAAATCATGGCAGTATTAACCTGATTCAGTCAGTTATCTTTTATTTTTCACTATTTCACTAGTTGTCCTATTTATGCTTTGTGTTACATACTATGTAACTACGTACTGTAATCACCCTCTAACAATGGACTCACTTACAGTGCATCCGGAAAGTATTCAGTGCTTCACTTTTTCCACATTTTGTCATGTTACAGCCTCATTCCAAATTGTATTAATTTAATCTCTTACCTCAAAATACTCCATTATGACAATGTGAAAAAGTTTTTTTTTTTACTTTTTTTGAATTTATTAAAAATAGAAAACTAAGAAATCACATTTACATAAGTATTCACAGCCTTTGCCATGAAGCTCAAAATTGAGCTCAGGTGCATCTTTTTTCCTCTGATCATCCTTGAGATCTTTCTACAGCTTAACTGGAGTCCACCTGCAGTAAATTCAGTTGATTGGACATGATTTGGAAAGGATGTCAGAGCACAAACACCAAGCATGAAGTCAAAAGAACTGTCTGTAGACCTGCGAGACAGGATTGTCTTGAGGCACAAATCTGGGGAAGGATACAGAAAAATTTCTGCTGCTTTGAAGGTCCCAATGAGCAGAGTGGCCTCCATTATTCGTAAATGGAAGACGTTTGGAACCACCAGGACTCTTCCTAGAGCTGGCCGGCCTTCTAAACTGAGCGATCGGGGAAGAAGGGCCTTAGTCAGGGAGGTGACCAAGGCCCCGATGGTCACTCTGTCAGAGCTCCAGCGTTCCTCTGTGGAGAGAGGAGAGCCTTCCAGAAGGACAACCATCTCTGCAGCAATCCACCAATCAGGCCTGTATGGTAGAGTGGCCAGACGAAAGCCACTCCTTAGTAAAAGGAACATGGCAGCCCGTCTGGAATTTGCCAAAAAGCACCGGAATGACTCTCAGACCATGAGAAACAAAATTCTCTGGTCTGATGAGACAAAGATTGAACTCTTTGGTGTGAATGCCAGGCGCCATGTTTGGAGGAAACCAGGCACTGCTCATCACAAGGCCAATACCATCCCTACAGTGAAGCATGGTGGTGGCAGCATCATGCTGTGGGGATGTTTTTCAGCAGCAGGAACTGGCAGACTAGTCAGGATAGAAGGAAAAATGAATGCAGCAATATATAGAGATATCCTGGATGAAAACCTGCTCCAGAGCGCTCTTGACCTCAGGCTGGGGCGAAGGTTCATTTTTCAGCAGGACAACGACCCGAAGCACACAGCCAAGATCTCAAAAGATTGGCTTCAGAACCACTCCGTGAATGCCCTGGAGTGGCCCAGCCAGAGTCCAGACTTGAATCCGATCGAACATCTCTGGAGAGATCTGAAAATGGCTGTGCACAGACGTCTCCCATCCAACCTGATGGAGCTTGAGACTTATTGCAAAGAAGAATGGGCAAAACTGCTTAAAGATAGGTGTGCTAAACTTGTGGGATCATATTCAAAAAGACTTGAGGCTGTGATTGCTGGCAAAGGTGGATCAACAAAGTATTAAGCAAAGGCTGTGAATACTTATGTAAATGTGATTTTTTTGTTTTCTATTTTTAATAAATTCAAAACCTGTCAAAAAAAACTTTTTTCACATTGCCATAATGGAGTATTTTGTGTAGAATTTTGAGGTAAGAGATTAATTTAATACAGTTTGGAATGAGGCTGTAACATGACAAAATGTAGAAAAAGTGAAGCGCTGTGAATACTTTCCGGATGCACTGTAGATGGTTTGTATAAAGTGCTGCTCTAACAACTGTATTAGAATTTTCATGTATCATTACGGGTGTTCTGTGTCATGTATAATTAATGGCAGCGGAATGACAATAAATTAATTAGGGATCAACCGATATGTCTTTTTTCCGGCCGATACCGATTTTTTTTCCCCATCACCCTTAGCCGATGGCCGATTTTGCTTGGGCCGATATTTGTGGCCGATACTGCTTTTGCTCCCTCAATCTATATGAAAAAATTACAATGATAACAAATACTCCAGGTCTCAAGTTTAAATATTTATTTAAATGTAAACACTGAACACAGTAGTAGGATTCAGCTTTCTTAAACAGCATTATAAATTTTAAAAGGAGTAAATATTCAAGACATATCCATGTGCATTGCATTGCATTCAACCATTTGTGCAACATTTCTGTCGTAGTTTTATCTTGCATGATGTGATGACTGCTCCTCCGCAGTGTGAGGCGCTCCCCCCCCGACACAATTTAGTAAGATACAGTAAAGTCTCGTTATATCGATATTCTCGGGAGTCGGAAAAAATACCGATATAACCGGACTATCCATATATCCGATCCTGCGCCGAACTGCATTAAAAGTGGGCAATAATGCACTTAAGCAGCTTAAATCAATCTTTGCTTAAGGATTTCAATACCAAAAAAGAACACGGCGAACGGCTGCTTCCAGTCAACTTTATTTTTCACACTTCCACCACCAGAGCACAGCACACACACCGATTCCCGCACTTCCAACACTGCAACAGAAGAAACAACTGCGTTCCTGGTTTCTCTCGTGTGTATAGATTCTATACAGGCATGTGTTTGGCCAGCTATGTGGGGCGGGTTGAGCATGACCTGTGAACCAGGAAGTGCGGGAATCGGTGTGTGTGCTGCGCTCTGCTGGTGGAAGTGTGAAAAATAAAGTTGACTGGAAGCAGCCGTTCGCCGTGTCCTTTTTTGGTATTGAAATCCTTAAGCAAAGATTGATTTAAGCTGCTTTTGTATCGATATAAGCAGACCAAATTGGCTGGCGGGAGATGAAAAGGGCATCGTAGTAACCGGATTATCATAATAACCGTGTATCGTACTAACGGAACTAATTATATCATAAAAGACTAGAAATTTGCCGGGAAATGAAAATAGTATCGTAATAAGTAGTAATTCGTTATAACCGATATCGATATAACGAGACTTTACTGTATATAAAACATTTCTCTCATCATTAAAGTCCGCGTTGTGCACGCTAAAGACCGCTCATAAGCAGACATGGCTGCTCCAATTCCTTCTGTGTGCGTGTGTGCACGTGCATGCTCGGAGAGAGTGCACACACATAACACGACACGCATTTAACCTCAGCCCGGCATTTGCTCAATGAAACTCCTACAAACACCATGGGACTGAATTGACAACGTTGACATTAAAGCGGTGTTCTTAACAGCTGTACATATTAGCCTCCAACTACATCAACAGCTCCCTAATTACAACGGTAGGCACTTTCAGACCCACAAACTAAACTATATTGTACCGTCGCTGGGAGCACTTCCGGGTGTCCAGCGTCTACCGTCGATGTAAATAGTGCGTTAGTTTGTAGTTTAAGTTGCATAGTTGTTCATTCTTGGTCTGCTCAATTAGTGAGAGTGCTTTTATTCGTCGGTTGCGTTGGTATGTGATGTTTTTGGGATTTCCTGTCATACCATGACTTAAACTGTTATGCCCAGCGGTCACCCAGTGAAATGTGAAGTGCTATGTATGGTGTAAAAAGCAAGCTTATTCTTTTATTTGGCATTCATGTCGCCTATTTCAAAGCAGGTGGCATTATTTCAACTAAGCCTAACTGTTAGAGGCTAATTAAAAGTTCAAAACGTACCCTTGTTATGATGTGGCGGCGGGGTGCTGCGACTGCGTGTGTTGCCTGTCCTCCGGCAACACGTAGCTGCCCGGCGGATGCCTGTCTGTAAATCGTGCGGCGGAAAAATATATCGGTGAATCCACGCGCTTATCAACTGATACCGATTCAAGTAAAGAACGCAAATGTTGGCCCAATATATCGGCCGACCGATGTATCGGTCAATCCTTAAAATTAATACAGACTTTCACCTCAGTAGACCAATGTACAGTATGTCACAAAAGTGAGTACACCCTTCACATTTCTGCAAATATTTTATTATATCTTTTCATGGGACAACACTGAAGAAATGAAACTTTGCTACAATGTAAAGCAGTCAGTATACAGCTTGTATAACTGTGTAAATTTACTGTTCCCTTCAAAATAACTCAATACACAGACCTTAATTTCTAAACTGCAGGCAACAAAAGTGAATACACCCCTAAGTGAAAATGTCCAAAGTGTCAATATTTTGTGTGGCCACCATTATTTTCCAGCACTGCCTTAACCCTCTTGGGCATGGAGTTCACCAGAGCTTCACAGGTTGCCACTGGAATCCTCTTCCACTCCTCCATGACGACATCACGGAGCTGGTGGATGTTAGAGACCTTATGCTCCTTCACCTTCAGTTTGAGGATGCCCCACAGATGCTCAATAGGATTTAGGTCCGGAGACATGCTTGGCCAGTCCATCACATTCACCCTTAACTTTTTTTAGCAAAGCAGTGGTTGTCTTGGAGGTGTGTTTGGGGTCGTTGTCATGTTGGAATACTGCCCTGCGGCCCAGTTTCCGAAGGGAGGGGATCATGCTCTGCTTCAGGATGTCACAGTACATGTTGGCATTCATGGTTCCCTCAATGAACTGTAGCTCCCCAGTGCCGGCAGCACTCATGCAGCCCCAGACCATGACACTCCCACCACCATGTTTGACTATAGGTAAAACACACTCGTCTTTGTACTCCTCACCTGGTTTCCGCCACACACGCTTGACACCATCTGAACCAAATAAGCTTATCTTGGTCTCATCAGACCACAGGACATGGTTCCAGAAATCCATGTCTTTAGTCTGCTTATCTTCAGCAAACTGTTTGCAGGCTTTCTTATGCATCATCTTTAGAAGAGGCTTCTTTCTGGGATGACAGCCATGCAGACCAATTTGATGCAGAGTGCGACATATGGTCTGAGCACTGACAGGTTGACCACCCATCCCTTCAACCTCTGCAGCAATGCTGGCAGCACTCAGGCGTCTATTTTCCAAAGACAACCTCTGGATATGACGCTGGGCACGTGCACTCAACTTCTTTGGTCGACCATGGCGAGGCCTGTTCTGAGCGGAACCTGTGATGTTAAACCGCTGTATGGTCTTGGCCACCGTGCTGCTGCTCAGTTTCAGAGTGTTGGCAATCTTCTTATAGCCTAAGCCATCTTCGTGTAGCGCAGCAATTCTTTTTTTCAGATCCTCAGAGAGTTCTTTGCTATGAGGTGCCATGTTAAACTTCCAGTGACCAGTATGAGAGAGTGTGAGAGTGATAAAACCAAATTTAACACACATTCTCCCCATTCACACCTGAGACCTTGTAACACTAATGGGTCACATGACACTGGGGAAAGAAAATGGCTAATTGGGCCCAATTTGGACATTTTCACTTAGGGTTGTATTCACTTTTGTTGCCTGCAGTTTAGAAATTAAGGTCTGTGTATTGAGTTATTTTGAGGGGACAGTAAATTTACATTTTACAAGCTGTACACTGACTACTTTACATTGTAGCAAAGTTTCATTTCTTCAGTGGTGTCCCATGAAAAGATAATAAAATATTTGCAGAAATGTGAGGGGTGTACTCACTTTTATGACATACTGTATTTATTAGGGATCGACCGTTTTTTGGGGGCCGAAACCGATTTTTTTCCATCACCCTTAGCTGATGGCCGATTTTGCTTGGGCCGATATTTGTGGCCAATACTGCTTTTGATCCCTCAATTTACATGAAGAAATGACCATGATAACAAATATTTATTGAAATGTAAACACTGAACACAGTAGAATTCAGCTTTCTTAAACTTTCTAAGCTTTCTAAACCCCCCCCCGCCTCCACACACACAAACACATCACACTGACACAATTTTATACGATATGTGATGGGCTTAGTAAAGTGTTAAACGCAAGCTAACTCTATTACTTGTGAAAATGTGCTCTTGATGTGATTCAACAGTGGGGGCGGGGTACCGCGACTACGTGTGTTGCGGGGACCCTTTGTGTTGCCCCGCCGGATGCCTGACTGTAAATCATGCGGTGGAAAAATACATCGGCGAACCCACGCGCGTATCAGCTGATACCGATACAAGGAAAAAACGCGAATATCGGCCGGCTGATGTATCGGTCAGTCCTTAGTATTTATCGTCTGTAAAACAAAGACGTTACAGTTTCTTGTTCAGAGACAAAAACAAACACAAGAGTGGTTTAATTGTAGTGTACACTTTCTTACCTCACCATACTCGTAAGTAAGAAAAGTCACAGTTGTGAATACTCTGCAAAGAAGTAGCATGTGAGACATTTATCATAATGTCATCACAGAAACATGGTAACATCCTGCTTTAGTAAAATAACACACAAGGTAGCCTGCGGATTACGTAAGTTTAACATATTAGCAATAACTGTCACATTTGCACAAATAAATCACTAGGGTTATGTAAATATAGTGACGGGTAAATACAATAAATATCTCCAAAGCCAAATAGCTAGTCTTACAAATGACCGTCATATGGCATTCGTGTGTTGACAGCATAATGGTGATTATTTCAATGTGCTTTCATGCCTTTGTCAGTTCCTTTTTGATGTAATAGTCCATCCATATAATTTTTTTCAAGGTATTGTTGGTGAGGCCGATGAAAATGGAGAAGACCACTACCTTTGGACATACAAGAAATTGGAGATTGGCTTTAACAGTAACAGAATTGTTGACGTGAATCTTACCAGTGAAGGGAAAGTCCGACTCGTGCCTAACACCCGGATTGCAATGTCTTACTCGGTGAGTACTGATTGACTTATCATTTCATTAATAATGTATTTGTCTGTAATGTGGGTCATGTAAATACATACAACTGTGCATCTCAATGAACAGGTGAAGTGGAAGAAGTCAGATGTGAAGTTTGAGGACAGGTTTGACAAGTACCTTGACCCATCATTCTTCCAACACAGGGTGAGTTGTATATTTGGTTTAGGTCATGTCTCGTTTGCAAACGCATTACAGTGATGTAAGGATTTGTCTAACATCTCTTGGGTTCAAGTTGAACTATGTAACTGAGGCCATTTTGTCTTTTGTTTCAAACATGAATTTGTGGAATTGAATATGGTTATGAAACATGATACAGCAACCGGATCAGATGAATTTCATGGCGGAAGCTGATAGAATCCGATCTTCAAAAAATAGCTTATTGGATCCCAATCCTGAAGATCAGATTGGGACATCCCTACTTTGTACAGTTCTTTTTTGTAACACAAGTGGAAAAATAAGCCAGCCACTCAAGCAAAAATAGTCTACTCAAATTCTGGTAAGAAGTGAAAGGTTGCGGTAGAGCTGCCAAGATGAGTAAATGATTATCCAATTAATCTACAACTATTTTGATATCTGATATATAATCAATGTTTTTCACTCAATCTTCTCAGATTCACTGGTTCTCTATCTTCAACTCCTTCATGATGGTGATCTTTTTGGTCGGCCTAGTGTCCATGATTTTGATGAGGACCCTCCGAAAGGATTACGCTAGATACAGCAAAGAGGAGGAAATGGACGACATGGCAAGCAAATGATCCTATCTGTATATTGGGGCGTTGTAGAATGTTGGTCTGTCAAACCAATTAGACTATGCTATGGTCTTCCCAACAGGACAGAGACCTGGGAGATGAATATGGTTGGAAACAGGTGCATGGAGATGTCTTTCGGCCCTCAAGCCGCCCACTGATTTTCTCCTCACTCATTGGTTCTGGATGTCAGATCTTCTCCGTTTCTCTCATTGTTATAATTGTTGCAATGGTTGAGGATCTGTATACAGAGTGAGTATTATGATGGTTATGATAGTGAATTGATATGATAAGTGGAAATGCTTCAGTTAATGTCTCTATTTAATTAAAGGATGAGTCTATCACAGTTGCTGTGAGTATGGTTCACAAAGCAGATAATCGCCAGAATCACTTCTAAGTAGTCTCAGCAGTTTGCTATTTAGTTGTATTACAGCATTGGTGGTGTTGCTACTTTGTAATATAATACAGTGGGAGAAATAATCAATTGATTCCCTACTGTTTTAGTAAGTTTAGCCCCTTACAAAGACATGAGACATGAAACAAAGGCGCTAAATTTGTTTTTACAAAACTAATATATTTGATCCCCAAGCTTAACCTGACGTAGCACAGGGGTCAGATGGTTCTTCTTCGAAAATAATTCCCCATTATCTTATTTTATTTTATGCTGCTATAGGAGCATTTAGTCATTTTTTTCCTGCTTTCACATCTTTGGGAATTTCAATTCACATTTTTGGGGGAATTTTGGCAATCGTCCACAATCCTCTGTGAAACAAATACTTTCTCTTCTTAGTGTGTTTGAGATATATAAAAAGTGGAGGCACCTATTCTGCCAATAAAGCCCCGTAAAAACCTCCAAAAAGCACCAGCAATTCTCCATTTTCATATAATGTAACATACATATAAACCAAGCTAGTACAGGCACACTGCTGTCTTTACTATTAACATTATGTTCCAGAACTATGTTACTGGCGTAGTGACACCTCGCCACACCACACCGGCCAGCGAGCAGCCGGCTAGTGTCTATGGACTGACTATGAGTAAGGATGATGGTTGATGGACAACATTCTTACAAAACAGCTGCATTGTAATTGCATTATGAAGTAATGAAAGTCCACTTTTTAAGTGACTTTGCTCATATTGCCCTAGACTTGAGTAATGTGTTCCCTCATGTATAAAATGCACATAATA